>NC_058094.1:210853750-211165000 GCF_020171115.1 Neogale vison
TTAAGCCAGTTATATCAAGCAGCTTTAACTCTATCACCCAGTAATTCCACCTCTAACCTAACAAAAATTTGAGAGGTGTGGATAACGCTTTTTGTACAGGAATGTTCATCATGGAGGTATTTATCATACTGTTTCTAAAATCTAAAAATTAAATCAATGATGATCTCATTAAATCAATGATGAACACGTTAAAAAATACATATTATTCCGCAGTTGTTACGAAGAAGAATCTTTAATAACATGCAGCATATTGTATTTCCCAAAGATGGCCATCTTCCATCCTGCATGTTCTTCTGCTATACGACCTTGGAGGGATGGAGCCTATTTCTCCATCTCCTGGAATGTGGTCGGGCCCTGATCCACAAAATTGCGAGCAAAATTAAATTATTTTAAACCATGAAGTTTTGGTGTGCTTTGTTATACAGCAACAGACAAGTGGGAAAATACGTAAAGGTGTTTTAGGTCTATTAAATGAAAAGCATGTTACAAAACAATATATGCTGTGTAATTCTCTTAAAAAAGTGAAGCATAGTATGAAGAATGATTCATGCCAAGATGTTAGCAGTAGTTATTTTGGATCATGGGATTAACTGTGCTTCTCATTTTCTTCTTGGAGCTTGCCTGATTTCTGAAACTTCTACAATGACTATATATTGTTTCATAATAAGAAAAAAAAAACCCAGAAGATAAAATCATGGTTTTGAAGACATTTTGATGAGGGATAGGCTCACCAAACAACATTGCCTGAAAAAATGTGCTGCAAACACTGCATATGAGGTTTTTCCTATTCCTTGGACCTTGTGTTTTCAAGAAGGAAGTTTGGCAGGAAAATGCATTCAGCTTTTCTCTCCATGTTTTTTCTCATTTGCTTCTCTGTATGAGAGAAGGAATGATTTACTTTGCTGGTGAGATAAATGCTCTCAGATTTCACTGTCCCTAATTCCTCCTTTGGGGGAGTGTGAGGGTTCAGTGGTTGCTCCCCAGTGGACAGATCTGGACAGGTGGAAAGTGTGTGCATGGGAGGTGGGGCCAGTTGTGCCTCTGAGATCTTGCTCCACCCCTGCTCTGGAGATCAGAGAGTTCGAAGCAGCAAAATCATCCCAGGGGCAGCTAACTGGGGAAGGGTTGGCCTTAGGAAGCCCATTCCAAAGACTGGAGTGGGCATGGGATGAGAAGTAGAAGTCTTCTTTGTCCACAAACCCCAGCCATGTTCTCCCAGGTTTCCCTGCCAGAATCCTTACCTAAAGCCAATATTTATTCATCACAGGGAAGAAGAGTGATTGATAATTAGCTTCAAAATGTAGCAGTAACTATAAATGAACCCAATCTGCTTTTACATATTTAAAAGCTATGTATTTATAGACAGATACAAATTGTTTATATTACATAGCACAAGAATTATGGAAAAAAGCACATAAAAATACTAAAAGTGATCTCTCTCTGGATGTGGGGATTGTGTATTTATTTATACTCTCTGTAATGTACAGTGCAGCATAGATGACCTTTATAATCAGAAAGAAAATCATTATTAATTTTTAAAACAAAGCATTATTCTCTGAGATTGCTTTCTAATCTTGTGTGTCTGGGCTCTTGAGACAGTGGTTGCTGTGCTACCTTCGGGGTCATGCAAACTCTGCCTCCCAGCATCCTTTGGGAATGTCAATTTTCCAAAATAAAATCCTAGGATAATCAAAAGAGGCATGTAGGCTGGGCCTTTTATAGTTTTGGGAAATGAAAATGCTTTATCTTCTACCATCGTGTGAACCATTTGGATCATTTGGAGAACATTTGTGTTGACTGGTTATATCAGTTTGGAAAACAAACATAATTAACAGAGAGAATTTAATATAAGGATTTACTTAAGCAGGTGTTAGAGAACAGAAGGCAAGAAGGGAACATTGAGGTAGCACAGAGTTGTAATAACTGTCAAAAACAGCTGCCATCTCCATGGCTGGGGCAACGAGGGAAGAGGCTGAGAATTGGGAAGAAGGGATCTGCAGGGCTGGGCCCCCAGAGCACAGGAGACAGCATAATGCAAAAATTTAGGAAGTAATGAGTTTGGGGTACCCATTACCTTTGTTGGTTCTCAAAGTGTTTTTTTGTTTTTAAAAGTTCTGTTATTTTCTTTTATCAAAGTAGAGTTAACACACAATGTGACACGAGTTTCAGGTGTATGACGGTATTCACAACTCTAAGTTCAGCTGTGCTCACAAGTGTAGCTGCCACCTGTCACCATACAACATGACTACGGCATCACGGACTCTGTTCCCTGTGTCGTGCCTCTTATTCCCATGGCTCATTCATTCCATACCTGGAAAACCTGTTCCTCCCTCTCTACTTCACGCATTTTTTCTCATCCCTCTCCGACCCTCCCTGGCAATCACCAGGTTGTTCTCTCTATTTACTGGTCTGTTTCTGAGTTATTTTTCATTTGTTTTGGTTTTTAGGTTTTGTATGTAAGTGAAATCATATAATTGCTGTCTGACTTATTTCACATCAGCTTAATACCTTCAAGGTCTATCCATGTTGTCTCGAGTGGCAGGATCTCGCTGTTTTTATGGTTGAATACTGTTCCATTGAATGTATATATTATATAGATTTTATCTGTTCATCTTTTAGTGGACATTGCGGTTGCTTCCAGATCTTGGCTGATATAAATAATGCTGGAATAAATAAATGTAGGTGTGTATATATCCTTAGTGTTTTTATTTTCTTTGGGTAAATACCCAATAGTGGAATTAATGGGTCATAGGGTATTTTGATTCTTTCTTTCTTTTTTTTTTTTGAGGAATCTCTGTACTGTTTTCCAGAGTAGTTGGACCACCAACCGTGCACAAGGGCTCCCTTTTCTCTACAGCCTCACCAACACTTGTTATTTCTTGGCTTGTTGACACTAGCCATTCAGATAGGTGTGAGGTGGTTTCTCATTGTGGTTTTCCCTGATGATGAGGGATGTTGAGCATCTTCTCATATGTCTGTTGGCCATCTGTATGTCTTCTTTGGAGAAATGTCTATGCAGGTCCTCTGCCCAGGCTTAATTGGAATAGTTGTTTTTTTCGTTTCGGTTGTTGTTGTTTTTATTTCTTTTCAGTGTTCCAGAATTCATTGTTTATGCACCACATCCAGTGCTCCATGCAATACGTGCCCTCCATAATACCCACCACCAGGCTCACCCAATCCCCACCCCGCCAAACCCTGCAGATGACATGATACTTTATATGGAAAACCCAAAAGACTCCACCCCCAAACTACTTAGAACTCATACAGCAATTCAGTAATGTGGCAGGATACAAAATCAATGCACAGAAATCAGTTGCTTTCTTATACACTAACAATGAAAATATAGAAAGGGAAATTAGAGAATCAATTCCGTTTACCATAGCACCAAGAACCATAAAATATCTGGGAATAAACCTAACCGAAGAGGTAAAGGATCTGTACTTGAGGAACTACAAAACACTCATGAAAGAAATTGAAGAAAACACCAAAAGATGGAAGACCATTCTATGCTCATGGATCAGAAGAATAAACATTGTTAAAATGTCTATACTGCCTAGAGCAATCTATACTTTCATTACCACCCCAATCAAAATTCCACCAGCATTTTTCAAAGAGCTGGAACAAACTTGTATTTGTATGGAACCAGAAGAGACCCCGAATTGCTAAGTTAATGTTGAAAAAGAAAAACAAAACTGGGGGCATCACGTTGCCTGATTTCAGGCTTTACTACAAAGCTGTGATCACCAAGACAGCATGGTACTGGCACAAAAACAGACACATAGACCAGTGGAACAGAGTAGAGAGTCCAGATGTGGACCCTCAACTCTATGGTCAACTAATCTTCAACAAAGCAGGAAAAAATATACAGTGGAAAAAAGACAGTCTCTTCAACAACTGGTGCTGGGAAAATTGGACAGCTATGTGTAGAAGAATGAAACGCGACCATTCTCTTACACCATACACAAAGATAAACTTAAAATGGATAAAAGACTTCAACGTGAGGCAGCAATCTATCAAAATCCTAGAGAACATAGGCAGTAACCTCTTTGACATCAGCCACAGCAACTTCTTTTAAGATATGTCTCCAAAGGAAAGGAAACAAAAGTGAAAATGAACTTTTGGGACTTCATCAAGATCAAAAGCTTATGCACAGCAAAGGAAACAGTCAACAAAACAAAGAGGCAACCCACGGAATGGGAGAAAATATTTGCAAATGACACTACAGATAGAGGGCTGTTATCCAAGATCTATAAAGAACTTCTCAAACTCAACACACACAAAACAGATAATCAGGGGCGCCTGGGTGGCTCAGTGGGTTAAAGCCTCTGCCTTCGGCTCAGGTCATGGTCCCAGGGTCCTGGGATGGAGCCCCACATTGGGCTCTCTGCTCAGCGGGGAGCCTGCTTCCTCCTCTCTCTGCCTGCCTCTCTGCCTACTTGTGATCTCTCTCTGTCAAAGGAATGGAATTCTTAAAAAAAAAAAAACAGATAATCATGTCAAAAAATGGAATATGGAATATGGAAATACTTCTCCAAAGAAAGAAGTATTTCTTCTTTGGAGAAGACACTTCTGCAAAGAAGACATACAAATGTCTAACAGACACATGAAAAAATGTTCATCATCATTAGCCATCAGGGAGATTCAAATCAAAACCACACTGAGATGCCACCATCTCATCTTACACCAATTAGAATGACCAAAATTAACAAGACAGTAAACAACATGTATTGGAGAAGATGTGGAGAAAGGGGAACACTCTTACACTGTTGGTGGGAATGCAAGTTGGTGCAGCCACTTTGGAAAACAGTGTGGAGATTCCTTAAGAAATTAAAAATAGAGCTTCCCTATGACCCTGCAATTGCACTACTGGGTATTTACCTGAAAGATACTGATGTAGTGAAAAGAAGGGCCATCTGTACCCCAATGTTCATAGCAGCAATGGTCACGGTCACCAAACTGTGGAAAGAGCCAAGATGCCCTTCAACGGACGAATGGATAAAGAAGATGTGGTCCATATACACTATGGAGTATTATGCCTCCATCAGAAAGGATGAATACCCAGCTTTGTATCAACATGGATGGGATTGGAAGAGATTATTCTGAGTGAAGTAAGTCAAGCAGACAGAGTCAATTGTCATATGGTTTCACTTACTTGTGGAGCACAAGGAATAACACAGAGGACACTGGGAGATGGAGAGGAGAAGTGAGTTGGGGGAAATTGGAGGAGGAAACAAATCGTGAGAGACTGTGGACTCTGAGAAGCAAACTGTTTTTGTTTTTAAATGCCTTTTTAATTTTGAAATAATTACAGACTTACAAGGAATTGCAAAAACAGTACCCCTGTACCAATTGTAGCATATTCCAGCTTTCCCCAGTAGTGACATTTGTACATCATTAAACCCAGGAAATAGATTGGCGTGATATGATTAATTTGATTGTAGACCTGGACCAGTTTTTGCATTTACTCATTTTTTATGTCTTTGTATATAATTTTATGACATTTTTATCACCTATAGAGATTTGTATAACCACCACCACCACAATCTAGATATGAAACTCTCCCATCATCGCGAAGAAACTCCCTCTTGCTGCCCCTTCATAGTCGCACCGTCATTCCCCTTCTGTAGCCCCTGGCAACCATTGTCTGTTCTCCAGATTTCTATAATTTGTTTAATTATGTTACTGATTGAATTATGCCTGCCCCCCCTTGCAATGACAGTTCACCACTCCAGTATCTCAGTATGACCTTATTTAGAGACTGGGTCTCTACAGGGTTAAAATGAGGTCAGTAGGATGAGCTGCAATCCAGTATGACTAGTATCCTTCTAAGGGGAGGTTTGGAGACATACATGACCACCAGAATACCACATGAACATAAAGGCAGACACTGGAGTGAATCTTCTCTAAGACAAGGAATGCCAAAGATTACCAGCAAACCACCAGCAGCTAGGGGACATACACGGATTCTTCCTCCCAGCCCTCAGAAAGAACCAATACTGAAGACACCTTGATCTTAGACTTCTGGCCCCTAGGGCTGTGAGAAAAGAAACTTCTGCTGCTTAAGGCACCCACTTTGCAGTGCCTTGTTACTACAGCTCTAACAATAGAGCTCTGACTAATACAGTAAGTTTATGCAATTCAATTTTTAATAATAATCATGCTTAAAATTAGCTTGCAAAATTCTTGAAATTCTCTTGGGTGAGCTGGCTCCAGTATGCCATTGCAAATAAGGGAGCACAGTGAGGCTCATTCTGGGAATGTGGAGAAAACTGGAATTGGAACCAAGCTGCCACTTCCAGAATGGAGACGCTCTGCTGGCGAGACAGTGATAGGATCAGGAGGCGGACAAGTAGGGTCAGGTCCTACTTCCTCCTGCAGCCACCCAGAGTCCTTCTAGCATTCCGTGTCCCCTAGTCTATTGAGGATCTAGCTGGCTAAGCAGGGAAGGTGGCTTTGGGAGCCCAGGCACCCTTATCACAAAGCATAGAACAGAGGGTAAGTTTGGAGCTGAGAGATAAGAGCTGAATATTCAAACACTGGATTTTTTTTTTTTTCTTTTAAAGAAGACTGTTCTGGAGACTAAAAGACAGGAGAACAAAAGTCTCTTTTATTCAGCTCAGCTATCATTATGGGTTTTCTCTGGACCATGAAGCTGCTGGCCAAGGGGACAGATACTGCTGTCTCCTTACATTCATATTTTATAATTTATTTTGAGAAACTTTATCACATGTACCTTATTTTGAGCGGCTTATTAAAAAACACTCCTGTTTCAAAAAACAAGTGTGCTGCCTTTCACCTTGTGTCATATTCCCAAGGGCGGATTGACTGTATTCTCTCAAGAAGCTTACTTATTTTGATAATAAAAAAGGTATGGGAAAGTAGGATTTGGTATATGAAAATTTAATTTGCTGAAAACAACTTTTTGAGAACATATGTGTTCTTTAAATACAGTGAGATTGCCTTATGATGCCTAGAAATCCACCACTCCCCTTGAAAGGAAAAGTAACTTCTTAGCAGAGTTTTGAGGGCAAGGAAAGGACTAATTCACTTCTTGGTAGGCTGGCTTCCCGTGTGGGTTAATTCTTTCCTTACTAAGTAGCCTGAGATGAGTGGAATTGCTCTTCCTGGCTCCCCAGGACCAGCCCAATATCTTTCCTGCCAGCTCTGAGCATAGAGCCGTCCCCCAGCACATCCCACTAATGATCCAAACCGCTACCGCAGCATCTGTGCTTATGACTTTTAGACGCACCAGCGAGAAGGATTCCAACCTGGGAGAGGCATTTCTGCGAAAGCCCACATCTTTCTACTGCACACCAGCCACTTCATTACCTTCTCGGGCATCTTATTTCCAGCTTGTCTCTGAAAAAACAAATGAAAGTTTAATACCCATCCCCATTATATATGTAATGCAGGGTTACTGCAGAAATCTTCAGAAATATAGAAAATTCTGGAAAATAAAATTTGAGGTCATGTGGCTTGTTTCATAGGAAAAGGAATCAAATTTATGTGTTTGCTCTAAAGATGATGTGATGTCCACCCCTCCCCGCCCCCCACCCATAGAAATGTATATCTTGAGGGATAGTGAGCAAAATGTGATGTCAGCAGCCTTTTTGCTCCCTATCTTTGCGCCAGGGGAGAGCTTAGAACTGCCGCATGGACCCAGCAGGGAGTCTCCAGGTAAGCCTGTGAGACTTACCTCTCCTTCCTTGTTGTCTCAGGGCTCTGGTCTTTGACAGTTCAGTTTTGGAATGGTGGCATCTTTTGGAAAGCAACCTGCAGGTGGCCATGATGCCAGGACAAAACCAATTAGAGAAAGTGGAATACTTTGTCGTAATGGTCACCACTAAGATCTTGGTTGGGATGGCGAGCCATAAATATGTCAGGCCAGTGGGTAATTTGGGGAAGTACAGTGATGGGGAACTCATTGGAGAAAGGGACCATGGGAGTGTCCATCCCTGCCAGTGTTTTCTACCTCCCTTACTGGGTCCTGGACCACAGATGTGGTCCCTAACTTCCCTCCTCTCTCCCTTTCTTCCTTCTACCCCCAATGGCAGGATTTAGCCCTTCAGTGGTCTACCTCCAAGCAGGACCCACCATTCACATGTAGATCTGTTCCCCTGTCAAGGCTGGATTGAGACATCACCTGCCTGACTCACCTAAGAGAAAACTGGCTCTGCAGGAAGGGGAGGGGAGGAGACAATAATTAACATGGAAAAGATTTTTTTTTTTTTTTTTTTGGATGGGATTACTAACTTTTTTTGTTTTGTTTTGCCTTGTTTTGGTTTTGGTTTTGGTTTTTATTTCTTTTCGGCGTAACAGTGTTCATTGTTTTTTGCACCACACCCAGTGCTCCATGCAATCCATGCCCTCCCCAGTACCCACCACCTGGTTCCCCCAACCTCCCACCCCCCCGCCCCCCTTCAAAACCCTCAGGTTGTTTTTCAGGGTCCATAGTCTCTCATGGTTCATCTCCCCTTCCAATTTCCCTCAGCTAACATGAAAATTTTGACGGAAGTTGTTTTGGTGTCTTGCTCTTCAGCAAGGGATGAGATGGTATAACAGTTGTTAAAGCAATGACTTTGGGTCTAGACATGGGGTCCAGTCTCAGACCTGCCAGTTATTTGCTGGGTGACCTTGGCAAGTTATAACCTTCTCATCCGTCAGCTTCCTCGTGTGTCAAAAATGGGGCAAGTGCCATTTTGCTGTGTTTTCAGTGTAAAAGAATAAAAGTTGTAATACGCGTGGTATCTAATCCCGCGTCCCCACACAGTGCTCGCATAGTAAGTGGGAAGCAGTATTTAGAGTGGGATTCCAGGAAAGAGAGCCATGTCAGCATCTACCCACACCCTTCGGAGGGGTGGGGTGCTGGGGCAAGGTGACCAAGGGTGCAAGCCCAGGAGCTCAACCTCTTGTAGAGAACCTGAGAAGTGACTGGCTGGGTTTGGAGCTGCTGAGTGTCATATGGGCACATGTCCTGCCAATTTGTCTTCGGCTACGTCCCTGAGGTCTGATTTCCCAACCCCTACTCCCAAGCCTGAGACATATCCCTGGGAGGGAGGCTGGAAAGAGGAGAAAAAGAGATTATGGGAGCAGATACTAGAGAAAGATCAGAAATTCAAAGGGCAGTGGGGTCCTAAGAGGCAGCAAAGTCCTGCGAGCTTCCAAGGTAAACAGCCAGTGCAGCCCAGGGTGGGAGGTGGGCAGATTTAATTTCCTGGTGTGACCAGGAAAAGTACCTCCTCCACCCCTTGCCTGTGAAGTGGGGATGATGCTGTCCCTGCACCTGCCTCTCGGGGTCATTCTGAAGATGAGAGGGGAGGATCGTTGTGAATATGCTTTAATCAGAAATGTCCTATAAAAAGTTTTGTGTTACCATAAAAGAAGTGACTGGTGTGAATAAATAGCCTCTTTCCTAACTTTACACCTAAGCTAGGTCCTTGGGCTTCTCTGAGGAAACTGCTGTTATCATCCAGAGAAGCAGATCAGTTTTAAATGTGGTATTGAGCTCCCTAGTAGCTTGAGAAAATGAAGAACAGAGGGCGGGGAGGAAGAGAGAGCCGAATATAAAATGTGCAGTGTTTTGTTCTTTGTAACATATTTGTCTTTTATAATATTTTTGTTCTTTGTAAAATATTTGTATTTTATCAAATTTTGCTGAGCACTGTCACTTCTCAGTTTATCAAAGTTTGCTGAGCACCTACTTTGTGACAGGGGCTCAGTAAAGCAGGCACTGCACACAGTGGTAAAGAAGGGGCTTATTCCAGCAGATGAACCAGTAAGCAAAACCACAGTACTGAATATCCTCTTTCATTCCATCTCAATCACCCACGTCCGCAAGTACAACCTAGACATTGGCATCATCTGAATCTGCCCCACCTTCAAGAGCAGTGATTTAAAACTCCTAATCTTCAAGGTCACGATAAATATTTGATCACTAAACTTCGTGGAGCCCTGACATTGCCTAGCAGTTACCCTGTACCTCCGGGTCCATTGGCCCTTCCCTCTCCCAGATGACCATTTTGTGTTTCCTTCTCTCTTCAGTCCCCCTTCTCCCCATCCCTCTCTTTACTCACCACGGATGCTCTTTTTTCACATTTCACTGAGAAAATGAACACCCTTGGCAGAGAATTTGCAAAAGCTTCCACCCACATAGGGACCTACCAACCCACTTTGCCGTCTTATTTCCCACGGTATGGGTCTCTGCCAGCCTTACACCAGCCCTCTCACCCGAGGACTTGCTCCCTTCCCCTCTCCTACTCAAGAACACTACTACAGCAGTTCTCATCCTTTGGTCCTGAATTACTCATTTGTACTCACTGTGTTCATTTGGTTTCTCTATCATGCTGACCATTCCCATCCGTGTTCCTTTATGTTGGTACTGCTTCCATTTAAAAAACCTTCAAGTCTGTTTTGGGCCTCACCCTCCTTTCCAGCTATCACTCCATTATCTTCTTTGGTTTACAGTGAAACTCCTAGAAAAGTTGTCTGTACCCACTGGTTCCCATTTTTCTCCTCTGTGGGTTACTGTGCAAGTGAATCTTCTCAAGGTCAACAGTGATGTCCACACTATGTCCACAGTGATGTCTACACTATGTCCACAGTGATGTCCACACTATGTCCAGTGGCCATATTCTTTGGTTGTCATCTAACTGGACCTATCCACTGCATTTATTGTTTTTAAAAAATTATTTACTTATTCATTAGAAAGAGAGAGAGAGAGAGAGAACAAGCAGGGAGAGTGACAGGCAGAGGCAGAGGGAGAAGCAGGTTCCCTGCTGAGCAGAGACACCCCCCCCAAATGTGGGGCTTGATCTAATGACCCTGAGATTATGATCTGAGCTGAAGACAGATGCTTAACCAACTGAGGCACCCAGGTTCCCCTATCAGCTTCATTTAATTTGGTGATTATGTCTCTCCACCTTGAAGTGTTTTCTTCTTTTGGCTTCTGGGGCGACCCTTTCTTTTGGCTCTCTTTTTTCCTCGCTGGTCCCTTCTTCTCAGTCTCCTTCTCTGGCCTCTCCCATCTTCTTGCCTTCTAAACCTGGAGATGTCCCAGGGCCTCATGCTCAGACCTTTTCTTTTTTTAACCCTTACTCTCAAGGTGACTTCATCTAATCTCATTGGCTTTAAATATCATCTATTGAAGTACCACCCATGTGCTGATGGCTCAACATTTCCTACCTCCAGAACTGACTCTCTTTGGAACACCTTACCCCAGCAGATGCCTGACAGTGCTCCGTTAGGCACCTCCAGCTTAACAGACTGGAATCGAGGTAGTGATCTGCACCCAAAACTTTCTCCTCCCACAGACTCTTATAAAGATAAACCTCACCTTCTCAGTTCCACAGACTCAAAACAATGGACTTCACTTTGAGTATAAGGCCACTATTCCTATTCATGAGGGCTCCGTGCTATGAGCTAATCACCTCCCAAAGGCCTCATTTGGGTTTAGGATTTCAGTATATGAATTTTGGGGAGACACAAATATCCAGTTCTTTGTCTACACATCAGTGAGTCTTTAAGTTAGAGCGTCCGCTCACATCCTTTGCTGGCTCTTGACCCAAGCATGTGATAGCCCTGCTTCTCTCAATCTTACCATATTTCCATTTCCATTTCCCAGAGGCATCTCAGACTCAACAGGCTAGGACCAACTCATGCTCCCTTCCCTCTGGGAGCCCCTGCCCAGTTCATGTCTAATTTTCTGTTTTTCATTTTTGGTGTTCCCTGTTTCAGTGAGTGATCCTGCAGTCCACTAAGTCAGAAATCGAGTTTTCCTTGAGACTTCTTCTCCTTTGTTATGTCTATCAAATCCACCATAAATTCCTATCAATTTGATTTCTGAATCTCCTCTCCCAGTGTGTCTGCTTCTCCCCGTATCTGCCAGCCCCTGAGCCTGCTGTCATCGTGGCTCCTCAGGCTAGCCCCGAAGTTCCCTACCGGCCTCTCTGCTCTTCTATGACCTCCCCAAGCACTGTGGTTAGAGCGATCTTGCGCAGAAGCAGATGCCATCATGGGAGTCCTGACCTCTAACCCACCTCCTACTTACAACCTTGAACAGCTTGCTTTTCCTCCCGGGATTAAACCATGTTCCTTAGTGTGGCCTCGAGGCCCGGGCATGGGGTTTCCTGGCTAGCTTCCTGACATCATGCACCTCTCTGCTTCATTCTCTGCCGCTGCTGCCCTGACCTTCCTAGAATTCTGCTCTGCCTTGCTGAAAGATCTTTGCATCAGTTTTTCCTTCTGCCTGGAAATCTCCTCTCCTCCCTTTGCCTGGTTAACCCCTGCTAGTCCCTCAGATGCCAGCTGGAGCATCCCACATTCTAGTCCGCGGCTGGCTTCTTAATTCTATTCTGAAATAGGACTTTCTGGGCACCTGCATGGCTCAGTTGGTTAAGCGTCTGCCCTTGGCTCAGGTCATGATCCCAGGGTCCTGGGATTGAGTCCTGCATCGAACTCCCTGCTCCTTGGGGAGCCCGCTTCTCCCTCTGCCCCTCCCCCCTGCTCCTGCACGCTCTTTCTCTCGCTCTCTCTCTTTCAAACAAATAAATAGATAAAAATAAAAATTTAAAAGAGAGAAATTTCTTTGTAGTACTCATGCCACTTTGTATTATACACTCACAGTAATGATTTTTTAAAAAGAAATTTATATATGTTTTCTTCACTCCACTAAAAGCTCTGTTAGAGTATGGGCTGTATCTGATTTTGTTTACAGCTACATCCCCTGGGCCTACCTTAGTGTCTGACACAAAGAAGGTGCAAAAAAGTATTTTCACCAACAATGTAGGAGGGTTCCCCTTTCTCCGCATCCTCGCCAGCATCTGTCATTTCCTGACTTGTTGATTTTAGCCATTCTGACTGGTGTGAGGTGATATCTCATTGTTATTTTGATTTGTATTTCCCTGATGCTGAGTGATATGGAGCACTTTTTCATGTTGGCCATCTGGATGTCTTCTTTGCAGAAACGTCTGTTCATGTCCTCTGCCCATTTCTTGATTGGATTATTTGTTCTTTGGGTGTTGAGTTTGTTAAGTTCTTTATAGATTTTGGACACTAGTCCTTTATCTGATATGTCGTTTGCAAATATCTTCTCCCATTCTGTCAACAAGATGGGATAGGGAGGGAGACAAACCATAAGTGACTCTTAATCTCACGAAACAAACTGTGGGTTGCTGGGGGGAGGGGGTTGGGAGAAGGGGGGTAGGGTTATGGACATTGGGGAGGGTATGTGCTTTTGGGTAAATTGGAAGGGGAGATGAACCATGAGAGACTATGGACTCTGAAAAACAATCTGAGGGGTTTGAAGTGGCGGCGGGGTGGGAGGTTGGGGTACCAGGTGGTGGGTATTATAGAGGGCACAGCTTGCATGGAGCACTGGGTGTGGTGAAAAAATAATGAATACTGTTTTTCTGAAAATAAATAAATTGGAAAAAAAAAGTATTTTCAAATGATCAACTGAGCACAAATTATAATACATGCTAAGAAAGAAATTACCAGAATGCAGAGGTAGAAAATGTAGCTAATTAGGATGGTCAGGGAATCCTCTCTAAAGCCATAACATGTAAATGAGTTCTGAGGGAGGAGGAGGAGGCAGCCAGGGGAAAAGTGGGTGAATGTATGTATCTCTGGGGAAAGGGCTGAGTATAATCAAAGGCCATGAAGTAGAGAGTTCTGTATCTTCAAGGGAAAAAGGAGGCCTGGGTGGCTAGAGTGTAGTGGCGGGGGGAGACAGCCACAGGATGAGCTGGGAACATTAGGCAAGGCCCAGATCATTTAGGATTTATTGGTCATGATGAGACATTTGTGTTTTATTTGAGGAATAATGAGAAGCTATTAAAGGTTTTAGGGAGGAGGCATGCCCCCTGACCTAATTTCTGCAGAGATAATAGATTGTAGATGTGGAGGACCAGGAGGAGCAAGAACACCCGGCGAGGATACCCTCCGCATGAAAGCCGGGCTTGGGACGAATCACATATTAGGAAGCAAAAGAGAGAGGTGGATGGAGTCAAGAAATACTTTGGAGGAAAAAACGAAACCAGCAGGACTTAGTAATGGATTGAATTGGAGGCAGAGAGAGAGATTATAATTAAGGAGGTGTCCTCCTGTCCTTCTTAAACAGTTATGTGGATAGTGGTACCATTTATAGAGATGGAGGCGTGTGAAGATTTGAGGGGAATGATCGAGGATTGAGTATCAACTTTATTAACAAGGAGATGCCCATGAGATATCCGAGGGGACATTTTCAGGAGGGGGTTGTGTATGTGCGTCTGGAGCTCAGAGGACCGCTGTGGGTTGCAGCTCTAAATTTGGGGGTCACCAAATTATGATCGTAATACCAGTAATTTTTTTTATATTAATTTTGGTAATACCGGTGAGGACACAGGTAATCACCTATGAGCGTGTGAGGACCAAAGCAGGAGGCTAAGCCCTGGGAAACGCTAACGTGTGAGGGTCAGGTTATGAGATGCTTACAGAAAGACTGAAGAGTGACCAGGGTGGAAGAAGAGTGCCCAGGGGAAGGCAGGCTTGTGTCAATAAAGAAGATGTTATTGCCTGAGCCAGAGGAGGCTGAAGGGCCAAGTTCTCAAATGTACTTAATGCCACTCAACTGTACACTTAAAATGGCTCAAATGATAAACCTTAGGTACATTTTACCACACACACAGACATGCAAAAGTAGCAATTTGTGTGAGTTATGCTGGCTGAGAGTGTGTTGTGTCAGGAGCTCAGAATGCAGAAGATGAAGGGGCTGAATGGGGCCAGGAGTTAAGGCCACAGTCCCGGGCACACTTGAAGGCAAGAGCCTAGTGCAAGTCCATGAGCAACCGCAGGGCAGGGTGGGGGGCCCGGACACTCTGGTCTTGAACCCAGAGAGGTACCAGGCCACTTTGTCAAGGCTTCTCCCTTCTCATGGCAGTCTGCTCTCCTGATGCCAGGAAAGGGATGCCGGCCTGGGCTGCTGTCCCCTCAGAGGCCCCTCGGGGACACTGCATGGCCACATGGCCGGCCCATGTCTGATGACCATGAACCCAGAGCAGCGAACAAGCCCTGAATTTTCTCACCAGCTGCTCCATCATGGCTTGTGTCGACTTGAAATAAATCTGCATTGCTGGTGCCCAGAGACTAGGGAGGGCTTCCAAACCAGACATGCCTCCCACACAGTGAGAGGTGGGAGGCGGAGAGGGGTACGGAGCCTTCCTTCTTCACTGGATCCGGAGAGGCAACTTGTGTTTCAGAAAAGTGACAGACTTATTCACTGATTCAACATGTATTTACTGCAGGCCAACTCCATACCTGGCACTGCCAGGCGCTGTCAACATTCCTGCCCTTAGGGAGCTTATATTCTAATGAGACAGACAGACTACAGTAGGCAAAATACATAAATGAGTAACACCCAGGTGGTAAGTGCTATTCAGACAAATAAAGCACAGTAAAGAGATAGGAACTGTTAGGAGAGTGTTATTTTATGCATTAAATTAAAATTGCATAAAACTTATATGCATGATATTAATTTTGCACAAAATAAATACCATGCATTAAATAAATGCACAACCGGTATAATTTCATATTATGATCAGTACTTTCTTAGTCTGTTCGAGCTGCCATAATAAAAGGCCACAGACTGGTTGGCAAAGGGACCACAGAGATTTATTTCTTAGCGTTCTAGAGGCTGGAAGTCCAAGAGCACGGTGCCTGCATGGTAGGGTTCAGGCCAAGGCGCTCTCCTGGGTTGGAGACTCTTGACTTCTTGCTGTGTCCTCACAGGGCAGGAAGTGCAAGGGACTCTTGGGGGCTTCTTTCGTAAGAACACTAGTTCTGTTCACGAGGGCTCCGCCGTCCTGATGACCAAGCACCTCTCAGAGGCCCCACTTTCTGATACCATCACAGTGGGCATTAGAATTTCAACACAAGCTTTTGTGGGAGGGGAGACAGACCTTCAGATCATAGCAAAGACAGTGAAGAAATTAAAGCAGGGCAAGGGACTAGGGAGTGCCACTGGGGAAAGAGCATCTAGGGTAGAAAAGGTGAACTAGGAAGGACACAGTGGTACATCTGAACAGACACTGAAGTGATAGGGACATCCGTCCCAGTGGCAGGAATACCAAGGAAAAGGCCATGAGGCAGGACAGGTTGTAGTGTGCCTGGGAAAAGTGAGGTGGCCACAGAGGCTGGGCAGAGGGTGGGGAGGGTAGGAGGAGGATGAAGAGCTGGGGCAGGGACAGGCAGGGCTGTGGAGAGCAGGTTGGCTTTATCCTGATGTGTTGGGAGTTTTAAGTACGCATAATCCGACTCATATTTGGAAAGGCGCCTTCCTTCTGCTCTGTGCAAGCTCACCGTGGGGAAGCAGGAGCAAGCGTAAGCACATTCTTAGAACAATGTGGCAAGAGGTGATGGGGACTTAGTCTGAGATATTCATGGTGAGAGGGATGAGAATTGGTTCAGATTTAGGCATGAAACAACTGCAAGAAAAAAATATATATAAAAAAAAGGTAAGTTGATATTGATCGAACCGTGCCCCACACCAGCTGCTCTCCTAAACCCCATAATTCTCGTAACGACTCTGAAAGAAGGTCTCCTTATCCCTGGTTAGTGTCTGGGGAAGTGGAGGCTTATGAGGGGAAGCCCTATGGCCAAGGCTGCCATGTGTAATTAGTGCTGTTGTCACTGAAACCCCGGTTGTGTTGACTCCAAAGCCCGTGGCCTTGGCTATGGTACTGCACTGTGGAGTATCCCTGACAGGTCAGTGCAGGGTGGAGGTGAGGCGGGAGCCATACCTGGCACAGCAGAATGGGCGTAAGGGTGAGGAGCCAGAGAAAGAGGGAGATGAGGTGATGAGGTGTAGGCAGACAGCTTGGGGTCTGTTCCTCCTGACCT
Source organism: Neogale vison (assembly GCF_020171115.1). Lineage (NCBI taxonomy): Eukaryota > Metazoa > Chordata > Mammalia > Carnivora > Mustelidae > Neogale > Neogale vison. The sequence continues at coordinate 210,870,623 of NC_058094.1, forward strand.
ACAGACTGAGGTCTGCAGCCTGTGGTGTGGACGGAAGTCCTCAGGAGTTCTCTCCACGGGCTCTGTGAGGTCACAGTACTCACAGCCCTGCTTGGGTCCCCAGGTATTCAGAGAGGATGAGAGAGATGTTCTCCCCATTTTTACTTCAGTCAGAGCGCCATGAGGGCTCTGGGGTGTGGGATACCTGGTGGATGATTCCTTGGGTCTAGATTTCTAGAAACACTTGCCTAGGGGCATTTGACAGTGTTTTGAGCTTCTGAATAAACTCTGGTCAGTGAAATTTGAGTCACTACTGTTTGTGTGACCTCACAAGCCAGAATATAAAATAATTTTCAGGTCACATGGTCAGAGTGTCAGATTGCTAATGGTGGTTTAAGATCATTTAACACCACAAGGTCAGGGGTGCCTAGGTGGCTCAGTAGGTTAAGCATCTGACTCTTGATTTTGGCTCAGGTCATGAACTCAGGGTTGTGAGCCCTGTGTCAGGCTCCATGCTCAGCAGGGAGTCTGCTTGTCCCTCTCCCTCTCCTTCTGCCCCTCCCCCCGTTTGTGCTCTCTCAATCTTTCTCTCTCTCTCTTTCTAAAATACACAAGTAAATCTTTAAAAAAATAAATAAAAGTATAAGGTCAAATCCACACACAGATATGCCTGGAAAAGAAGGTCAAAATCTTTTTTAGACCCAATTGCATTCCACACAGCAGAAAGGAGTGGGGTGACATTCAGGCGACAGCCCCCCCCTCAGTGGCTGGAAACACGTGTGCGAGGCTGTTACGAGAATTTACCCTTCAATGGCTGAAGTCATGGGAATGGCTAGGACTGGCCCACAGGAACAAGACCTCTGCCATCTCTTACCGGCTTGATGCCCCGTGCAGGACTGCTCTTGTTCAGAAGCACCCGAACCTCCGAGTAAAAGTCACACATCAGTGCCTCGTGTGGAAGCATCATCTTAGTAATAACTTGCGTTGAGCATTACCAAGTCCATTCACATCCCCGGTGTCATGTGCCGCCATCACCGAGTCCCGGAGGAAGCTGAACAGGAAGCTGTTACTGATTTACAGCTCTGCAAAGGTGCCCAACAGCATTCGTCATCAGGGAACTGCAAATCAAAAGCACAGTGAGATCCCACATCACCCCATAGTGTGACTATAAAGACAACAGCAACAGCAGCAGGAAACCACGTGTTGGTGAGAATGCGGGGAAGTGGGAACCCCGATGCCTTGGTGGTGGGGCATAAAATCGTGCAGCCACTTTAGGAAACAGTCTTGCAGTTTCTCCAAAGGTTGGTAGAACCCACTGTATGAATTCAGTAATTCCACTTATATGTATGTGTCCAAAAGAAATGAAAGCAGGGACTCTAATACTGCCTTGTGCTCCCATGTCCACAGCAACCAAGAGATGGAAAAAACCCAAGTGTCCACTAATGGATGGATAAACAGAACAAGGTCTACTCATACAGCGTGATAATATTCAGCCATAAACAATTACAGAAGGTTCAATTTATTTTTTTAATTTTAATTTCTAGTTCTCTTTTCGTTGACTATCAACACTTAAAAACAAGGAGGCTTGATAAAAACAGGCAGAGAAGCTGTTTCCTGTTCTCTCTCTCAAACATGAGAGACATAACGAACAAGGTCCCATGTGTCCATCATCCCAACAAGTCTAGGATCACAAAGCACCATGATGAAGGGTATAACCCGAAGCCACAACAGTGTTCTTCAGTCACATTTTTTAAGGTTATCAGTGCATTTCTAGGGTCTCTTGATTTCTTGGCAATGATTCAGAATCCCTAGAAGAGAAATGCCACGTATAGTGAGAATGTCCCAGGCTTCCATGCCATGTCATTTTTTTGTTTGTCCAACATCAGAACTTGTCAGTGCCAGAAGTTTGCCTCCAGAGCCAAGGTCTGTAGAGACTTTCTCAGACTGGCTGAGGAGAGACCTGTGTTTGCTGATAAGAGGGCCTCATCATCGCAGTCAGCTTTTCTCCAAGTGTCCTGAGAGCACTTGGTATCTCCACTTTCTGTTGGGCGTTCGGGTCTCTTTCCATCTTCTCTACCATGAGAGCTCCATCCATCTCCACTCACCTTGTCTGGAGCTGACCCGACCCGACCATTTCTTTGCAAGTAATCAGATGATGTGTGGGGTCTTAATGGCCTGGCTGACAGCCGCCTGGATGGCAGTTGCATTCCACTTGGCTCGTCTACCGGAGTCGTATTTCCAGACATGATTTTCTTCAGTGACATCATTAAAGTGGCTTAGTTGCTCCAGAGTTTCCTTTATTGGTTTCTTCCTATTCATATACATCAAGTTCCTCTCTTGTCTCTTAGTATCCAGTGCTGACCGGTCCCAAAGTGCATAAAACTCCTAACATTGACGTTCCAAGTGTCTTGAACTTGAGGAAGGTAAAATTGTTCATCAGGGCTACAAGAGGCTTGAAGTTTGAACTACTTGGGGGTGGAGTTGGCTGTGGGCTCCAGTCTGCTGGACACTCCCAGTGGGAGCATTTCCCAGAAGATACAATTTCAAAATGATTCCATTTCACTTTAAACTATTTAGAACTCTTGGGGTGCCTGGGTGGCTCAGTAGGTTAAGCCTCTGACTTTGACTCAGGTCATGATCTCAGGGTCCTGGGATCGAGCCCCACATGGGGCTCTCTGCTCAGCGGGGGGCCTGCTTCCTCTCTCTTCTGCCTACTTGTGATTTCTCTCTCTCTTTCTCTCTGTCAAATAAACAAATAAAATCTTTAAAAAAAACTATTTAGAGCTCTTATCTTAAGTAGAAAGCAAGAAATTGGTCAGAAGTAATAAGATCAAGTACCAGCTTCCTTCTTATTCCTTCAAATAATTGTTTTCTGGCTTGTTCTTCCGTGATTGCCCTTCTCCAGACACACAGAGCACAAGTCATTGAAAGGCCAGCGGCTTTTGCATGGTGCCAAATATATGTACTGATGGGAAGTTTGGAAGGGCAAAGAATTAATCAGACGTAGTCAGCCTACTAATTAAAACAATCAGAAACACCAATTTAGAATTAGACACTTTGTTTCTTGCCACCTGGAAATGGCTGGCGATGGAGCTTGGGACTGTCAGCCACAGGAGTTCCAAGTGTCCTCAAACTAAGGAACCCTTTTACAAACTCTGTTCACCCTCTGAACCCCTTCTGGAGTCCCACCCCCACGTCCCCTCCAGTGGTATTTGATGTCACTGTGCTGAAGCAGGACCAACCGCTGGGCCAGGACATCTCATCTTCTCTTACCTGGTGGTACCTCAGTTTCCAAAGCATCTCACTCACATCTCCATCCCAGCCCGCTCCAAGGAGAAGTCCAGTCGATAAGGGATGGCCCATCTGAGCTGGTTGTTAAGAGAAAAGGATCCAAGGATACTGCTTCATACTTCCGTGTGAATCACTGTTTTGTCCAAAGGTGTTAGATGTCACAGGGATGTTTTGTTTTCAGAGGGTACAGCTTGGTAACTCACGTCGGTGAATGTTATGGAGGAAGCTGAAATGAGGATTTTCTCTCATCTTTCAGGTTTCACATATTCATTCAACAAGCATCTCAAAAGTCCCTTCTCTATGTCAGAAACTCTGTTAGGTGCTGGAGTTATAAATATTATAGTGTAGGGGATAGTGTAGGGGATAGACCATGGTGATACATCTTTTTTTTTTAAAGATTTTATTTATTTATTTGACAGAGAGAGATCACGAGCAGGCAGAGAGAGAGAGGAGGAAGCAGGTTCCCCACTGAGCAGAGAGTCCGATGCAGGACTTGACCCCAGGACCCTGAGATCATGACCTGAGCCGAAGGCAGTGGCTTAACCCACTGAGCCACCCAGGCGCCCCCATGGTGATACATCTTGATGACGGCTATAATAATGACATAATGTGAACATTTATCAGAACTTTTATTATAGGGGATGTTAAATGTCCTTGTCTTTTGAGTCTCTTGAACTTAGGAACTTAGGAGGCGAGCAGAGATCATTGGCCTGTCTGCACTGTGTACTGGGGAGTGTCTAGAACAAACCAGGCATGTAGAGGGCGTTCAGTGAAAATCCGTGGAATGAATGAATAAATGAATACATTTGAACAGAGGGCCCAGGTCCCGAGCATGGTGAATATGGATGAGACTGCAGTTTTGCAGGGAGTCGGGACTTCCCGTGGCGTGTGCACGTGTGCGCTCGTTCTGTCCGCCCCCTCCACTCTAGCAAAAGTTCCCCTCGCCTGTGGCCCTGGTGCTTTGCCCTTTGTTATTTTCTTCCACGTGCCTTTCCATGCCTGCCCATGTCCCTTGTCCTTGCTCCCCTTCGCAGCAGACCTCAAGCAGGTTGTCTACACCCGCTACCTCCACATTCTCGTTTCCCCACTCACTCCGGTTCACTTCAGTCAGCCCTCACTCCAGTCTGCCCACCAAACCTGCTCTTGTAAAACCCACCTCTGCCCTCCGTGTTGCTGACTCGTGACTCTGAGCACGCATCTTGCTTCCATAATAGCAGTGTAGACAGGGATGATCTCTCCTTCCTCCTCAATACCGCCTCTCCACCTGGCTTCCACGCTGGCCTCATTTCTGGCTGCTTATCAGACACTCCTTGTAGCCTGCTCTCTGCCTCTGCTTCCCTCCTTCCTTCTCTTGAGTTCCTAAAACTGGCCTGTCCAACAGCCCCCTTCCGTCCACCCTTTCTCCTGTCCCCCTCAACTCTCTCTGTCCCTTTGACCCTTCTCTACTTTTTCCGTTTTGCACACACTTAGCCAACCTCTAACACGTTATATAATTTACTTGTCACTGTGCTTGTCGTGTATGGATACCCCCTGCCCTTGCTAGAATGTAAGGCCACGAGCATGGGCATATTTGTGTGTTTTGCTCACCGCTGTATTCCAAGTTTGGAGATCCGTGCCTGGCATGCAATGGGCACTCAGTAAATAGTTGTTGAGTAGTATTTATTACGAGTGGCCACTTATTAGTGAATGTTTTCAGAAACGGTGGTTTTTGCTGCTCTACGTCTCAGATAATATACACTAGGCATCAGGGAAGGCTTCACAGAGGAGCTGACATCTCGAGCTGAGTCTAAACAGTGGAGGAGAAATTCATGGGGCACTGAGGGGCTGAGGGGAGGCAGTCCAGGCAGAAGTAACTCTTTCTGGGAGGCAGGGAAGAGTTTGAGGCATGAATGTTAGGGTTGGCTTTAGTTTGGCGTGGGCCGAAGGGCCGTGACGGGGAGAAGCTTAAAGAGTGGGTAGCCATTGGGGATGGCAGTGCTGTGAATGCATATAGGGGCTATTCATAGATTGAGATTTCGACTCCGAGTAAAGCAGACTTGCTTCCATCATATCATGCCCAGAGGCTTTTCTGAAAAGTAATCCAGGATCCTCTGTACTTTTCCTAAGTACTTTTCTCATGACTGCCCCACCAGAAATAGCTGAGCTGCCTGAGATCTGGCATGTCTGACCAAGATGCTCTGGGCCACAGTGCTTTCTAGAGGCCCCTCCGGGTGGCAGGTCCTAGCCTGTGCTCCTTAGCCCCAAAGTTGTGAATAACAAGATGGTGAGATTCAGAGCAACAGAACCCCACCCCAGCCACACTGGTGCCCTCCTGACCCCTGGAAGCCTCTAAGACCTTCCTTCCCTATACCGCCTGGGGGAATGGCTGAGACCTGGGAGCACAGAGAAGTGTTTGCATTTCTCCCCACCTAAGGTATGCAACAGCTTTATGGGGCCTGAGTAATGATGTGTGCAAGAAGCTTCTGGTCCAGGAGGAGAGGGTGGTCCCCTGCACTAAGCAGCATGCTGATAATACCTTCAAAGAGGGGAAGGAGTCCGGAGGCAAGAGTGTCCACTTCCAAGTAGAGAGATCAGGGAAGACTTCATGGAGGCAGTGGCATTTTGTATCATTCTTCATCAAAAATCAGTAGGGAGATGGGAAAGAAAACTCCACAGCAGGAGTGTGTGGACATCTATGGGCAGGCGGCCTCTAGATGAGCACCACTGTGAACAATCTATTAATTGTATAAATTAACAATTTTTTCTCAGGCAGCCAAAAAAACCCAGCCCTAGCAGATGTTGTCAGATGTATCCATTTTGTCCTATAATCTTTAAATAATCTTTTCATAAAGTGCCAACTGAAGTAAAGACCTAATCCATCCTCCCCCGGTAGGAGGGGAATTATCTTTCTGATGGTATAAAATAATCCTTTTAGGTGACATGAAACCAACTCTCCGCCTAAATCCTTTCTTTTTCCTCCCCCACAGGTGCCATCATTACTGTTAAGAACTCCATTTAAGAAATAAGCAGGGAGACTGGAGAGGTTATTTTGAGTCCCGAATAGTATTTAGTTAGAACCCAAATCTTCTAAAATGACAGCCTGGCTTCTGAGTGGCCCTGCTGAGGATCGTGCTGTCCCCATTGGAGGGGAGCCCCCATTTCCGGGGGGAAGAGCCAGGGGTCCCTGCCCACTCTCCGGAGACTGGGCCCTAATGGGCCCTAATAGGGGCTTGGGACAGTGAGAGGTTAGGTGTGGGAAGTGATTCAAGACAGCCGCAGGGAAGAAAGTATTGGCACCAAAGCGTTTTAGAGGTGGTGGTAGCAGAGATAATCCACTTACTGGTGCTCTCTTTGGAGGGGAAGATGACCCAGCTGGGTGAGGAGGACACGCAGCTTAGAATCAGAGACTCCTAGCTGAAGTTCTACTTTGCTGATTACCAGTCGTGTGGTTTGGGGACATCCTTTTCCTTTTTCAGTATCTGCACAATGGGAACAGCATTAGGAAAGCCCTTTCTTATAATATACACGTGGGAGAAAGCTACTTAAGCAGTAAATGAGGACTCCCGGGACAGGGAGTTTAAGAGTCATATTGGAGGTCAGCGTACTGGTGAGGTCTGGAGCTAAGGGCTCCTTCAATCCTGGGATCCTCTTCCTGTTACTCCGGGTGTGTATCCACTTTGTAGGGTAGCTTTATTAGGGCAGAACTGAAACTAAGAGTTGATTCTACTTTCCTCTGCCTTCTTTTCCTGGTCGTATCATGCAGGCTCCGGATGGTAATGTAATTAGTCCATCTATTATTTTCTCTCCTATACCTAATACCATCTGTCCATCTAGTCGCTGGAACGAGATTATTGAGCACATGCTATGTGTCCGTGGGGAAGGACATGCTGTGTGAAGTATTGGGCCCTCAGAGGAGAAAGGCTGCTTGTTCAGCCCTTGAGAAGCGCACAGATGAACCTGTACCCGAAGAGCATATGGTGCCATGTGATCTTGTAAGAGAGGTTTGCATCAGGCACATCATTAGAGCTATTTTCTTGTTTTCAGGAGGAGGGTGAGGAGGGTGGGGAGAGGCTACGCACAGCACCGAGAGGGAGAGCAGGGGAGCGGCAGAGAAGGCTGCTCTCTCACTCTCAGTAGGTGGGTCCTGATGGGAGTGTGTGCATATGTGCCTGTTCCTTAGTGTGAGTTTGAGGAGGCGAAGGGGGAAGGGCATCCCAGGGAGAGGGAGCAGAAAGTGCAAGTACATGTTGGATCTGCTACCCTGGCTCAGTGTGGTCGAATGGGGTGAGGCGTCCGGCCATGAGTGGCAGACATACTGGCAAAGTGGCAGGTGCCAGAAGGCAAAGGTATCTCGTGGCCTCTGAGGAGTTAAACTTGATCCTGAAGCTCCTTTTAAATCCTTCTAAACAGGGGAGTGACATTATCAGATTTTAGAAAGATAATTCTGGTGGCAGTGTGCAGCACAGATGGGAGGGGAGAGAATTGGAAACAGGGAACCCTGTTCTGCAAAGATTGTGATAATCCAGGCAACGGATGATGAGGGCCTGAGTGAGGGCAGGTGCGTAGGAATGAGGATGAAGTAGATTAGAGAAAGATTTAAAAAAGAGAATCAGCCTGGCGACTGATTAGAAACGGAGGAAATGAGTGAAGGGGAGGTGTGGAAAAGTACTTGAGGAGTCTGGTTGGGGGGACAGGGTGAGGGATGGAGGCATTAATCAGGAATAAGATGAGGACAAGGTTGGGGTAAGAGAAGAGGGGACAGAACTATGAATTCTGCTCTGGGTCTCTGGAGTCATGAATTCTGGGAAGAGGAATCTAGTTGGCAGTTGAAACTGGGTTTAAAGTTTGGGAGAGACTTTTACTTATTCATGACACAAATATTACTGAGTGTATGTTATGTGTCCAGTAACCTTGTAGCGTCTGGAGATACAGCAGTGACTGTGATGGACAAGATCTCTACTTTCATGAAGCGCTCATTCCCGAGGAGGGAAAACAAATAACAAACTAGTGGACAGATGCAAAGTAAAACAGGATAGCATGACAGAGAATAGCTGGGGGACTCCATTAGATAGGGTTCAGGGCAGGCATTTCTTAACAAGCTAGGATTCAAACCAAGATCTGAATAATGAAGAAGGGCCAGCCATGTGAAGACCTCAGGGAAAAGCAGTCTGGGCAGAGGAATCCGTATTGTGCAAAGGCTTTGAGGTGAGAACACACATGGCATGTCCAAGGAAGAGAAAGAAGGCCAGGGTGCTTGCAATGTAGCGGGTGAAGGAAGGGAACGTAGGAAATTAAATTGGAGAAGTGATCAGGGGTTGGATTGTATCATAGAATATGTTAGTCAGATGAGGCTCCTCTGAATGGTAACAAAGAACCCTCAAATCTCAATAGCATCTAGTAAAGATGGTTATTTATCACTCATACTACATGTCTGTAATGGATGGGCTGCAAATCTTCACTCCAAGACTCTGGTAGATGGGACAGCTCCTACCTGGGACATTCCTTGTCTTTTCGCAGAGGGAAGAGAGAAGGTACAGGATCATGTGATCCTTACAGCTTCTGCATGGAAGTGGATGGGCCCCTTCCACTGGCCCAAGCAAGTTACATGGCCGAAAGTGATGCCATCAGGGGTGGGGAGGCACAGTCCTTCCATGGAGAGGAGCAGCAGGAGTTGAGATCATCAGTGCAACCTTCCACATAGGCTATGGTGAGGAGATTCGATTACAGGATGGAAAACTATTAGGATTTTTTATTTCATTTTAAAGCAGAGGATATTATTATTGGTTGCCAAAGTAGGGTAAAAATAGGTCAAGAGTGAAAATAGGAGATATGAGAAGCGGGGCAATCTGGGAAAGTCCGTGTCAGATATGAGCACATGGCAAGGGAGTTCTTTAGGGTAGAGCCTTAAAAATACTACCAGGACCAGGCCCTCTGCAGGAGGCACATTATGGGAATGACTTAGCCTTGTTGGCTTTCCATATGTATCAGGCACTTGAGGATGGTCTTTGGACAGGGGACCCTGGAAAAGCCGTATTCTGCCCAAGATCACAGCATTCCTCCCTAGGAGTCTCCTAGAGAAAGACGCATATGATGCAATTTATAAAGGGAAAATAACACCTAAATGCTAGTGAGGGTGGGCCCTGAGCCACAATAAGGTGGGTTTTGTAAATTAGGCCAGAGGAAACAGAAGCAGCCGTGGCTTTTGCTTTCTCCTCCTCCTCACACCAAATACCATAGGAAAAGACAATCCCTGCTCAGGAATCTTCCTTCTTTTCCGCTTGGAAAGGAGAGAGAAGAGGGCAGGGTGGGTGGTGTGCTCAAGAACAGTGAGCCCCCAGGGCAGTGTGCCACTTCTGCCACCAAGCTGAAGAGAAAAGAGAAAGAAAAAAGAAGATGCCTCAAAGCTCCCGGTGCTGTGTGGACCAGGAGCAGACCCCCAGCCCACCTGCAGGGTGGAGCGCTGTAGCTGAGTTTGGGTCAGTCTTCCTTTTCTGCAGGGTGGGCTGAGGAGGGGAGGAAAGGAGAGCTTCTCTTCCCTCGAACGCTGTCTCCTGAGACCTAATGCCTCCAGTCCAGGAGGGAGAATGAGGAAAGCCAGACAGAGGAAGAGAACTTTGACTTTTTAATTTCTCCTGCCAAAGCTCCCCCTGCTGGTGGCTCCGTGGCGGTTACTCATTGCATGCTTGAAATATACCAGGGGGTCCAGGAAGTGAGGGGGGACCCATGGCTGAAATAGCCAGGACGATTGATTTTGCCACCTGGAGTTTTCTCTGAACACCAAATCTTGGCCTCTGTTTTTTATAAGAGAACGTCACAGTTCTTCAACTAAAATGATAAATGTCTCATGGGCAGGGCCCATAGCTTCGACTTCTTTGGACCCCTTCCTTCCCCACAAAGTCCAGCACAGGCCAGTGAAAAACAAGTTAAATACTTCTGTGAAGCAATGAATGAGGGACCAAATGATTTCCCAGAAGGCTTATCCAGAAGCAACACTTGTGTTCCAGTTCTCCCACTGCCCATGGTGTCCGTGATGAACTACGAAGTTCCGGATGAGAATGCAGATGGAGAGAAGGACATTTATTATGCTGTCAGAGAGGGAAAGCAACAGTGTAGGCCTTATGATTCTTTTCCTGCTGGCTGGGCCCTGTGGCCAACAGTTCTCCGTTTCCTCTAGGGCTCAAGGGACCACGATAGGCTCAGGCCATTACCCGTGGAGCTGGCCAGGAAGAGCCTACCTGTCAAATTGGCCAGAATGTAGCAAGATAAACTCCTGGTGAGTCCTTCTGTGACACCCTGGGGCTTTGGTGACAGAGTTAATTAATCAAGACACCAGCGTCAAAATTAAAGTGTGGAGGAAAAGTCAATTAGTGATTGAATAGCTATGAGGAGACATATTTTAATGAGGTTTCCTCTAATTTGGGCTGTTCCTTGCCCCTCCTCATTAGGTGTGGTCACGCTTCCTTTTTCTGAGCACTGTGAGGGTCAGGAAGAGGGAGGAATGAAGGGTGTCTCTCTAATTTACTCAGGGGTGGATGGGGAGAGACTTCTCTGCTGTCTGCAATATGCCAGGGCCCCATGAAGCTATTCATCACCACTCTGAATTCTTTACAGCTGGATGTTCATTTCAATTTGAAGTCACCTCCTCAGCAATCCTTCAGCAGGCTTGGCCAGGCTCCTGAGAGATCTGAGCCGAGAGAGGGAGACACAAGCCGGCCAGGAAGGCTGGAGCTGGGCTCTCCAGGGATGCATCTGCCACCATTCCACCCTCCACAGCCTCCCTTAACTCTATTTGCTTCTACAGGGAGACAGGGAAATTAGGATGTTTCTCAGGCTTTCCAAGCCCTTGTCATGGTTAATAAAGGTCTGGCATGAACCAGAGCTAGGATGGCTTAGCAGGCTCTGGTGCTGGGGACTCGGGGAGGGAACGTAGGTATAGCTCTTGCTCTACCGCCTAGGTGACACCAAGGAGTCCAGGAACCAAGAGAGACCAGACTGAGGGTCCCTGTTTCCTGCTCTTACTTCCCGTGTTGGGGGGCGGGGAGGCATGGGGACAGTGTGACTGACGGGTGCATGGTCAAGGGACAGGAAGTGGAGCATGGATGGCTGGAGGAACCGCTGACAGGGAAGCTTCTGGCTGCATTTCCCCCCTTGACTTGGATCGAGCTCGTGTCCAGGGCTTCAGGAGGGCTTGAACCTGAAATTGGGATCTAAGTTTACCATTTCTTTCTTGTCACAAAATAATACAGATTCACTGTAGGAAAAGCAGACAGAGAAAAAGCAGTTTGACCTTATATCACTACCCAGAGACTAACCACTGCTAGTCTTTTCAGATGCTTTCCAAGTAAATAGACTTAATGTTTTACATTAATCAGCATAGAGTTTAGGTCTGTATCATGATTCCTTCTGGTAGGCGCAAGTATTTGGGTCATTGGGAAGGCCCATCCCATTCGTTAATTTGTTATATTCACAAATGAAGTCTCTTCCCATTTATTTTCTAGAAGCTAAAAACTGTTGGGCAAAACTGAGGTCCTTTTCTATACAGGAGAAATCATGAAAATGTAATCATGGGTTTCCTGTGCAATAAAAAAGCAATTTAAACAAAGAAAATGATGGAAGGATGTAAATGATAAGAGAATCACTGCAGAAAAAACCTTATTCCTGGATGGGAAAATGTAATATTGTGAAGATAGGAAGAAAAAAAAAGAAAGCTAAAAAAACTGAAAACATTTTTAAAGGAAAGAAAAATATCAAGATGCAGATAACCAAGCTGCAAAGAAAAAAATATTTCTACATGCCCAACACAAGGACGACTTCTCATTCCAGTTTCTCTCTTTCTAGTGCTTTTCTCATGTGTGTGTTTTTTCAAGGGCACGAAGGCTTACAGCATAAACATGTCTTCAGCTTGTTATATAGTCATGATAGTTTAATTTTAAAATAAAGATTTATTTATTTATTTTAGGGAGAGAGAGGGTGTGCAGGGGCTGGGGTGCAGAGGGAGAGGGAGAGAGAAACCTAAGCAGACTCCACACTGAACATGGTGCCCAGTGCAGGGCTTGGGCTTGATTTCACCATCCTGAGATTGTGATCTGAGCAGAAATTAAAAGTTGGATGCTTAACTGACTGCGCCACCCAGGCAGGCCATGATGATATAATTTCCATGGCTAAAATATATATTTATTGCACATTGTTAAATTATTATCCAGTGTTGGATTTCAAAATGCTTCTGATTACCCTATTACAAAAATACTATGCATTACATTATTGTGTACATTACATTTTGTTGAATTAGTTCTTAAGAGTATATTTGCCTAAGTGAAATTGTTGAGTTAAAACGTTTGGACTTTCAGTAATTCTTGATTAATATGCCCAAATGCTTTCCAAAACCATTGTCCAGTTTTAGGAGTATTGTTTTCACTACGCCCTCAGCAGCCTAAGATATTATTAAAATTTTTTTTTATTGAGATATAAGTGGTATGACATGAAAGGCCCATATTGTAAGAAATCAGTTTGATGAGGTTTGGTAATTAAATATACCTTTAAACCCTTCCCCCATTATAGAATATTTTCACTACTCAAGAAAATTATTTTGCCTGTTCTGGACTTCATAAAAATGAAAACTGTAACAATGAATTATATACGCTCTAAACTCTTAATTCATTGTTATAATTTTTGTTTTAAACAGAATTAGTGGTCTTTTAAGGAATTAATAACATGCCCATTTGGGGTTTTTTTTTTAATATGGTTTCCATCTCTCTCCAAATTTCTCATTCGTTCATACATACTTACTCTGTTTATTCCGCTGTCACTGTCTAGATAATTCTAACATCTGAGACATCTCTGGGCTCGTATCTTTTGGTCTCTTAATTCTTTATTTATGCTGGATGCTGTGTGTAAAAGATCACTAGAGACTGATATAAAGAATATTTACCCATAGGAAAGGTTATGTCCCTTCTCCGAGCCTGCTAATGTAAGGGACAGAGACCATCGAAGCTCTGTCTGAGCAGGGTACGGACGCATTTAATCTTCAGATCCCCTCAGTGCATCACTGGTCAGGTGTTTTGAGAATGCTCTCAAGACTCTCTCCATTAGGGCTTGGGCCCTGAGCCCCAGTGAGACTCAAGAGATCTTTTTAGGCTTCGCAGCTCTGTTGCCAGCTCTCTAGACCATGGGTGGCTTTTTCTTTTTCTGCTTGGTAGCCAGCTGAGGCTTGAGTTTTAGGTCCCTCCCCCAGGATTCTGCAACTCAAGAGACCCCTCCTCATCTTCTGTCCCATTCTGTGTCTTAGGAAGGCCACTGTGCTGCACTTGGGGGAGGCCCTGGGTCCTTGGAAGGGGTTTCCCAGCTCTCTGTCTTACTCCCAGTCTTTAGTGGGTCTTGTCTTGGGAAACATGGTGCCTGCCTCAAGGGAATCCTCTGGGTTCTATCTTGCCTTTTGCCTTGGGTCTGTTACCTGTGTGCTTGAGGAAGACCTGTGTGAAAGTTTTGGCATGTGGGTGGGTGTGCACTTGCTCTGGGACTGGGGTTCTCAGAATTCTGATCTGTCACAGGAGCTCACATAGACCTATTAGGTGTCATTACGTGTTGGGCCGAAATTTCTTTACCTGGGTTTCTGGCAGATCCCTCTTCTTCCTGACACTTCATAGATAAAAGCAGCCAGGGATCTCTTCTATGTTAGGAAGACCTTGTCATTTCTGTACTTTAGTTTATTTAGGTTTCTTTTCCATCTTGAGCACTCTGATGGTTTTGAAAACTGCGATTTTGTGGCTTCCTCAGCTAGTTCTCCTGGCTAAGGCAGGCTTATCAGTCACTTGTCCCTTTCTACATCCTCACCAGAAACAGAAGTCCCAGGGGTATTATTTTTCAATTTATGCTAACTTAACAGAGGGAAATGGTAACTTAGAGTTTTATTTTATATTTTTTTATTCTCTGGGAACTGAACGTTTCAAATCCTTGTTTGCTAGTTACATAACTTCCTTTGTGAGTGTCTTTTGCCCTATCTTTTAGAGTCTTAATTTGTTTCTGACCCATATACACGATGTCTTAAATACTAAATATAGTGCCTCTTTGTTACAATATTTTTTGTTTGCCATTTGCTTTAATACGTTACTTTTTTTGGCAGTCAAACTTAGAGATCTTACCCTTTTTTTCTTTTTATTCTTTATGTTGCTTCTGAGCCTATAAAGTTCTCTTTCCTTTAGAGGTTTGGAAAATATTCAGTTCTATTTTTCTGAGATTTTGATGTTTTAAAAAACCCATGTTTAACTCTTCCACTCAATTGGAATTTGTTTTAGTGCATAATATAAAGTGAGATTTGAAAATTACTGTTTCTCCAAATTGCTAGTTAATTGTCCCAACACCATTTATGGGGTAATCCTTGCTTTCCCTCATTGAGCTGTAATGAATCTTACATCTTTGTACATAATCGGGTCCATTTCAGTGCCATCTGTTCTGTTACACTGATCTTTCAGTCTGGTCCTGGGCAGATACAGATGAATTTTTGAAACTGCAAAGCTAAGGAGCTAACACTGTTCTTGATAGGTCCTCACTGGGGGGCCAGGAGTCATTTGTCTCTGAAAGCATTTGATGACAATTCTGCAACTTTTGTTTATTTACTTATTTGATCACTTAATTATTAAGTCCTCAAGAATTAAAGCTCTTCGAGGGTTGTGATCGCCTTTGACAAGGTCAAATCCTGCCTGAGCCCTGTTCTCTTGGAAAACAGCAGGGGCAAGAAATTCACCACTCCTTTGTGTTCCTGGAAATGCTGACTGCAAAGAACCAGCCTATCGAGTATGAGCTGGATAAGACTCAGGGAAACCCCCTGTTTACCTAGGACTTCCCATTCTTTGTCTCCTAATGATTAGCTCCGCTCTTTATTCCTGAGTTATGTGGACAAAACACTCACCGGTCATGGCCTAACTTTAGTTAGGCTTTTTCTCCACCCCCACCCTCCACACCCCTGAGCCTTGAATTTTGACCCCTGCTCAGTCTGAGCCAGCAGTGGACTTTGGAGTCTCTCATTTGCAACCCTCTTGCAAATAGGCTGACCACAATGAAAAACAGTCCCTCATCAACCATCTGATCACACCCCTTGCTCATTGTCTCCACCCCCCCCCACTCCACACCAGTTCTTTACTCTTTCTTCTTCTTTATAAAAGTTCTGCTTGACTTCAGGCAGGAGCACTCTTGCCATTACTGTAGTCTCCCCTCACCCGCTTGCAATAATCCCTTTCACTTACATTATTATTTACTACTTGCGAAGTAATGTCTATCCATTCACCACTGTATCCCCAGTGTCTACACAATTCCAGTAATAGAGTAGGTTTTTAATAATGTTTCAGTTAATGGCTCAAGTTTTTTTTTTAATTACAAGAATAATCATTGAAAGAAAAAAATCAAACAGTTCAGAATGATATAAAATAAAGTATAAAATCCCTGTTCCCCTCAAGTTCTAACCTTTGGAAGTTGCCACTATATATATTTCTTTTGTGTCTTTCAAGACATTTTCTATCTTTATGTGAAAAAAATATATATGTACCTCACAGATGAGACTATTCTTAATTAATATTCTCCATTGTTCTGTAGTCATTCAGCAGTCAGTATACCAACGTGTCTTGGCATCATTTTCCATGTCAGTGTACGTAGAGCTACTTGTTCTATGGAACAGCCGGTTGTAGTCCATTGTGTGGCATATTCTGGAAGTACCATTCCTTATTTGTTATATTGTTCCAGGTTTTTGGTATTACAAACAGCAGTGCTGTAAATTCCCTACATGTTTTTGTGTGCCTGTACCAGTATATATACAAGGATAAATTCCTACAGTGGAAATATTCCAGGATTTAAGATGTTGGTAGATTATGAGACTGTCCCTCAGCTTTACAATTCCACCAAAAATGAATGAGAACAATTTTAAAAAATGTGGGTTTTTTTTGGGGGGGGGGCTTTGCCTATAATACAGATGAAAAATTGAATCTAGCTGCTAATACAGTTTACATTTCTTTGTGTGAGATTGAACATCTTTCCACACAGTTATTGGCCTTTTTAAAATTGGGTTGTTCTTTTCTTATTGATTTTAAAGAGTTCTTTTTATGTGAAATAAATTATATCATATATGCTGCAGATAATTTACCTGTTTGTCTTTGACATTATAAATGTGTTTTTGTTTTTGTTTTTTGTTTTGTTTTTGCCATAGACAATGTTCATATTTTTATATAGTCAAAAGTGTTCATCTTTCTTGTATCACTTCTGCGTTACTTTCAATTTGATGTACAGGCTTATCAGAGTTGACTTAAAGCCCACATTTATGAAGATTTAAGTAAGTTGTTTTCCAATTTTAAATTATTCAAGGGGCGCCTGGGTGGCTCAGTGGGTTAAAGCCTCTGCCTTTGGCTCAGGTCATGATCCCAGGGTACTGGGATCGAGCCCTGCATTGGGCTCTCTGCTCAGCAGGGAGCCTGCTTCCCCCTCTCTCTCTGCTTGCCTCTCTGCCTACTTGTCATCTCTGTTTGCAAATAAATGAATAAAATCTTTAAAAAAATAAATTATTCAAAGCAATATTTGCACATACAAAGGTATACTCATTGTTGACTATTTCCTGTGGGTCAGTTCCTAAAAGTATTATTTTGGAGCCCAAATGTGTGAACATTCTAAACGCATAGTAAGTGTTGCCAAATCAAGGCCAGTGGTTTTCACTCCCTTTCGGGTCCACTGTTCTATCTTCTCAGAACTCCAGCATCTAACTTTTTGCCCAAGAAAGTTAGATTCTGGAGATGAGAAGGGATGTAGATCAGGAAGACAGGAGCCCAGGAGAGACGAGCATTTTAAAAGAAAATATGAGGGACTACACCACAGGTACAAATTCCTGTTAGCATTGTTATCCCTGAGTTTCTACTCCTTCTGGCACGGTTTGCTGGAGGGGTTTATTTGATGGTCTTGTAGCTTTGTGGGGAGAACGAGGACTAATTAGAACCTTGCCTTGTAGTTGGGTTTGTACACGATCATAGTGAGTTTTGTTCTTGTTTTTAAAGACTTTATTCATTTATTTGACAGAGAGAGCGCACAAGCAGGCGGAGTAGCAACAGAGGGAGAGGAAGAAGCAGCCTTCCTGCTCAGCAGGGAGCCTGATAATGGGGCTAAATCCCAGGGTCCTGGGATCAGGACTTGAGCTGTAGGCAGACCCTTAACCGACTGAGCCATCCAGGCGTCCCTCGTGGTGTGACTTTTGTATCAGCAAGCAAGGAGGGACCCTTTTCTCTGTAGTTTCCTGCTACATGTGACCTCATGGTCAATGTAGTTTACATTATCTACTCTTTGATTTCCTGTGGCCTTTAATGCTAGATTGGAGCAAGGGGCAAATTCTCTCTGTTGTGGATAATGAATTTGGAATAAATAAATTTCTCACTTTTAAATCTAAATAAAAGGAGAATTCACAAATCGTAACTATTTTTGCTAGTTCCACCAAAGGTAAATTGCACACTGCCTTGCATACTTCTAGAAAAGCATGAAGCCAGAACTCTATTTTCAGAACCGAAACTGGTTGAGGTGCTTTAGTTAAAATGACAGGGGGGCTGATTTGTCTGATGGTTTCTTTTTTATGGACTCAAAAGGATATTATATAAGCTCACATCTAGAAATGTGGTTGAACGGATCGATGTCCTACATTAATTTCAGGGTTCACATGTCTCTTTATGCCTCTGCCGTCATCCCCATGGGACCGTAAGCTTCGTGATAGCAGGCTTGCTTTGTGTTGAGGACAGCGCAATGCCCAGAGAGGTGCCGAGGAGAGTTTTGTGACGTCACCAAGTGTAGCCACACGTGATTTCCTCTGGAATTCTTACTGCTGCCAGTTACTCAAGGCAGGGAGTTCTGATCTGATGCAGAATTTTTTCCCCCAGATAAGAGCCGACAGTTTTCTGGAACTTTCTGCAGGGTGATATAGCGGGGGCCATGGGCCTCGTGTACAAAACCATTTGCTGTTTGTACAAAACCCGGACTCGGTGGCTCCCCTGCTCAGTTCCTGTGTGCCTTTGGCAGGAGCACCTTGAATAACTTATCATGCCTTTTTTCCTTAAGTTCCCTGAAGTTCCTGGCAGGTTTTCTGTCCCATGCCCTCCCCCCAGCCCCCTTTTAGAGTTTTGCCACAGACAGGTGCCAGTTTGGCTTTTGGAGCTTGTGTGAGGTGGGAATGGCTTCTTGCCAAGGGAGAAGGATGGGAGGTTGATGGAGACTAAGACTGGGGAGGAGGATGTATTAATGATGACACAGGGTTCTCCGTCTGCCAGAACGTGAAAGTAACCCTGTCAGGCACAGACACGCACAGACCATTAGGCAACCCCCAGGTGGGGCTGGATGCGATTTTACCAGAAATGGGTCTCGGTGAGTGCCAGCTTCGGTGCCCATCCTGGCCTCCTCACCGTGCTCTGTGTCCTCATTGCTGACAGAGCTGCTAGCTGAAGAATTGGCCTTTAATGTCCCCGACCCTTCTGGGCGGTGAGGCACAGTCTGGGCTGTGGGGTTCAGGACTTCTCCCTTCTGGTCTCTGTTCTCAGAGTTGCTCCAGACTTCCTATGTGATATAGCTGAGTCCCTGAGCAGGGCTGGCCTCAGTTTCCCAGAGATGAGCAGGTGGGAAGATGGGAAGATGGTGGTCCACGGTGAATCAGCGTTTGAGAGGGGTCAGAGGCAGCAGATTAAAAATAAGCACCGGGGGGTGGGGTGGGGGGCAGAAAGCACAAAATTAGAGTTGGCGCATGAGGGGAAAAGATTAAACGGAAAAAGAAAAATCGCCAGCAGCTTTGGATTTACCCAGCCAGAGTTTCTCCGGTGGGCAAGGAAAGCTTAAATAATCCAAATTAATTTCTAGTTAAAGGCAGAGCTCAGAGAGCAATCAAACAGGTGACCACAGCTGGCACCAAATTTCACTGGGAGATAAACTACGAATGCTAAAAATCAGCCGTGTGTGCCGAGAGACAGACTAGAAACAGCCAACCCTGGGCTCAAGGTTGAGGCTAGAATGTTCCAGTCGTTTGTTCAGGACTTGGTGCTTGGTGCTGGGCTTCCAGTGTGTGTCTGAAACACAGTCACTGCCTTAGAGTGGCTCATGGTCTAAGGTGAGAGGTGCCGAAGAGAGCATTGCAGGGCCACAGGATAAGTAACGCATGACAATATGCGAAGGGGTTAAAGAAGGAAGCCGGGAGAGTAAAGAGGGAGGGGGGATTAAAAAAGGACTTTCTGCAGGATCAGACACCTCCTTGGAGCTCCAGGGACCAGCAGGGATTATCATGCTGCTGAGGAGGTGGGGAAGGGACCTATAGGCAGGTGGGACAACAGGTGTGGTGTCAGATGCCAAGAGGGAGCCTGGGCCTCCCCACGCAGTCCTGTCAGGCTGCCACATAGGGTGCCTTCTGCCATGTGCCAGAGGTGAGGTCACGGTCAGATCTGATTTAGGCTTTTGGAAGATTGCTCAGGCAGCATGGCAGGGTTAGATTTGGGGTGAGAAGAGAGGAAGAGGGGTGATCTGCACAGTGACAGCAGTCATCTAGGGAAAGGGATGGTGGCTTGAACTAAGGTTCTGGCCATGAGGACAGAGAAAAGGCAATGGATTTGGAATATAGCAAGGTATGGAATTTGTATCTTGGTGATTGGTTGGCTATTTCAGTGCGTCTTGTCAAGAGTCTTACTTGGTAGCTAGGTGTGGTGCCATCCTAGGGTATGGAAAGGAGAGGGGACAGGGAGGGCTTTGGACGCAAAGAGGGGACAAGTCAGGACCACAGGGGGCTTGGGGCACCTGTAGGACATCCAGATATCAAGTAGTTTGGAGTCTCACCCCTTTCCCTCTGCTGTGAACTCCCACTTCCTAAAGTGGGCACCCTCTGGGTCCTGCCCAAAACTTCCATCTGGGGCTCTCCCCACCCCCACTCCCAGCAGTAGTCCCCCAGCTAGTGTGTGCAGAGGATGGCTGGTCATGGCTTTTGAGGATATCCAGTTTCATGGTGCGAGGGAGTCTCCATCCTGTTGGCTTGGCCTTTGAGAGCTGATTTTGAGTGTTAATCCTTGGGGGATGAATGGGACAATGACTTTCAAACGATGTTCCTTTGAGCCCTGGATTTCTGGCTGGAGCTGCTCCCAGGCGGGTCAGGCTTTCCGGTCCCCACCCTTCTCTTGTCACCCAGGCCCCTTCTCTCCTCGTGCAACCCACCCAGGTGTTGTGAGCATTTCAACCTGTACTGTCTGGGTCACAGTCACCTCCCATAAGCCAAGCAGGCCATTGCGCAGAGGCTCACTCTTTTCATAACCCTGAAGACTTCTGTAGAACCAAAGGTCTGTTGTCTCTCTCCCTCTCTTCACAGAACTTTTGCTTAAACTGAGTCCCTACTATGGGAACTGTGTCCGTTCTACCATCCTGATGGTTACCAGTGGCGTGAATATCCTTGGCCTTTGGGCACTGGCCATAAAAAAAATTGCAGTGGTGACAAATGGTAAGAAAGAGAAGTATGTTAGATTCAAGGCAAATGGGCTCTACCCAAGTTTAGAAGGAGAGGACAGGTCTGAGGTCTCCCGGATGAGGAGTCAACCAGGTGCAGATGGGAAGAACAGGTGTGGCAGGTGGAGTGGGAGTGAGACGGGGACATGCTAGGAATGCTGGACGTGGGCAGATGAGCTGGGGGGAGCTGCGTTAGTTCCAGAGAAAGATGCTTGCTTGCATTAGAATAATGCAAGGGGACAGATTTGAGAGGATTTCAGGAAGTAAATAGAAATCACTGAGGGGTGCATGGGTGATAAGGAGTGAGGACAGGGCTGTGAAATGCGCTGTCCTTGGTTTCTGGCAGATGGGACGGGATGAGGGTGGCGGCATTCACTGAGATATGGAGCTGTAAGGAAGCGCATGCAAGAGAAAGGAGGACAGGTTCATCCCCTTGGAGTTTGAGGTGACTTCCAGACATCTCAGAGGAAATGACAAAGAGACAGTTGAATACACAGGTCCAGAGCTCTGAGATGTCTGGACGTGAAAAAGGGCTGTCTGTTGGGGCACCTGGGTAGCTTAGCCGGTTAAGCCTGTCACTCTTGATTTTGGCTCCGGTCATGATCTCAGGGTTGTGAGATTGAGCTCTGCTTTGGGCTCTGCGCTGGGCATGGAGCCTGCTTAAGATTCTCTCTCTCCCTTTCCTCCCACCTTTCCTCCCCCACTCGCTCTCTCTTTCTGTCTCTCTAAAACTAAAAATAATAATAAAAAAAATAAAAATGGCTGTTTGCTACCGATCCACTGACAGTGGGCTGCATGCTGGGCCTTTTGCATTCTCCCATCTGGGCAGTTAGCATCATTCAGTCACTCAGTGAACGTTCGTTAGACGCTGATCTGGTAGGCACGGGTGATACAGCAGTGAACAAACAGATGCTATTCCTCCCCTCAAGAAACTAAGCCATGGGTTTGCACAAAGTGTGGATGTGATTGGATTCCCTCCAAACTGTCTACTGCCTTATGATATTGGGGTTATTAAAGGTTGGTTGGGCGTGCGCTCTATTCCCCCTATCTTGGATTGTGGTTAACTGTTTAGAACAGATTTACTTGTGTTTTCACACTTCATAGCTACCTTTAGATAAGAGTTTCAAAGCTGTCTGCCCTTACTGCTTTGAAAGTGGTCTACTTGGTATATTTGTCTCTAGACATTGAGTCTGAAGCTCTGCATTCTTGGAGATAGGGAGCCAGACCTCAGATGCCTTCCTCAAATATTAGGGCTGATCTCCTGGGCTCTGAATGAAGTATTTCGGACACTGTGAGACTTAACCTTTTCCAATATGCATAGCCAGAAGAAAGTAAATTAATCATGAACGTTGATTTGCTCGTCCTGTTTGCTGATTTGTCTCCTTTTCTGAACTTTAAATATCTTGAGGCAGGGACTGTATTATTTAACTTTGTTATCTCTAGTACAGTCCATGGCACATAATAGGCAATTAATGAATGTACTTGCTAGATGAATAAACCAGTGGGGAGCATCTTTTGATGATTGTCTTGTTCTTTTAGTTAATTCTTACTTTATTTGAACTTGTGTGTTTTTTCTCATCTCCTCAAACACAATTCAAGTTGCTGTGGCTAAGAACCGTGGTTGCTGGGCATTGCTGGACTTAGGGCAGATGCCCACCACTTCTCTGTGGGTTGATTGCTTAGAACGAGAATGAGTTTGCCCCTCTAATCACTGTCCTTCACCTGTAATGCTCTTAATCGGCGAGTTTTCTCAATTCCACCCCGTTTGTGGGAGCAAAATCCAACAGGTGTCTGAGCCTTGCCTACCACATTGGGGCACGATATTCAGGTTGTGGATGGTGGGGTGGACGTTGACAAACTTAGATGAACTCCTCAGCTTCCACCAAGTAAGCACTTTCTCTCTGCCTGTTCCTGATGTCTTAAGAGTCAGGGGCTGTTCTTATTTTACAGTAGAAGAGAACTGAAGGTGTGAGGAGGTTAAGCAACTTGCCCGAAGTTAGGGTTTGAATCCAGACGGTCCTGCTTCTGAAACAGGCACTCCAAGTCAAAGATTGTATGATTTCTGTAAATGTCAGAATCATCTGGAAGCCTGGGGATGTTCCTGGACTCCACTGCAGGCTGCATTATTGTTTAGAGGATGGGCTGGGGCCCAAGAACGCATGTTTTAACAAGCAAGCACCCTAGAGGATTCTGGTAGTGGTGGCAGTGTGCCATCATGGACATGGGACATAGTCACTCAGAGGCTTAGACTGTGGCTCTGACATACCCATCACTGCCCTTTGGGGGACAAGGGATATGGCACTTTCCTGCTCTGTGCTTCCAGAAACCCATAAGCCTGGAACAAAGCTGTGCTGAGGGTGTGTCCAATAGAAGCTTTGACATGAGTTTTTCCTATAAATTGGGAGGCGGTTAAGCACCAAGAAGCAGGAGCTCCAGCCACTATCCATCCACCCAATCAATGAGATTGTCTTTTTCTCTCAAAGGCACCACCTTGGAAGTAAAACCAATAAGAGCCAAAGAGGGGCAGGTAAAGAGAGCACACATCCAGCCCCTGGCAGGGTGGTGTGGAAGCTCAAATTCACGAGGGATCATTTGTCATGTTGATGGTAGAGTGAAGCCCTTCTTGGAGCCCAGAGTAGAGGGAAGGAGGGGAGGCAACCAGACCTAGTAGAGATCCAGGATCCTGCCCAGAGGGAGGGCACCCAAAGGGGGAGTCCTCTTGGAGGAAGAAAGCTTGGACGCTCATCACAGCTGGGACGTATCCTGGCTCCTCCACCTGCTGACCGCATCACCTTAGGCCAGCGGCTTCGCTTCTCTGGCCTTCGGTCTCCTGATCTGTACAGGGAGAGCACTAATACCTACGTGGCGGTATGACATACAGCTTAGACGTACCAAGGGCACCTTGCCTGGCACACTGACCTTCAACAGAATGTGCTCATTAGCATGGGTCTGAGGTTTTCAAGGGCATGGCAGGGGAAGAAGTTGGTATTCAGCTTTCCCCAATCCTGCACTGAAAAACCCTCCAGGGGAGGCCCTGGCAAGAGTCCTGGCTCCAAGGCGGACTCATCAGCTAGTCATAAATATTTATGGACGGTCAGACAACCTCCTCAAATGTCTTCCCTACCCTTTGGTCCTGCTCCCTTCTTTTAACACTCGGCATCTCTGGTCTTTGGCAGGGAGGGGCTCCACATTTAGAAGGATGGGGTGGACGGATGGGGGGATCGTGGAAGAACTTGGATGTGAGGTGCAGGGCTGAAAATGCTTCAGAGCCTGAAATTGAGTAACTATTGAGATTTGCTTCGGAGCCTTTGTGATTTGCTGTTGGCATATTTATAGGAGACCCTGGACTGTGAAAGGGTGTGTGGGCTGGGCTACCTGCCAAGGAGGCCCTGGCTTGGTTCCTTCTGGAGCTCGCTAAAGCTTTTGCTGCCCTAGGGGGTAGCCTTGAAGCCAGGGGACATTCGGAGGTCTCAAGCAGCCCTCAGAAAATCCTGTCGGAAGTGATTGCAACCCGTATTTAGAAAAGTACAGTGAGAATTGCATTATTTTATCCCTGCAGGGGTCCTATGAGTCAGGCGGTGGTGCTGGGGTGGCATCCTGTAATGACCCAGCTCCGGGAGCTCTGGGGACAGGACTGCAGAACCCAGAGTCCTGGCTTTTACTCACTGGGGGAATGTGGCAAGTTCTTAGCCTCTCTACACCGGTTTCCTCACCTGAAGACTAGGAAGAGACGTATTTATCTCATATGGCTATTTTGAGATTTTTTTTTTTCTTTTTCCAGGTAAAGCATATAGCCAACATCTGGCATACAGGACACACGTTCGGTAGATACCAGGTATTGTTATGTCCATTCCGTGGATGGAGACAGAGGGAGTGGTGAGACCGAAGTCGCATAGGGAGGGGTGGAGGAGTTGGGACTCAAGCTCAGGTAGGTGGGACCACAGTGCTTTTGTTTTTAGTCACTAGGTATTCTGCTTGAGCTGAAAGATTTTCCTCGGGAGGTCTTACTCAGCTGAAGGGATGGGCAGGGGTTCGCGTCCCAGTCGGCCTGGCTTCTTCAAAAGGCGAGAACCTGCAGGCTGGAAGGGAAGTGGTGAGGGGCACTGGGGCAGCCAGGCCTCACACAGGAGGGGCTGCTGCCGAGGACGAGTGTTTTCAGGGCTGGTGCACTGCCTTGCTTTGGGCTATCTGGGTAGCCACCCAGAAGGGCCTTGCCTCCAGTGTATTGCCCTGTAGCCATAATTTCAGTGCCAGAAAGGACTGGATTTGCTGCGCCACCTTAATGGCTGCCTGGGCTCAGGGGGAGCAGGCTACATTGGGAGGAAGACTTGCCCTGTAGGCCAGACTGCCTGTCTGTTTCCTCTCTCTTCTCTCTATCTCTACTCTTGCGGTCTCTCAGCACTCCTATAAGACAGCAGGTAGACAGGGGCCTGGAGACTTCGAGACTGTCTGCTTGGAGCAGGGGCCTATATCTAGACCCTTGCTTCTCAAACTCTCTGGGATGAAGGAACAGGGTTTTTCTTTGACAGTTTCTTGCAGAATGATATTTTTATAAAATCTTTATTTTTCTTTATAAATGTATTCCTTAGAATACATTTCTGGGAAAATGAAATAAAAAGACATGAAAGTACGAGTCCCCCCTTTTACTACTAGAATAAACCTATTAAATTACTCTATTGCTATAAAAGTCTCAAAACACAGGCTTGGTTTCTGTCCTTACCTCACTGCGGAGCCGCAGTAAAGAATTTGCAGCTTGACCCTAAGTCAAGTGACCCTAAGTCAAGTGGCCCTAAGTGACCTGGAGTGGAGGCATGGACTTCTCCTGGGGGCCTCCGGTGCCCCCACCTGCAGGGGCGGGTCTGTCTTGCAGCCAGCGGTGGGCGTGGCTCTTCCAATGGCTGTCATGGTCAAGTTCTGGTGCCCAGCACCATACCCAGGGTGCGTGGGAGAGCCGCCTCCCGTCCCTGCTGAGGGCTGTCCCCGCTGCCGGAGGAGTTTCCGCGCGGTGCTTCCGCAGTACCACGTGCTGATGAGGCCCCAGGCTTGAGGCTGAGCGACTCTGCGGAGCTCCCGTAAATAATTGCCTCCCGGTTTAGGCGCTGGGAGCAGGACTCAGAGTCAGCTTCTTATCTTCCTCTCTGATTGGCACACCGGAGGGTTATTCGGGGAGGGGAGCGGAGGAGAGCCAGGGGCCCACTCCACACAAGCCTGCCTGTCATGGACCTGAGAAGCGTGATAGCATATCAGATCTTCTCTCCCCTTAACCTTGTCAGCCCGCCTTCCAGCGCAGGCAGTGCCCGCAGTTGACAAGAGGAAGGGAGAATGACGGGAAATCCCTCTCCTGGCAACAGGGAATCTGCGATGGGGTTCCCGAGGGAGGGGAGCTTGCCCGAGAATCGTATTTGCCCACACCTTGAACAGCATGCCCAGGAGCGGGTCCCCACCCATCCACCGGTCCTGCCCTCACCCTGAGTCGCATCCACTTGTCATCCCCGTGTTACCTCATCACGGTGTTTACAGCCGTGCAGCCTGATTCCTGAAAAAAATCTCCCTGGAGCAGAGACAGGGACCCTTGTGGTGATGGGTGTGTGTGTGTGTGTGTGTGTGTGTGTGTGTTTGGCTCCAGGGAGGTCTCCAGGCACCTGGCACTCTGCCTGCAGCCTCTTTTCTGTGTTCCTGTCTGAGGAGTTTCTTCCCACTTTCCGTGTATTTATAGCCTAACTGGTGACCGACAGGTCCTAACTCAGTTGGGCAAACACAGCTTCTGACCCGGGCCTGGGGTACGCCGGGTAGGGCCGCTCAGGTCCCGCCCTTACCATTTGGCATTCCAAGATGCCTTCCGCGCTCAGAAACAGGAGACACAGCTCCCACCCAGAAGAGGGAGTCTCCCCGGAGTCCAGGGTGGGATGCGGTAGTGTCTGCTGTGCTTTCCAGCCAATGCTGGAAGGGAGGTGGGGCCAGTGGGAAAGAGCGACAGGTGTCTCCCACGCTGGGAATGGCTGCCTCTAGCCTCCAGCCGCTCTGCTCTCACTCCCTTTTCTCTTTTGCTCCTGTAAGCCAAATGGCATCACCTGCTGCTTTCCCCCTGAAATTGAAAAAAAAAAAAAGGTAAGGATCAGGCAGGTGGGCATCAAAGGTCTCGAGTCCGGACGGTACAGAAGGGGACACTTAGGTCTTTGAAGGTACTGAAAGCTGGAAAATTTAGGGCTGGAGCTGTAACATTATAATTAAGGAATGTTAATTCCAATTCGTATCAGTTAGGAGCTCCTGGTTTGTAGCTGCCAGCTCGAGCTGCAAGTCACGTTTGCTCCCAAGATGGTAGAACAGAGGAGCTAAAAACAGGGCTTTGCAGTCAGACAATATTGGGCCTCAAACCTCTCTCTGTGTTAAAATTCCTCTTTTCCAGGGGGCTTTCCCGTCTTTCTGGGATGACCCTGTTCACTCCTCGGCAAGGGTCCTGTTGGGCTTGGCAAGTCAGCAGGTACTCCTGTCATTTTTGTTTTGTAGACAGGGGAGGAAAGCTAGTTCTCTTACCCTAAACAGTTTGCTCGGGTGCAGCCTCTCAGGAGAGAGCTGAAGAGTAACTGCTTGTAGCTGGAAAGCCACTGTGGCTCCACGAATACCTTCTGAACAAGACCGGAGGAGCTCCGCAAGGGTAGCAGGGTGGCAGTGATGCTGCGGGTGACGGCCCCCTTGGCGAGGAGCAGGACTCTCCACCTGCCCACAGCTTGCAGCCCGAAGAAGCAAAATCCGGGACGCCACTTCTGCATGCCATCCATAGCCACTGGCCTCCATTTTCTGTGGTTTTGGAAAAGCACTGCTTACTTGGGGGGTTGGGGTAGATTTGGGGGAGGAGTGAAAGCCAGCTGACTTGATCTCAGGCCTCAGACTCACCTTCGGACTCCTTCGCTCAGAGGAAAGGATGTGCTCACCACTCCTTTCTTGCCCTTTGTCCTTTCTTCCTCCCCCTCCTTGCTCTGGCCTGACCTGGAAGGGACGTGGCCAGGGAATAGCTAGTCCTGCCCTGGGCCTGTGCACTGGGCCCAAGTTAGCTACGGGGGAATTCTGGGGTCTTTGCTTTGCCCTGGGGGATCCAATAGCCAAGGACAACACATGAAAACTTTACGCAGTGGTAAAATGGTGGTCCCTGGGCAGGTTGAATGCAAAACAGCGACAAAGGTGACAAGATCCAGGAGGAGGTGGGGGGGAGGGTGTGCAGACTGCTTCTCACCGCTTCCCCTCCTCCCACCTGTTTCCTGTGAGGGGCCTGGGGGTGGGACCCACAGACTCAGTGAGGCCCCATGGGTCCCACAGGCTGGGGAACGTGCCATCCTCTGGGTTAGGAGGTTTCTTTGGATGTTCCCTCCCCAAAATGGTATAGGGCACGGACATTTTGTTAGGAGTTTTGTAGTCATCATTCTCTGTGGTTTCCTAGAATGTCTTTAAGGCGTAAAATCAATTATTGTCCGTCTTTGCCATAAAAAATAAATAGCAAGCAGAGTCACATTACTGCTGATGCCCTCTTTCTACCCCCCCTTTTGAGGAAAAGTTGGCAAATATAAGAAAGCCTAAATGAGAAGACAAAAATCTCTTGTCATCCCATCACCAAGAAATAACTATGGTTAGCGTTTTGAGGTAAATTATTTCACTCTTCTCCTTCTGGAAAAATATATTTTTAGCAAAACTAGATATCATACTGTAAATAACCTATTTCCTACACTTAACAATACCCATAAACATTTCCCAGCATCATTGGATAGTTTTTTACATCTTTTTTATGGGCGCAGTGAATTTCATCATATGGTTATAGCGTAATTTATTTAATAATAGCAAATATTTATAAAGTGCTTCCTATGGGCTATGCTTCGCATGCATCATCTAATTTATTCTTTACTAGAGCTCTCTGAGGTAAATCCTATTACTACCCACCTTTTATAAATAAGAAAGTAAATTTTTAGACAACATTTTGCCGCAGGTTGCACAGGGAGTGAGCAGAAGAGCTGGAGCTTGAACCCCCCACCCCGCCCCGCATTCTTTCTGGCTCCCAAGTCCAGGAGCTTCGTGTCCCACGGCCACCTTGGCCAAGCGTCCATTGCTGGCTCTTAGGTTGTTTCTAGCTTTTAAATTTTACTCACAAAGCTGTGAGGAACATCTTTCTAGCTATATGTTTTATACCTGCCATTATTATTTGCAAGGGCAGATTTCTAGAAATGAAGCAGAGAGGTCAAAGCAAATACACATTTTCCTGGAGTTGGAGCATTTGTTTGGGGCAGAGGCAGACGGCACACGGATGGGTCCCATCCTTGCTCTACAGCTAGGCCACCCCCAACCCCTTTTCCTAACCGCTGGGAAGCCTACTTTATGTTGGATTCCCAGCACCACTCTTAAAGAACGACCATTTCCCAGCACCCTTATGAACCCAGAGATTTCACATTTTAAAACCATTGCCACACAGTTAGTGGGGAAAATGCTATGATTTTTGTTTTATGAGTCTTCAGTTGTTCATAAAACCAGATAAACATTTAGAGTTTGTTAACAGGCCATCTGAATTTCATCTTTGTTGACTTTCTTGTCCACGTCCTTTGGGGTGGGGCATGGTTTTGACATCCAGGAACCCATGGCATTTGAGCATTCTTGCTCCCATTACTTTGCTGGGATGGATGGCTGGATGGGTGGATGATGGGTGGATAGATGAATAAGCTGCATTTTGTGGAATTTCCCCCTAAGAGTTCCTTATTCCTTAATACAGAAACTGATAGTAACTTTCCCCTCTGCGTTATTGACCTGGCAGCTCTTCCATTAACTGAATCCTGTTTTTATTTACTCTGCAATGTCGTCCTTGCTAGGGTTGGTCTGAACTACAGCTCTGGCTTAGAAGTTATTCTTAGAAAGTACTGTGCTCCTAGGAATAACAGTACTAGCTACCATTTATTAAGTACCCGCCAAGTGCACATTGTTTTTGTTCTTACCACAGTCATGCATGGCATATGACCTTGTCCTCATTTTACAGATGAGCAGAGGGCTCAGGGAGGTTAGGTTACTTGAACCAGGTCACACAGCTAGTAAGTGGCAGGAGAAGAATGCCCTCAGAATCATGCTGTCCATCAAGGGAAATTATGAAGGGGTTTAGGCATTCTCCTGTTTTCTCTCTTCATCACTGACAACCTTTATTTATTTCATGACTATCAAAAATTTAGACAATTGAAACTTAGGAAATTGTTATGGCAGATTTCATATCAAAGTATTGGAATAATGATTTCTAATATGTCTTCCAGTTGCTTGCACCGGTGATTGAAATGGATGTCCATCGAGTACCAAAAGAAGCCCATATTGGACTCAGGATCCACCCCCAGCCAGCCCTCCATTGCTGAGCCAGCCCTCCAGGTTTGTACACACCCCTCTTGCCCTAGTGCAGGCATCTTCAGTGGTATCTTGATGTTCCCTACCCCTCGTTCCTTGGATGCTTATTGACTGAAGGGTAGAGTCCAGAGCCTCGGGGTCGCTGGAGCAGAAGTCTTCCTGAGAAGCAGGAGAAAGTGGGAATGGGGGAGCTGTGGACTAGGTGCCTCCCACCTGCGGTGTCTGCTGGGATGGGCCATGCCTGTCTGCTCCTGCCCATTCCCCAGACTGGCCTCAGACAGAGGAATGGAGCAGCACTCCCCTCCGTGAAGCCTTCCCAGCCCTCCCTTGGCAATGGTCACTGCCTTCTGTTGATGGTGCGTGGACCTCTGCTGGGGCCCTGCGCATCCTCTCCCAGAGTCACGTTCCTGTATTTCTCCCCAGTCGACTGGGGAGTGCTCGAGCGTGGCAGTGGGGTTCTTAACCTTGGAACACAGAGTGGATACTCAGGAAGTGTTTGAATGTGAGCTCATGCCCTGAGGTGAGGAAAGCTTCTGATATACATGTACTGCTTGGGTTGGGCAGGCTATTCAAAACGACTTCATGAGACTCCTGGTGAGCTCCCACGGCCCAAGGTGGAACTGGCTGCTTTGACTTTTCTTTCCAACGGGAAGGCAATAAAGTCTGTTCTCTGGGCAGAACTGGGTCTGCCCACTCCTGCCATGACCACTAGTCCCCCTCCCTCTTCCGCCTCCCTGGCCCAGAGCTTCCTGTTCCCCTGCTGCTGTGGGTTGCAAGGTAAGGACGTATGGTAAGGACTCACTTCTGCATCTGTTCTTCCCAAGAGGCCACAGGCTGCTTCCTCAACACTCAGAAAAGGTCAGGCTTGAAGAAGCCTGGGCAGAGCCCCGCGGTGGTTGTTGGGATTGTGTGTGTGTGTGTGTGTGTGTGTGTGTGCCCGAGGTGGGGAGACAGCGTGGAACTGTTGGATGCTCTGCTCTTACTGGAAGGCTTATGGCTAAGTGAGGGGGGCAGAATGCAAGCAGCACCTCCGGATCTTCAATCCCGAGAAGTCACTTTCTTTCCTGTCTTAACTGCTGAAATCCACTGTATCTGAGAAGTGGGACTGACAGGGCTGGTTGGTGGCAGGTCAGGCGTGACTCTCCAGAGAAGGGAGCCAAGGAGGAGAAGAGAGAAGAGATGAGTCTTTAGAATTATTGACCATGAGCAAAAATAGGGATCCCCAGAAGGCTCGATTAGGGCAGGATCAAAGGTAATTACAAGGATCCTGAACAACTTGACAGCTCTTCCGCAAGGGTTGGGGGCATGGGAGTGGAGATTTCACAGCAGGGAGGAGTCCGAACTGCTCTAAAGTGAAGCCATAGGAAGAACTTGGTAACTCAGGGTTGGGCAAGCCCTGCAGACCTCTGGACCACTCTGGGTCTTTGTGGTGTCAAAGTTACGTGGTGGAACCTCTGGTGACCTTTGCAACTATGTGGGGACAGTTTTTGACTTCCATATAACTTAGAGTGTGCATCTTGCTTCTAAAGAGTGAAGACCAGGCTTGCTAGCCTTCCTGTAATAGGTACGACAGTCCTGAACCATCCAAGTTTTCCCAGCCCTGCAGGCCACAGTCCCATTGAGAACACTGGATCATATCTCAGATGCTTCCAAGTCTGATCATCTGGTCATCTGGTTCTGTCCTGGGTTAGGATTAGTCAGTTTGTTTTCTTCAAAGATAAAATGAGGGGAAAAAAATTGATCATCTTTTTCTTTTTTTTTTTTTTAAAGATTTTATTTATTTTTTTGATAGAGACACAGTGAGAGAGGGAACACAAGCAGGGGGAGTGGGAAAGGGAGAAGCAGGCATCCCGAGTAGGGAGCCCAATGTGGGGTTTAATCCCAGAACCCTGGGATCATGACTTGAGCAGAAGGCAGACCCTTAATGACTGAGCCACCCAGGTACCCCAAAATCGATGTAGAAGTAGGAGAAGGATTTGATAAAACTCAACACTCATTTGTGATTAAAACATGATCTCTTAACAAGTTAAGAGTAGTCTCTTCATCTAATAATTGTATCTATTACTCATAGCAAATACCATAATTAATTACAAAAGTTTAGAAATGTTCTGATTTAAAGAAAGAAGAAAGCAAGAATGTTCGCTAACAATCATCGCAAATGTGAGCATTGTGTTAAGGTTGTGTTTAACGAAAGCAATTAAACACAAAAATCAAATGAGAGGATAAGAACTGAGAAGCTAGAGATGTAGTTATTATTTACTTGTTTCTACAAAAAACCCAAATGACAGATGGAGAAATTATCAGTAGTTTTTTAAAGTCAGGTTTGCTGGGTAAAAGATCAGCATATCCAGGCTTATTACATTCTGCACATCAGTATTGACCAAATTACAAAGCTAAATTTGAAAAAGCGGCAATTCAGAATGGCAAGAAAACCTAGAAAGTACATGTGAATAATTATAATAAAATAAGTATTATAAAAATTTAAGTACTGTAGGAAGAATTGAATAAGCTGAGATAGAACATGTTGATGGATGGGAAGTCTTTATTATAAAGATACCGGTTCTCCCAAAGTTAGGCTGTAAATTCAATGCACATATAATAAAAATTTCAACATGATTTATCTTCATAGTTGACATGTTGATTCTAAAGTTCATATGAATAAATGTACAAAAACAGTCAAAATAATTCTGAACAAGAAGAGGGAATTTGAGTCGCTAAAAAAAGAGATATATTATAAAGACATGATGATTAAGTCAGTGTAGTATTGGTATAGGAACAGACAAATATATTAATAGAACATAGGAGACCAAACAGATCCAACCATATATAGGTCCTTGATATTTGATAAAGGAAGTGTTCATTACAGAATGATGACAGAAGGACATCTGGTTCTTCTGGGGTGGCTGAACTCAAATATTTGGATGTTCTAGACCAAAGAGTCACGGGCTCTAAGTAAAAACTTTGGTGTTTCTATTAGAACAGTTCTGTGGTATACTGAAGTGTTTCTCCAGATAGGGACATCCTTGGCAATATTGTTCCAGCCTACTTTTCTGGTCTTGCAAAAATTCAAATAAGCCATTTAATCTTCAGTTAAGCCATTTTTTGTTTATGACAACCAAAGTGAATTCTGTTGTATGCAACCTATGAAAGTTTGAAATAGATATACAGTTCCATGTCTAGGTATATATCCCAAAGAAAAATTCTGCAAGATGTGTACAAGCAGTCATACATGAGTATCCATAGAATTTTTTTTT
The DNA here is from genome assembly GCF_020171115.1 of Neogale vison. NCBI lineage: Eukaryota > Metazoa > Chordata > Mammalia > Carnivora > Mustelidae > Neogale > Neogale vison. Next base: position 210,903,967 of record NC_058094.1, read on the forward strand.
ATCATAATGCTAAAAGATTGGAAACAAGTATGTCTAGTAGGGATAGATGAAGGGATAAATAAACTGTGCTATGGTCATATGATGAAATATTATTTAGGAGGCAAAATGAATTAACTAGATCTGTGTATGTCAATGTAGATAGGTATCAGATGCATAATGTTGAGTGGAAAATACAAGTTGCAGAATGCTGTGTTCAGTGATACCATTTACATAAAACCAGTTTTATAAAATGATACCATTTATATGAAACTTACACATATTATGTATAAATATATTTACTTATATTTATATTTAAAAATCTAAAAACAAGACTGAACAAATATACACTAAATTGATGATAGTGATTGCACCTGGGGGGCAGGGAATAGGAAATGAATTGTGATTGAGAATAGAAGCAGCTTCCATTGTTTTCCTCTAAAATTGTTACATTTATCTTCTTTTGGAAAATATAGCATAAATTACCTGTGGGTGTTGAGTGGGTACATATTATTCTATACTATTCTGTACTGTTCTGTATTTCATAAACCAAAGAAGGAAGAGAAAGAGGAGAAGGAAGAAAAGAAGAAAGGAAGGAAGGAAGAGAGAAAGCAAAGGAACACAAGATAGCAAGAAAGAAGAGAGGGAGGGAAGAAATACTATATGTCTCTTCCATATGAATAATCACAGGGAACATTTCAGTGACATCACATGCACACACGCACACACACAGAGTTTTAAAAAACTGTTAATTATTTAAAAAATTATTATCTGTCAGAATGGCTAAAATTAACAACTCAGGAAACAACAGATGTTGGTGAGGATGTGGAGAAAGGGGAACCCTCTTACACTCTTGGTGGGAATACAAGCTGGTGTAGCCACTCCGGAAGACAGTGTGGAGATTCCTCAAAAAGTTAAAAATAGAGCTACCCTATGATTCAGCAATTGCACTACCATGTATTTACCCAAAGGATACAAAAATTTTAATTTGAAGGGACATTTTTACCCCAATATTTATAGCAGCACTATCAACAATAGCCAAACAGTGGAGAGCCCAGATGTCCATTGACTGAAAATTGGATAAAGATGTAGTGTGTGCATGCGTGCGCGCGCGCGCGCATGCACACACACACACACACACAGGAATATTACTCAGCTATAAAAAAGAACAAAACCTTGCCATTTGCAGCAACATGGATGGAGCTGGAGTGTATGACGCTAAGTGAAATTAAGTCGGAGAAAGACAAATACACTATGATCTCACTCATATGTAAAATTTAGGAAACAAAACAGATGAACATATGGGAGGGGTCAAAAAGAGAAGGATTAGGAAACAAACCGTAAGAGACTCTCTTTTTCTCTCTCTCTTTTTTTTTTTAAAGATTTTTATTTATTTATTTGACAGACAGAGATCACAAGTAGGCAGAGAGGCAGGCAGAGAGAGAGAAGAAGGGAAGCAGGCTCCCTGCTGAGCAGAGAGCCCGACGTGGGGCTCGATCCCAGGATCCTGAGATCATGACCTGAGCCGAAGGCAGAGGCTTAACCCACTGAGCCACCCAGGCACCCCTAAACTGTAAGAGACTCTTAACGACAGAGAACACACTGAGGATTGCTGGAGGGGACGTGGGCAGGGGATGGACTAACTCCGTGATGAGTATTAAGGAGGGAACCTGTGATAGCACTGGGTGTGGAAAGTGATAAAATTCTAAATTCTACACCTGGAACTAATGTTACACTGCATGTTAACTAAGTGGAATTTAAACAAAAACCCAAAACTACAAGATACATAAAAAATCATCTTCATTAGGAAACAAGATGGGATCGGGAGGGAGACAAACCATAAGAGACTCTTAATCTCACAAAATAAACTGAGAGTTGCCGGGAGGAGGGGTGTAGGCAGAGGGTGGTTGGGTTATGGACATTAGGGAGGGTATGTGCTGTGGTGAGTGCTGTGGAGTGTGTAAGCCTGACGATTCACAGCCTGTACCCCTGGGGCTAATAATACATTGTATGTTTATAAAAAAATTAAAAAATTATAATAAAAATGATCTTCATTAGGTACTGAGAACCATGTTTTACCTGTTGGGAAATGCAGCTAAATTTTGGGCTCAACAGTGATAATTAACTCATCTGAGGTGCTTAATAGTCTCCATGTACCTGATCTTTTGAGTGCCTTTTTTTTTCTAATCTTATTTCATATACTATTTTATTTGAAAACCATCTAAAATGAACTTGGGAAATAATCAGGGTGCAAACCCTTCACTTTACTCACCACGCCTACCATTTCTGAGTTGAACAGCATTATAGAAGGGTGTCATTGGTATAATGTTCAAGTTTGGGTCCTTGCATGCACTTTTATATAACTGCTCTTTAAATGTCTTTGTTGTGTGCCTTGGAGCCCACCAGGAACTGGGAGAGGGTGGGGACGTGGTGGGAGGTGGGCTGAGGGCTTGTCCTCCACTCTCTGGCACTATGAGCATTTTCTGGGTGACACTGAATGGGCCTGTTTTGTTTATAGTGAGATTTATTTTTTTAAAAGATTTTTTAAATTTATTTGACAGACAGAGATCCCAAGTAGGCAGAGAGGCAGGCAAAGAGAGAGGAGAGATCAGGCTCCCCGCTGAGCAGAGAACCTGATGCAGGGCTCGATCTCAGGACCCTGAGATCATGATCTGAGTCAAAGGCAGAGGCTTAACCCACTGAGCCACCCAGGTGCCCCTATAGTGAGAGGTTGACAGTTATGGCTTGTCACATGGAGCTCAGAACCAAGTGTTGGGCATTGGCAGAAAGGGCCCCTGGGCCTGATTCCATTGTCTATTGCTCTGTGACGTGGTCAACAAACACAATAAAGTCCATGGAAAGAGGATGAGCTTTGAGGTCACATGTACTTAGTTTGGAATCTGGGTAACACTGTTAGTGCCTCGCTGACAGTGGGCAAGCGATCTTCTTGGAGACCTACTTTCTTCCTTTACCACTAGAAATAATATTTCTTACAAAAACAAAAAGAGCTTAAATGAGTTCATTTGTCCTATGCATGGTTCCGGTAATGTTGGAGGCCAGGTAAATATTAGTTCTTATTTTTGCTCCTCAGCTTACTGTATCTACCAGATAATGGTGGCTCTAAGGATAAGATACCATAAGGACAGGCAAAAAAATTTTTTTGAAGGAAGAAAACTACTTTACAAAAGTGAAGCATTATTATATGATGAATAGTTTCTATTCCCAAGGTAAAACTTGTTAGCAGTTCTTGTATATCTGTCTTACAGATGCTGCTGCCTTCATTGACTTTGAATGATTGAGCAGCGGTATGGCCCAACTATGACGATCTATCTGTCACCCACTTCCAGAATTCTGAACTTGCCCACCCACGGTTAGGCCCAAACTCTGGAAGATGCGTACTCCCTTCTGACCTCTCTATCCTGGCCTCATTGCCATGCCCACTGGATGGGAGTGCTCAGGCTAGCCACAGTTTCCCTTCATTTACATTTTACCTCTTGGGCCGTGCATTCTTTTCTGTCTTTACTCTGAAGACCATTCGCTGCTGGTGTGACCACCAGGCTAATATGATTTGCCGAATCAGATATATTTTTTTGCTCAGCAATTGGGTGGTGGGGGTGGGCAGAGCAAGAATAGGATCCATGCACATTTGCCAGAATCTCAGCAAGATCAGAAGAGCATTCCCACTGGGGGATATTGAAATTAAGTACATAAGAAATTCCAATGCTCCCCTTTGCTTTGTTACTGAAGATGGAGGGAAACCAACATGTTTTTATAGCTCTGGTAAGATTGTCCCCCGAAAAAAGCCAGATAGTCTCCCCGCCGGAAAGGCAATTCTCTCCTATACAGACCGTCTTCAGGTCTACCTGGTAGCATCGTATTCTGAGGAATAATTTCTGAGTTGGTGCTGTATGCCCCTTTGCCCAAAAAAAATCCAAATTCTCTCTGCACCCCGCCCCCGCAATTACCACTAGCATTTCCACCACCAACAACCAGCTCCAATTGGAACTTAAAATCTGATTGGTCTCCTGGGCAATAGGCTTAATGACATGGCTGCCCTGGGACTCTCTGCAGGTGATATTTATGTAGATTAAGAGAGAAATGTATTAGGGGGAAAATGGGAAAGATTTGGAGATGGGAAAGGCTTTAGGGTATCTGTTCTCCAGCCTCTATCCAGTTTTTTGTCTGGGCCTTAGAGGTCCAAACAAAGCTAAAGGAACTTTGTGTTAGGTTTAAGCTAAATTGTGCTGAGGGAAAAGATCTCAGTGGTTGAACACATAAAGGTTTATTTCTCACTAAGTCAGTGTTGGCGACATGTCTCCAAGGCTGCTCCCCTCTAGAAAACGACTTGGGAATACAGGTCACTTACCTCTGCTGTGCTCTGGTACATGTGGCATCCCTGGGGAAGAAACAAAGGGCGTGGAGAACTCACAGCCCCTCTTTGGTGATTTGACCCAGAAGTTGCACACACATTTCCCCCTAGAGGGTGTTATGCTAAGCGAAATAATTCAGTCAGAGAAAGACAGTTACCATGATTTCACTTACATTTGGAATTTAAGAAACAAAACACAGGATCAGAGGGGAAGAAGGGAGGGAAAAAGAAAACAAGATGAAATCAGAGAGGGAGACAAATCATAAGAGACTCTTAATCATAGGAAACAAACTGAGGGGTGCTGGAGGGGAGGGAGAGAGAAGATAACTGGAGGATGGGCATTAAGGAGGGAAAGTGATGTAAATGAGCATTGGGTGTTACATAAGACTGATGAATCACTGATCTCTATCTCTGAAACTAATTATATTTTCTGTGTTAATTAATTGAATTTAAAGAAAAAAGTAAAAAAAAATAATAATGGCAGAACTGGTCACCTGGTTTCAACTTCATTGGCAGAGAGGCTTGGAGTTGTAGCCCTGTGAAATGAAAGGGGCATGTTCTCTGCAATGAGATATTTAGGGCACAAATGTGCCACAGTAGGGCTCCGTGACAAGGGGGGTTGGGTTGAAGAGAGAGCAATTCTTGCTTTTCTGTGAGGAAATAACATCTCTGGGAGGGCTGAAGGGATTGCAGCCTTGTTTGGCACCTTCAGGGTTTCAAAGCAGCAGTATTGTGGGGAAGCAGCTCTTGGCCAGGAAAGCAACATCTTCCAGAATATACCAGCAAGAATAGCTGTGACAAGAGACTACCACTGAGTGGTTTGGGGTGCATGAGAGGAGGAACATCAACAAGGAGAGAACCTTGTAGAAGAACATGAGACCCATGTATAGACATGTGGAGAGTCCCCCAAATATTTGGTCCTGAATTTGTAGCCCAGGGCTATGAGACTGTAGATTTGGTTATCAGTGCTTATACTGTCCCAAAGGAATCCATAGGCTGGTGGAGCTTGGGGACGTTTGGTTTACACTCCTGCTGCCTGTCAGATACGGACATGTATCATCTATATGGCTGTATGTCAGCGCTGAGGAGCCATTTCCCATCTGCATTGAGTCAAAACATTTTAGATTCATACCCTATTATGAACTTCTAAATACAGTAACTCAGGGGTCCTTGAAGTATGACCCTGGGACCAAAAGCATCAGTGTCACCTGGAAATGTGACTGAAATGCAACTTCTGGCCTCCACTCCAGGCCTGATAAGTCAAAGGTACTGGGAGGAAGGCCCATCTGGGGGTTTAATAAGCCCCCAACCCCAGTGTGATTCTGTAGCAAGGTCAAGTTTGAGAATCACGCATCATCTCATTGAGTCTTGGCAACAGTCCCTAGGAGTGTTCTTATTCCTTTTTTATGGTCTAGGAAATGGAGACTCCAAAGAGAATGTAAAGCTTTATAATTTGAATCAAGACTTAAACTCAGTCTCAAAGTCCTGTACTCAAATCTGGGGTTACAGTTTTTTTTCCCTGGGAGAAATTTAAGTCCCAGCATTTTAGGTCCTAATTCTGGGCTAAAAGGGATGTGGAGAAAATATCTTCTAAATTTCTTATTTTACAGATGAAGAAAACGAAGCCCAGAGAGGTTAGAACAGATACTTAATGGCAGATACTTAATATGTCAGTAACTGGCACAGTTTCCTGAAGCCTGGGGCAATGAACTTTCCACTAGGGCATGAAGAAACCATAATTTAATTTTGTCTGAGGCCATGTTTCTGCTTAACTGATCTGATAAAGTGTCTGAATTGGGACAGGCCACCTGCGTTTTCTGCATATCTTCCCCACCCCCCTCACCTACTCTGGCTTGGAAGAGTCTGTGTGGCAGTCATGGCTCTAGGTGGAGGGATCCCTATGGTCTGGTGATAGAGAACCCCCAAGACGAGTTTCCAGTGTTGCACAGAGCCCACTAGGAATCAGTCTCTGAGTAACGATGGACCCACTGGGGCTCTGGGAGCACTTGGACTCTTCCCTGACTTGCAAATTCTCCTTGGGGTCATGAATTCCAATTTCTAAGCCCGAGGAGGGTCTAGATCCTAGCTCTCTTCTTCTTGGGTTTTGGGGTTATTACTTTGCTCTCTAGATAGTAAATACTTAGTGAGAACTTGAGCCTAAGGTTCAAGTCTGGAAAATGAAGATTTGAGGTGACTTGTTGGCCACCTGAGTCTGTCCCATCCTTTCTCCACACCTCCGCCATGCTTCATTGGAGAGAGGAAGAAGGCATCACCTACTTCACACATGGATGTTGGGAGAATCAAATGGCATAAACCTGTGGCAGTCCTCCGAACAGGACTGAGAAGGGTCAAGTTACCACCTTCCTCTTGGTTGGAATGTTTTATTGAAGTGTAATATATAAAGAAGAGTATATAAATCATAAATGTACAACTCAGTACATTTTCACAAACTGAGGTCTTGGTTTAAGAAACAGAAATGAACGGCAGCCCAGAAGCCACCACGTGTCCCAAACACTTGCCCCACCCATCCCCAGATAACCATTATCTTGATTTCCAACACCATAAATGTGTTTGTTTTAAATGTCATATAAATGGATTAATATAAAACTTTTGTGTTTGGCTTTTTTTCTACTCACCATTCTGTTTATAAGCCCCATAAACTTTTCTCTTTGTATTTTAATACTGAATTACGTCCATCTTAGTAGTTTGTGGCACCTTGTACCACCCACATTCTGCCTCATGTCTTATGCTCACTAAGTGTTTATCTGGACAGCTAATGGCATATGGTACTTTATCCTCTACCAATGCCTTTAATGAAATCAGAACTGTAGGTCTTCAGAAGACTATAGCCAGAGTGCTTAGGTGACTGGACACTTGAGGAGCCAATGTCCTCAGCTATGAGATGTCCTACTCAGGGATGCCAGCTCCAGAGCGATGACACCCCTGCCCTTGTGTTCTGGGCTACTGCTTACTTCCCAGGGAAACCAGCCCAAAGAGGGCTGCTTCAAAGCTCTGCCTCTCAGCATGGTTGAGACACCTCCTCTCCCCAGGCCATGGGATAAATAATAGATGAAATCACTGTATTTGAATAGGATAGCTCTTGGGACCTCAGAATATTTTCCAAAGGAATTAAAGGAGAGTTCTCTTCTTCACATCTCATGGAGGTGAAGAGGGGACAGAATATACCTTTGCTTAGTGCTTTGATGTCTTCCGAAAATGAAAATAAGATCCCAAGATTCTTGGGCCACTTTTTTCCTCATTTTTTGGGAAAGTACCCCTTTGTACCCAGGACACCGTGTGTCACGCCTCCAACTGTAAACAAAAAAGAGGGCTTTGTGGGGACCTATTAAATTTCTCTATGTTTTATATCCTGCAGCCCGGCCCCAGCCCTGCACCCACTACCTCCTAGACAAAGAAGAAATGGACCAGAGCTTCTAAAGTTTTAGAAAACAGTGGTTCAGCCCTATTGCCTTAGGGATCCCTCACTGCTGGTTTCCTAGTTATTGAGGCTTGGTTTCCTTTAAGTTATGACAGTGGGATTTTTTTTAATTTTTTCAATTATTTATTTTCAGAAAAACAGTATTCATTATTTTTTTTTATTTAAATAAGATCATAAACACTAGAATTTTAAGAGTTTGAATGTCCCTCAAGTAGCCTAGACCCTTATTTGTTGTAAATGCTGCTTTTATTACCTCCTTGAAAAATTAGTTAACTGTTCTTTAACTTTCTCTGTGAACAGGAGCCCTCCCCTCTAACCCCACCCCCCTCCAAGACAGCCTGTTCTCCTGCTGAACAGCCCCTTTGTCAGGAAAGACCTTGTTGAGGCAGAAGTTTCCTCTGTTAGTTTCTACCTATTAGCCTTGGTTCCTTCCTCTAGGGTTATCCAGATCTATTCTAATCCATATAGTGGCTCTTTAACTATTTGGGAAATGACTATACCCTAACCCCCTTAGGTTACTTAATTGAATTCCTGCTTTTTGACAGGCAGTGAATCCTCTCTTCTCAAAGTAAAACATTCCAAGTTTTTAAAATATTTATCACATGAAGTATTTTTCAAACTCCACATTTAAATTAAATTATTTAAATGGTTTGTCAATGTCGTTCTTGGAATGTAACACCGCATGTTAAAATGCATTATTCAGCCAAAAAAATTAGAGGATGGTAATAGTAACACTGATAGTTCAACAGATCACTGGATTTCAGTGAAAACGCAGAAACAGTCCCAAATATATGTATAATACTTTTGTGTGTGATAAGATTTTTGTCTTGCATAATTTATCATAATAAATCCCAGATGGATTAAAGATTTCAATGTAAAGTAAATGGCCCAAGAGAAAAAATTGGTATGATTTTATAATCTAAGGGTGCAGAGTGACTTTGTAAGTATAATTCTAAAGGCAGAAACCATGCAGAAGATGACTAATAAATTTGATGACATAAATGTACTGTGTGTGTGAAAATGTCATCAACAAATAAAGATGCAAATAATAAACTGAAAAACATTTTTGTAATGTTCATGTCAAACAAAGGATGGAGATACTAGAAAGATCTCTTCAAGTTAATTTTTAAATAAAAGATGCGTCATCTTAATAGAAAAAGCGAAGGAAATAAACAAGCACTTTAAAAAGACATTTAATATGGTAAATATATGAAAAATGTTCAACTCCCTGGGTAAAGGAAGATACTCTCATTAAACCTAAGTATTGTTATTCATCAATAAAACCTTTTTAAAGATGGAAAAAAGACACCAACTGTGGTCAGTGTTAGCAGGCTTGGGGGGAAGTACACTCTCATATTCGGCTGTTTTAGGGTGAGTTGGTATACTCCTTCTGGAGGACTACTGGTTGAGATTGAAAAATGAGTCAAAAACTTTAAAAAAATATGTGCATACCATTTGATTCAGCAATTCCACTTCTGGGTAACTATCTTATGTAAATAATCAGTATTATGCTGTCCCAGATGGAGTACTTGGGACAGCTGGAACTCAAGCAGAAAGCTGGGAACTGCTGAGTTAGAAGACAAAGTTTAGGGTAGCTAGAATAACTAAAAAGTGAGGGTGGAAATCTTAGAAAGGGGCAAGAGGAAGAGGAGTCTCAAGTGTATTTATAAACTTTGGCCAAACCCTTAGACGACCCTCTGAATTGGGCATCCAAAGAGCGCAGCAAAAAGCAAAGCTGGAAGGTTGAAGAACTGAGCAGAGATTTCAGGAGAGACTGAATTTGGAGTTTGAGTCTCGTCAAATTTAACTGCCTGCTGGAATGAAAATCAGTACTCCTCTGAGGAAGAAAGAAGAATGCAGAGTCTCTGCAACTCATTATTTGAGAGGCCCAGAGTAGAATAAAAAGTTATTAGATGTAGAAGAAGCAGGAAAATACGACCCACAGTCAAGAGAAAAAACAGTCCAAAGAAAAATAACCAAAGATGACTCAGATATTGGAATTAGTCACAAGATTTTTAACACGGCTATTACAAATATGTGTAAGACCCTGACGTAAAATAGGGTTAACATGAACAGATGGGGGATCTTAGAAGAGAAATGAAAAAGAAAAAAGAAGAAAAAGAATCCAACAGAAAGGTTAGAACTAAAAAGTATAATAAGTGCTTTAGATTGGAGTCAGAGAAGAAAGTGTTATTGAACTTGAAAAGAAATCAACAGAAACAATCTAATCTGAAGAACAGAGAGAGGAAAATGAATAAGCCTCACTGTGGGACCACCTCAAGTGATTTAGTATATATATAAGCTTTGTGGTCAAATGTAATCCTTGAAAGGTTTATTTGACCCATCCTTACTGATGTTCATACTTGTTAGGCACTGCCTGGTTATCAGACACTAATAGTAAACTCTAGGTCAATGTTTGGCTTTATATTTGCATATCTGGATTACGTTTTAGCCTCTCTGTGTTCTGTCAGCCCCCAATACTATTTATTGACCTCACCGGTAGTGATTTTCCCTGAAGCCAGGCACAGTGTAACTGTCATGAAGAGAAAGCTCTCAACAGGTCTCTTGTGTTTCTATACATCTTGTGAGAAGCACTGACTGCTTTTGTTCTGGGCTGTTTAATGATTTTTGTATAGTAAACCTCTTTGGCAGGTAGAGATAGTTTTTCCTTCCAGGGCAGAAGGCAGTACTATTTACTATCTAGTTAATACAGAGTACGTCTCCCTCCAGGACAAAAGGACAGCAAGCTTACCACTTGTTATAATAGATTTGAGTTCCCTAAGCTTCTAGGTTCTTTTCCTATAACTCAACCCCCTGAGTTGCAGGTATCAATCACATAAGTCTCCTCTTTATGTTGCCCTATGGAAACTGGGGTGTGTGGACAATGCTGAACTCTGGCTACTGTTACTGCTGCGAGCAACAGTCCTTTGTCTCTGACCGAGTCTCATGTCTCCCGAAAGAATCCATGGAACTGGATTCCATGGAACTGGAATCCATGGCAGGCTGACTTGTTAGCTCTAAGTGGGGTAACACCTCATACCCTTCATGGTTCTTGACAACCATCTGCTCATGATCAATACCCTAATGGATTGCAAAAACTCAGACTCCTACTGCCCAACAACTAGGCAGCCTCCCCCCCATCCTCAGTGACGGGGTTCCTGTATTCTAATATAATGTCATGTTACCCCACCGAGGCATTGTGCTCAAAGATCTGTCCTGTCCTGGGGGCAGCTACCCACTCCCACTCCTTATTCTAAAGCTGCTCCTCATTTGGCAGCTGGGAACTCAAGTCCTGGGCTTGACTCTAAGAAGCCAGTGAGGAGAGGGCTGCTGTGGCTTAGGTGCAGGGCCCCGGTGGAGGCAAAATGAGCTGTGCACCGCACCCAGTATGTAAACAGATATGGGACTGAGCCAGGGTCGTTGCATATTGTTTCTTATCCCCATAATTATTGGCCTGGGGTTGGTGCTGGGAAAGGGGCAAAGTAGAAACAGAGCCATCGGCTCCTGTATAAGAGAGAGAAATACTGCTTCTGAGATTGGCCACATGAACTTGATCTTCCCGACACTAGGAAATTAAGATCTGATGAACACCAGAGTGGCAAGTGGTGGATTTTCAGAAAGGCCCAGGACAGCCTGGTGTGGGGGCTAAGGGACTGGGGTGGGGGTTGGGGGGAGAACAGACAGAGCAACTGCCCTACTGCAGAGCCATGCTGCCCTGTCTCTATGGTCTCTGCAGTGGCTCAGGGTAGGAGTGCTTTATCCAGGATCCCCGGCCAGGGATGGCAGAAATGACTTAGCTCGGGGCATGACCTTTGCTGGCTCTGTGCTGGGTGCCTGTTGTTTTCAGCTGGTGGAAGCTTCTGAGGGTCAGTTTGCCAGTCACCACTATGTAGCTTTAGGCAAACTACTTAACTTCCCCAGTCTGTTTCCTCATCTGTACAAAGGGTACAGTCAATATTACTGGATGCTCAATGTGGATGCTTGTGGTGGTCAATTAAAAAAAACAGGCTTAAAGATCAACCCTAGATTCTGCCACATGGTAGGGTCTGGAAATACCAGTAGTCCACAGATGTTCCACTTTTCACTAATCGGTGTTGCTTTTGTCTGTGTTTTTAAAATAGCTTTTTAAAAGTTGTAAGACAACACATGCACATCATAAAAACATAAAAGGTATGGAAGAATATGAAGAAGGAGGGAAAAATCACCCATCTTCCCATTACCTAGAAGCAAATGCTATTAACACTGTGGTATATTTCCTTCTGAGCTATTTTTAACCCCCCCAAACAGCTCCATTCCCTGTATATTGATTCTGTGTTTAAGTTCAGTCCTTGCACCTCCTGAAGCTCAGAAATCATTTGAATGTGAGTGTGAGGAACTTTTTCCTGTGGGGGAGGCTGGTGGGGGTGGTGGTGAAGGCATGTGTTGATAGTTTTCTTTTGTTTTCAGTTTTGCAAGCTGGGGGAAAAGCAAAAGCTTCCTACAGAGAATAGTGTTTTATTTTTACAAGAAAATAAACAGAGATCTCACTGTGCAGAGATGGGTGACCGAGTCCCTCAGTCTCCCTTCCCATGCTCCCCCACTGGCTGCCTTCCCTTATTTCTTATCGCTGTAAAGTTCCCTGGCTGAAATTACCAACCCTGTTGCTTAGCAGTTCATCTGCTCCTGCCTGTTCCCCTCCTGTCCCCAGGAACTCGGGGCCATGTGTTCCCTTGGCCCGTATGCTGACAAGCATCTTCCTGCCCAACCTGCCACCAACGAAAGCACTAGCCAGAGCCACCTGCTCAGTGTCTGCCCCTCCCTGACTTCCAGAGGCAGGAGGAGGAGTGGGAGGAGAGCAAAATGGAGAGAGGTACAGGGAAAATGAGTCCTCAGACAAAGGGACTCCAGGACTTCCCATAGATCTTTTTTCTTGGTCCTTCCTGTGGTCCTTACCCCTACTATTAATTGATTTCTGCCTGAAGGATGCTTCAGAGAACAAAAACAGCCAAAAATGGAGCCAGGAAAAGAAGGACCTTGCTACAGGGAGAATCTAAACTACTAATTTCAACATAGTTCATTAGCCTCCCCTAGATTAGGGCTGGGGGAGGTCCCAGGGTGGAGCTTCAATACCACAAGCTTCTCTCCTGGGTCATGGGTCATGCATTCTACAATCCCAGCCTCATCCGCAGGACTCTACAAATTCTTTTGTTTTGTTTCTTTTCAGTGTTCCAGAATTTATTGTTGATGCACTACACGCAGTGCTCCATGCGATACGTGCCCTCTGTAATACCCACCATGAGGCTTACCCAACTCCCCACCCACCCCCTCCCCTCCAAAACCCTGTTTATTTCTCAGAGTCTACAGTCTCTCATGGTTTGTCCCCCCCTCCGATTTCCCCCAACTTACTTCTCTTCTCCATCTCCCCATGTCCTCCATGTTACTCCTTATGCTCTGTAAGTAAGTGAAACCATATGATAATTGACTCTCTCTGCCTGACTCATTTCACTCAGCATAATTTCCAGTCCTGTCCATGTTGATACAAAAATTGGGTATTCATCCGTTCTGATGGAGGCATAATACTCCATTGTGTATATGGACCATATCTTCTTTATCCATTCGTCCGTTGAAGGGCATCTTGGTTCTTTCCACAGTTTGGCGACCCTGGCCATTGCTGTTATGAACATTGCTGTACAGATGGCCCTTCTTTTCACTACATCAGTATCTCTCAGGTAAATACCCAGTAGTGCAATTGCAGGGTCATAAGGAAGCCTGTATTTTTAATTTCTATTTTTTTTTTAAGATTTTATTTATTTATTTGTTAGAGAGAGAGAGAGAGAGAGAGCACGAGCACAGGCAGACAGAGTGGTAGGCAGAGGCAGAGGGAGAAGCAGGCTCCCCACCAAGCAAGGAGCCCAATGTGGGACTCAATCCCAGGACACTTGGAATCATGACCTGAGCCGAAGGCAGCTGCCCAACCAACTGAGCCACCCAGGCATCCCAAAGATTGATTGATTGATTGATTGATTGATTTGACAGAGATCACAAGTAGGCAGAGAGGCAGGCACAGAGAGAGGAGGAAGCAGGCTCGCTGCTGAGCAGAGAGCCTGATGGGGGGCTTGATCTGGTGAGCCTGGATCATGACCTGAGCTGAAGGCAGAGGCTTTAACCCACTGAGCCACCCAGGCCCTCTATTTTTAACTTCTTAAGGGGTCTCCACATTGTTTTCCAAAGTGGCTGCATCAACTTGCATCCCCACCAACAGTGGAAGAGGGTTCCCCTTTCTCCACTTCCTCTCCTACACTTGTTGTTTACTGTCTTGTTGATTTTGGTCATTCTAACTGGTGTAATGTGGCATCTCAATGTGGTTTTCATTTGAATCTCCCTGATGGCTAATGATGATGAACATTTTTTCATGTGTCTGTTAGCCATTTGTATGTCTTCTTTAGAGAAGTGTCTGTTCATGTCCTCTGCCCATTTTTTTGATGTGATTATCTGTTTTGTGTGTGTTGAGTTTGAGGAGTTCTTTATAGATCTTGGATAACAGCCCTTTGTCTGTAGTGTCATTTGCGAATATCTTCTGCCATTCTGTGTGTTGCCTCTCTGTTTTGTTGACTGTTTCCTTTGCTGTGCAGAAGCTTTTGATCTTGATGAAGTCCCAGGTTCATTTTGGCTTTTGTTTCCTTTGCTTTTGGAGACATATCTTGAAAGAAGTTGCTGTGGCTGATGTCAAAGAGGTTACTGCTTATGTTCTCCTCTAGGATTTTGATAGATTGCTGCCTCACGTTGAGGTCTTTTATCCACTTTGAATTTATCTTTGTGTATGGTGTAAGAGAATGGTCGTGTTTCATTCTTCTACACATAGCTGTCCAATTTTCCCAGCACCAGTTGTTGAAGAGACTGTCATTTTTCCACTATATATTTTTTCCTGCTTTGTCAAAGATTATTTGACCATAGAGTTGAGAGTCCATATCTGGACTCTCTACTCTGTTCCACTGGTCTATGTGTCTGTTTTTGTGCCAGTGCCATCCACGCTGTCCTGGTGATCACAGCTTTGTAATAAAGCTTGAAATCAGGCAATGTGATACTCCAAGTTTGTTTGTTTGTTTGTTTGTTTCAACATTTCCTTAGCAATTTGGGGTCTCTTCTGGTTCCATACAAATTCTTATGCTGGTTAGTTAAGTTAGAGTCCTTTATTATGTTAATGACTTTATAAAGTTATAGATATATAAATAATTCATATATATATACATATGAAATGCTGTCATTTATCTATCATAGGGCTACCTGATTTGCCTTCTTATTGGGTGGTTGTATGGAGGCTAGGAAGCCAGCTTTCTGCAGGCAGGGTATAAAAACACTCCTGTGACCCAAGCACAGATACTGTGACTGGAACTGGAAAAGATGATCACTGGAGAAGTTGACTTAATTTTCTAAAGGAGCACAGAAGACCTTCTGGGGAGGGATGACAGATATTCCAGTCCCTGCTTCCTAAAGTTCAAAGCCATGGAGATGTGTTAAGGATAGAATATAGAGTTTCCCATCAAGGTCTGGTGGGAGGGCAGGGTAGGGAGGTCCAGAACAAAACTGGAAGAAAAAAGGAACATGGGATAATGAGGATGAGCCCAGGGGGTCGGAGGAGGCAGGTTTGTGTAAGGGCCTGTGGTGCTGTCAGAAGCCCTGCCAGACTCGGCTACCTAGCACAGCACTTGTACCCCAGGGAGCATGTGGGGGTGCGGTATAATTAGGGTGGGAGTAGAAACTGAAGAGAGAGACTAGGTGTGGAGTACCCTTGGTTCATTCTCCCTCAAGGGCTACCGTGGGAACATGGGCCAAAGAGGCATCATGGCAGAAGACCAGTGGGCAGCTGCTAGTCTGGGAAAGGCCAGTGCTCAAAGCTCAAGGACCCTCTCCAGTGTCAGGGCGAAGTCAGAGCAGTTGTGAATTGCTCAGAAAGCAGCTACCTCCCCCACCAGCATGTGGATGTTCCATGGATACTCCTCTGAGACGATGTAAGCCCATAAAGGGTCTAGGGAGGGAGGAACACAAGGGCGCATCTCAGATTTCCTATTTATTTGGCATTTGGAGTTTTACCAGGTTTTAACTTAAATTCATGTGCATCACACTTATTATATAAGAAATCAGTGTCAACTATAGGAAATATAAATCAAAACAAGAAAATAAAAATGGCCCACACTCTGTCTAGGGACGAAACTGGTGGTAACATTTTGGTGTATTTTCTTCTAGTTTGTTTTCAAGACAATAGAACAGTGCATACTAGTCTCTAAATCTATCTCTTGCACTTAAAAATGTAATTGGCAGTATTTTCCATATCACACATTTTTCTTATCTTTTAAAATGGCTGCACCATATTCCATTGTATGGTTGTACCATGATCCAGTTAACAAAGCCTCCATTGTCAGCCCCTGAGACTGTTAGAGACCCTTTTTGAGCTCTAACTCTGTGTGTATTCTGGGCCTGCTCTACAGTGGAGGCGTGCACAGAAAGATGAAACATGCGTCCTGCTGTTCGTTGGGGAGAAGGTAATGGAGGACTTCCAACCAATATGGCAGACCGAGAGGATATAGAAAGGTGTTTCTTCCATCCATGCATATACAAATCTGCATATAACAAAAA
The DNA here is from genome assembly GCF_020171115.1 of Neogale vison. Taxonomy (NCBI): domain Eukaryota; kingdom Metazoa; phylum Chordata; class Mammalia; order Carnivora; family Mustelidae; genus Neogale; species Neogale vison. The sequence goes on from NC_058094.1 coordinate 210,920,364, forward strand.
TAAATTCAATTGCAGAAACTCCCAGTGTCACTTATGAGGCAGGAACTCAAAGCCCAAGTGTTGCTTGTGAGCTGAGACCATGGTAGCCCAAAGGAGGTTAAGGCTCAGACATAGGCCTTAGGGGTTCAGATTGGGAAAACGTGATACAGGACTTCTGGCATAAATTGAGAGATTCTGAAGGCAGTAGAAAAACTCAGCAGATCTGTTTGGGCAAGTTTCAATAAAGTTTGCCATCTACCAGTGCCTTAGGTGGAAGACAGTCATATGCCAGAAATTGGAAACCTAAGCCTTCACTATGTGTACAAATTTACACCACATAAGTAACACTTAGAAAGTAATATGCATATGGGTTCAGAACTGCTAAAACCAGTGGGGTGCTTGTAAAGACAAACATACAGTATTATGTAGACAGATGATGATACCATTTATATACCAAGGACATAAGATTACCTAAGGAAACAAATGCCACCAAAGAACTCAAAGTAAAAAAGTAGAATCCATGAAAAGTTACAGGCTATGAAGAGGGACACTTAGAAGAAGCAGAAACCTGGATAATTAGCATTCCAAGATCGAGGGGAAATAATCTTAAATAAACTATGACTTGAGTATATTTAAATTTATTTAAAAACATAGAAGGAGGGTCAAAAATGATAAGAACAGGGCAGAGCGATACAGAAACAGATCTAAAAAGGAGACAGAGAAGCTTTCTAGAAATAAAAACTGTATCATTACAATAAAAATCTATTAGATGTAAAAAGTAGAATATTAGACATTAGTAGTATAATAGTAGTAGTGTATGTATGTATGTGTGTATACTGTGGTAGTATATATTTGGCCAAAGAGAGAATTAGTGATCTGGAAGATACATCAAGATTATCACCTAGAATTTGAAATGGAAAATATGGAAGAGAATTAATAGATATATAGTCAAAATACATCTAGTCAAGTGCCAGAAGGAGAGAATGGAGTATACATGAAAGAGATAATAGTTGGAAATATATTGGAAGAGAATTTTTCAGAATGAAAGGAACATTTAAATTCTTAAATTGAAGAATATTAGGTCCCAGGAATAATAAATACAGACAGATGTACATCTGGACACATTGCAGATACACTACAGAAAATAAAAAATAGAAAAATTAAAAAAACTTACTGCTAAAAGTCAGATTACACAAAGGAATGACAATTGAAGTAAAAGCCGACTTATCACCAGCAAAAATAGAGAACAACGAGAGATGTATCTTCACATTGCTGTAGGACAACTAGAGCCTTAAAATTCAGATCCTGAGCAAACCACCATTTAAAAATGAAGGGAAAGGAGTTTTAAACACAAACAAAGCCCAAGAGAATTTATTATCCACAGATCCCAGTGGTAAGAACAACGAAAGAATGTAACTCAGTGAGATGGCAACGGAACCAGATGGAAGGAGTAGAAAGCCAGAAGCAGTGGTGAGAAAAATAGCCACAAAAAGATAAACTTTTTGGTAACTGTAAATAAGTACTGACTGCAAAAGTGACAGTAACGAAAAGTGGACTACAAACAAGGTGGCCGTGAACTATTGGATAACGGTAAGAAGTGTGGGATGGGAGTCGAGGTGTGGGAAAGCGTCTGTCTTACTGTCCTAAAGGGGAACAGAGGCAGTGATTGACCTTAAACATTGTTGAACTGAACTTTTAAAAAAGTGGTTATTTAGGAATAACCACTAAAAGAAATATAATGCACAACTTCAAAAGCATAGAGTCTAAAAAGGAATAAAGAAAGCAGAATCAACTCCCATCGGAGGCGTGATAGGAAGAAGTAAGGAGGAAATAACCATGGTAGTTAATACCAGGTCTGTGAAGGGGCTGGGATTTGATTTATCCTACCTATACGCAAATAAGTTAGCCTGTTGCTATTTCGTGGATGCGGTTGGAAGACATGAGAATCTCAGATCAGAGATGAAGGACTTTAAGACTTGCACACAGTGGGACATCTGGGTGGCTCCGTTGGTTAGGTGGCGGACTCCTGATTTCAGGTCAGGTCGTGATCTCGGGGTCCTGGGATTGAGCCCCGAATTGGGCCCCACCGTCAGTGGGGAGTTGGCTTGAGAATTCTCTCTCCCTCTGCTCCTTGCCCCCTACTAAAATCAATCAGTAAATCTTAAAAAAAAAAAAAAACAATTCACACACAGCAAACATCATGAGAATCATGTGTGCTTCAGCTCATCGCTGCCCCTGTGGCCCACAGAAGGTGAAGCAGAGAGGTCCCAGGGGGGGTGTTGCACGTGCTGTGAGTGTGTGTTGCAGCTGGGGAGCACCTTGCTTGGGGACTCCTCTCTGAGCAGGCAGTGAGCATGTGCTGTGTCCCAAAGGGAGACATCACCTGTTCTCCCAGATTTCTTTACGTGAACACAACCCTGAGAAGTGAGTCGGGTCACGAGCTCAGAGCCTTACCTTCTTGGCCTATTCAGGAAGACGTGGGGAAGCCTGGGTGACTCACTGAAGAGTATCTCTTCAAATGGTGATCAAACACAAACTGAGATGATAGAAGTGAATTAAAATAGCAATCCCATAGGGCGCCTGGGTGGCTCCGTGGGTTGAGCCGCTGCCTTCGGCTCAGGTCATGATCTCGGGGTCCTGGGATCGAGTCCCGCATCGGGCTCTCTGCTCGGCTGGGAGCCTGCTTCCTCCTCTCTCTCTGCCTGCCTCTCTGCCTACTTGTAATCTCTCTCTGTCAAATAAATGAATAAGATCTTTAAAAAAAGAAAAAAAATAGCAATCCCATAAATAGAAATCATGATAAATAGCAATTAACCTTGCCTTTTAAAAAATTTATTTTTTACTTATTTTTAAATATTTTATATTTATTTATTTATTGAGAGAGAGAGAGAGAGAGAATGAGAGAGAGTAAGCATGGAGGGGAGATGTCAGAGGGAGAAGCACATTCCCCGCTGAGCAGGGAGCCTGATGCGGGACTCGATTCCGGGACTCCAGGATCATGACCTGAGCTGAAGGCAGCTGCCCAACCAACCGAGCCACCCAGGTGCCCCAACTTTGCCTTTTTAAAGACAGAATTTCTAATTTTGGGTCTAAAGTTGTGCAATGTATAAGACATACCCAACACATAATTTTTTTTTTTTTAACATTAGTGGTTTGACCATATTCTATTTCGGCAGATATCTTGCTGCCTATGTACTATGAGTATTTGTGTGTGTGTGCGTGTGCGCATTTGTGTGTGCATGTGTGTGTGTGTTGGTGGTGAGGGTGATGTGCTATGGGAGGAGCGGAGTTAGTTTCTTTCCTTCCCCTCCTTCCTCATGCTTTGTTAAATCCATTCACAACTCTATCAGACAGATACAGAAAGTTTGAAAGTAGCAGAAATCAAGAAGGGCGTACTATGAAAATACTAACCTAGACAAAACGGGGGCATTACAATAAATAGTGGATAAAAAATATTTAAGGTAAAAAACAAAAAACAACCAAACCCTCCACATTAATTCAGAATGACACACATTACCTTGCAACAAACAGAACAGTCTAGCTGAGGGGAAACAGAGTCAAATCCAGTATGAGGCAGCGCAAGATGAGTGTCAGCGGAGAAGTCCAAACAACAAGCACTTTGAGTCTGGACGAGGCAGAGATGGATCTGGGAGAAGTGATCCAGAAATGGGTTCTGGATACGGAATATACGGCTTTAGATAGGTTCCGCATGAGGGAGGCCCCAGGAAGTAAGTAACAAGTCAATTTCAGCTTGTTTGAGACACAGATATATGTATTTGTGGACTTTATAAACAAAGGGAGGAAGTACTTGCAGCATGGACCCCAGGGTTTGGACAACTGGAAGTGTTAGTGCTGGGGGCTAAGGTCAGCGGTCTCATCCCTATAAAGGCCTGTGTGCTTTTCTCTGCTCCTCAAATCTGTATCACAGGCCCACGCTCTTGGGCCTTCTGTGAATTGATGGTTCCGGAGAGGGCCTGGGGATTAGGTGACAGGTGGCATGGTACAATCTTGGTGCTCTTCTAGAAAAGCTTGGACACTGCCAATGGTGGGGAGAAGGACACTGAAATCCGGAGAGGAAGTGACTGGCCTCAGGTCAGCTAGCCCCCCACAGAGCTGGGACCGCAGTCTGAATCTCCTCTGTGCCCTCTAATTCTCCTCTGAATTACCCTCTGTGTCCACTGCACCCCATCATGGGGAAGCTTGGCCCAGTTGCCCTTGGGGACTTAGTGCTTTGGCCCTAGGCTACTTTGGCAGATGTCTGACTGCTCTTGGAAGTGTGTGTGTGTGTGTGTGTGTGTGTGTGTAGTGATGATGGTGATATGCTAGTTGGGGGTGCGGTTGATTTCTCTCCTTTTTCCCTCCTTCCTCATCCTTTGTCAAATCCATTCACACCTTTGCAAGCCAGATGGGAAAAGAAACTTTGGTGGGGGATGGGCTTTCAGATCTGGCTCCCTGGACACGGGGCCTGGGGTGTCCTGGTGTCTGAGTGCCAGTGGCTTGCTGGAGAGGCTCTAGGGCATATGTTTGGGGACAGTGCAGACAAATGGCCTGCAGACCCCCACATGGGTTGGGCCAGGGCATCCTACCATCTAAAGCCTTCTCACTCTGCAGAGCCATGTGCTAACAAGCTGTTGGCAGAGCACTAGAGAAAGACATATTCAAAACAACAGCAACAAAAATTGCAAGCCACTCCATCGGGCCTGCAGACCCCTCCCTGCATCTCATTAGCGCCCGGGGGTGGGAGGAGGGGGGGCTGGCAGCACTGCCCACACCTACTCCGGTAAACCAGTGCAGGCCAGTAGAGGTGGGTGGAACAGGAGGCGCCCCAGCCCCCCGCTTATGGCAGGCCTTCCAAATGCTGGGCTTGTTTATCTGTTCCCTAGCATTGCATCTTCTCCCAAAGTATCAGATACCTAAATCCTATTGTGTAGGGCTTATTTTGGTCTCACGTTCCTCAAACCAGCCAGTGCTTGAAAATCTTTTTTCATCTACGAAACTTGAGGTTTTCATACAATTTCCATGGAGCAAGGTGAGTCACAGCAGGTCGTGTGTTCCGTTGATCTCATGGCTTGGACTTGCCACAGTTGGCCGTGCTGGGTGGAAATCATGGTGCTCTCCCCAGACGCCTCCACTCACCGCCGCAGTTAGGACCCTCTCATCTCTAGAAGGTGAGCTCCATTTTCCATGGTGGAAACTATAGACCAAAAAAACCAATTCAGCAATTTGTTCAGCAAAAACTCAGCAATGTCTCCATCTTCTCCCCCGACCCCCTCATTCCCTTATCCATCTGTGTTTGTGTTCCCAAGTTCCCAGGCTTCTGAAAAAGCTCAGCTTGGGCTAGAAGTTGGTGTGAGGACCCACAGCCATGGCTATGGTCTCCGGGACCTCTTACTCGGGAGGCCAGGGAAGAAGGAGCCCCCTCCAGCCCCCAGGACTGGGGGTACCACCCTCCCACATTCCCCACATCCTCCCTCCCAGGTAACTCTGCACTAGTAGTAACTATGCATGTGGTCCTACGTGGTTTGAGTCAAATTACTACCCAAGCATTGCTCGGTCATAAAATGTGGATGGGGAAGGGAGGACTTCCACAGAGGGACTGCTGGCCCCTAAGGACGAGCTGGAGGTGGCTTCTCTTGATGGTTTTCATAGCAAAGACATGAAGCGAGGCCAACATGTGTGGCTGGATTCGGAAGCCACCTCATGTGGAACGCAGGGTGAGCTGCCCCGCAACCTTGGTATGGCAGATAGCTCACTTTTATAATGACCTTTTGGATCTGGGCTCCTGGAGGTGCCTCTGACCCCACACGTGATTGTTGTCAAACCATGAAGTGCTTTGTTTCCACTGCTTGCCACAGGTGGGGAAATTGTAGCTCCTAACCTTAATTAAAGTGGAGTGGGGAGGGGGCCCGTGGAAAGCTTGCAGCCTGGAGCTCAAGACCCTCCCTAGAAGCCCAGGCCGGCTAGAGAGAGTCCTCCTGAGCTCTCAACATCTGTGAAATGTGTCACAAGTCAGGCTTCCAGAACCAGAGTCCTCAGGGCACCTTCCCCTGCATCAGAGCTGTAGGGCTCCCGCTGCCTGGTCCTGGGGGAAGGAAGGAAGGCTGACTGCCCCCTGAGCCACCGCAGTGGGAGGAAGCTAAGGGATGGCACCTCACCCTCCTTCCCCCTGCCGTGCCTGCTCCTGGTCCAGTGAGACAAGATGGCACCCATCTCACCATTATAGAAGGCGGTGAAGGCAGTTCTGTGAAAACCAAGCACAAATGAAGAGCCAAGGTAAGCTCCCCATTTCAGTCTGAATGTCCCCATGTCTGACTCTTGAGTAAACTAGCATGCCCTGAAGGATACGGTCAGGTTTGGCTTTGCAGAAGGCTCCAGAAAGCTGAATTCGGCTGCAGGCAGGCTTGGCAGAGTCACTGAGCTGGCGTGTTTTCTCCTGAACATCCTGGAGGAGAGAATCCCGTACCGTCTCTGCATCTTTCCCCACCGGCGGCTCTAGCTTCTGGCTCCCCGCCTTCTTATTTCTGCCCTCCCGCACGGAACCCGGGGAGGACGAATGAGGAAATGCTGCCGTTCCGTGGATGCCCGCGACGCTTCTGTCAGACATGGCTCCTTGAGGAAGCCTCTCCGGCTAGGTGTGCTTTGTGTCTCTTCCCAGGCTTCACCCTAACCACCCACCGCTCCCCCCACCCCGCCCCGCGCCGGGCCCGTCTCTCCCGTCAGAATAAGGTAACTCAGGGCCGATCCAAGCAGGCTTCTCCTTTGCTCCTCTGTTTGGATATCAGCTTCCTAAAGTCGGGGTGAGGATTTGTGCTCTGGGATCCGAAGACAAGGATTTGAGCGGTGGCTCTGGCCCCCATGGGAGGTGGTTTTGAGCGGCCTCTTCTCCGCGTCTCTGCTTCCTTGGTCGTCACACGGGGGAAGTGATGGAACCTGCCTCTCAGGGTTATTGTGGGATTCACTGGAGTAATGTGGGCTGTCATTGTCTGCAGCAGGAGCTTCCGCACTGAGCAGGCACGAACGAGGCTGCTCAGACTTGAATTTGCTCCAGTGAGGAACGGGCGGGCCTGGCGACAAATGGCGGGGAGAGGCCCGAGCCAGCCTGCGTGCCATGGAAGGAACACCCAGCCCCTGTGTCCCTTCCCTCTGCCCCCCACTGAGCCGATGGATAATACTGGGCAGCTTCAACCAGGGATCAGATGTCTTCATGTGGAAGAGCCAGATCTCCTGGTAGCCAGGGGCCCAGCCACGCTGGGAGGCACGATTGAATTTTTCCTTTCCATCTGACAGTTCAGGACTGGATGTTACTTTCCAAATGAAAGCAGCTCTGGAAGGTCGTTGGGAACAGTGAATTGTGATTATGCTGGCACATTTTTAATTCTGTCTCATTACAGCTGCTGTTAAGGCTGCATTATAATAATTGCTTTAGTTCTGCTTTGGTATTTTCAGGCTTCTTTAATGTAGCTGTAATCTATGTGTATATTAAAGTAAGCCGAGCCAAAGAGCAGGGGCAGGCAGTGTTTGTGGACCAGCAAAGGGGATGCCTGTGGAGCAGACAGGCAGGCAGGGAGGAGCCGTGGCTGCGGGACCTGCTGACAGCAGGGGTGGGGGGCTGTAGGGGGAGTGCTGGTCCCAAGCCCAACACACACTCAGGCTGGGACTCTAAGCAAGCCCAGGCTGCCCAGCTCAGTTCCCTCATCCGTTCCATGAGCTGCGACGTCTGTCTTGGAGATGCTCAGAAGTCCTTAGGCTGGCGGGGAGGCCTGGGGATGACTGCACAGGGTCGGGGAGGGGCCCGGCTGCTGGAGGAGGGCTCCCAGGCAGCCCCCGGGCAGCACAGCCCCCGTGGCCTCTGGAGCAAGGACAGCAGTTCCAGACACAGTATGCAGACAGTCCCCCAATCCCCAGGGAACATTTTGCTCTGCTCTTTCTGCTATCACTCCCTGATTGGTTTTGTTTTCCTTTGAAATTTGCTTTGCTGGAAACCATCCCCACTCTTGGCTTACTGCTTTATGCCGCTGTCTTAGTCCCTTGATGGAGGCCTTCCTGTGACCCAAGACCGCTGTGGCCTCTCTGTTTGCTCCCCTCCGCGGGCAGTGGTGTCATTTTGGAGGGCAGAGTGCCGAGTGCCCTCCCACACCCGGCTGCTCCCATGGCGCTGTGCGCCTCGTGTGTTCGCGTGTGTTCGCGTTTGTCCGCTGTGCTGATTCAGAATCCTCACAACAAGCTTGTGAACTAAGTCATGATATCACCCCCTTTTAAGAGCAAGCAGAGGCCAGAAAGGTCAAGAGCTGTGCCCATGTCACCGGGGAGGGGCAGAGGCAGCATCAGAATCCAGTCTAGGGAGGGGTCCACCTGCTGTGCTCCGGGTCCCCCTCCCCGACCCCCACCATCTGCTTCCTGAGCACCTTCAGTCCTCCCTGCTGCTGTGCAGACCTCATCAGCAGCCACTCCGGGGCCGGAGGCTGCAGGCCGGCAGAGGCTGAGGAATGGATAAGGATGCTGTCGGCACCACTGCGGGGCTGAGCACCAGTTGAACAAAATGTGTCTTTCTGGTCGTGGGCTACCCGGCCTTGTAAGTCTGGGTGCTGTGGGGAGTGAGACTGTGGAAGAGCTCTTCAAGTGGGGTCCCCAGGCACCTGTACCCCGCCTTGTGCCTGGGCCACACCACACCCTGATATTTCCTGAAGGATTCCTGTTTATCCTCTACATTTTTTTTTTTTAAGTAAATTTTTTTTTTCTTTGAGAGGGAGAGAGAACGAGAAAGAGGAGGGACAGAGGGAGAGAATCTTAAGCAGGCTCCCCACGGTGTGTGGACACGGGGCTCGATCTCACAACCTAAAGGTCATGGCCTGAGCTGGAGTGAAGAGGCAGATGCTTCACCGGCTGTGTCAGAGGGTGCCTGTGAAGAGGGTGTCAGAGACTTTTGCTGGGCCTTAGCCCCGTGCCTTCCTAGGGAACATCATCTCGCTGGCACACGACTGTAATACAGCGTGTTCCGGCCACACATCTGCAGGCTCACAGGAGCCCATGTTTCAGGAGCTGCAGAGTCCAGGTCTTCTTGCAGGAATCTTTCCCACGTGGTTCTGACCGTAGGCAGCTTGGCTCGACCACCCAGGAGCGTGCGGACCGCCTCCAGCCCGCTTCCCACTGCTTCATTTCTGGGAGAGTTCTAATTGTGAAAAAGTTCCTCCTTATTTTGGATCAAAGTCCTTCTCCTGATATCTTCTACCCTTGAGTCCTAGTTTTAGCTCCTGGAAGGAATTCATTCCCTTTTTCACATGGTAGTATTTTGAATGTACGAAGGCAGCTCGAAGTGCCTCTTGTCTTCTTGTCTTCTGATTCGACGTCCTCCCGTTCTCTTTTCTTTTCCTTCTATTTAGATATTCCTCAATGAGAAAAAAATAGCAAAGCATCTTAGTTTGTCTCCAGCACGAACTAGGCTCACATAAATGCGTTCTCTTCTTACACTACTGTGTTCCAGTCCCAAAATTTGGAGATGACTACCAACGCCACCTCACTTGTGCTGAGAGCAGGAGCCTATAAACAAACTAGGATGTGGTTCCTGCTCTCGGTTGTGGAAGAGCAGCCGTGGCAACAACTGCTAAGTACCAACTAGGGACAAACTACCTCCTCTTTCCTATGGATTTTTTTTCACTGCTGTGGTAAATATGCTTTCACTTGTGTGCAAACAGTGTCACCCTCTTTTGACTGTAAGAACAACTCTGGAACAGGCTGCCCCCCGGGCTAACTCCGTCCCATCCGTCTCTCCCACACCACCTTCCAGGTCACCCGGCTGTCACTGTGTCCTTTATCTCCATCCTTGGCCCATCCAAGAGCCCTCTCCAATAGTCCCACCCCTCTTTCCCACAGGAACATGACACTCTCCCCTAAAAAATCGTCCTTAATTAGTTAACAAAATTTGCCTCCACGACACAGCCTGCTCTCCCCCTGAAAAACCAGTGACAGATATGAACAGCATTTGGTCTAATTAGTTCTGATATTTCACACAACATATTTGTGAGGCTTTTTGGAGGGAAGGGAGGAAGGCAGGGAAAATGCTTCTATTAAAAGAACAGCAGGGAGGCTTGCATGATGGGAGGGGCAGAGTTTGGGGTCTTCTTCTGTCGCTGCAAATAGACCCTTTGTTAAATCCATACTGGCTGGCCTGCAGACACTCTTAACTTCCTGAAACTCTGTCCTTGCCTCCCCATCCGTCTGCACTGGGCCTCCGCAAGGATGAGGCCCATGCGTGTGCCTTATTCCAGTGACTCATGAAGCCACCCTTCATGACTTACGAATGACCTTTTCTCCTCTAATGACAGAAGTCTGTGCAAGGCGAGGTAACGTGAGAGGACTTCAGCACTAGAGACTGGGAAGTCGGGATGTGACATTCTCTATCCGTCCTGCCCTTGGCTTGCTCTGTGACCTTGGAAAGACGATTGAACTCTTGCAGTCCAAGGGCTGTGGTTTGGGACCGGTTGCGGGGAGAGGGAGGTAAGATCCTATCTTGAGCTGCTAGAATAGATGTTTCTGGAGATACAGAATGTTGACCATTATGGAGTGTATAAATTAGGAGCAGTTCTTGATGTAGAAAACCAGTCCTGTATTTGTCACATTTGCAGCCCTCTGTTTACAACCTACGGGGTTTAAGAGCTGTGTTTACCAGTCCAAAGAGCTGAGCACACGCTTGGGGTGTCCCACAACATGGCTACGATCTCATGAAGCTCACTGGAAGTCTGTAGTTGAGATTGGAAGTCCATGCTGGGCTTTTCACAAGTTCAGGTTTATCCCAGTGCCCACCCCAAAGTTGATGTTTCCTAAATTTTTCCACATTTCTGTGGCAGAATGCGAAGCCTTAAGGTGGTACTGTGGAAGGAGCACTGGGAAGGGGACTCAGAACTCTTGGGTTTCTCTCCCCACTTGGTGTTGTGGCTGTTGGCAATTTGTTCACCTTTCTAGGCCCATTTGCTCACCCCTAGAACCAGAGAGTTGAATGACTTCCTTAGATTCCTTGCAGTTCGAATGTCCGTTATTTTACTGCCCCTTGGGCCAAGGGAGGCCAAGAGGATGAGCCTAAGCTTCAAGGCCGAGGGATACCTGAGGGATTCCTGTAGACCTCCCTCCCAAGGGACCACATCTGTGCAGTTCTCTGGGGGATCATGGCCCAGGCCTGCCCTGCTCCCCAGACTGGCCCGATCGTCACTTCTAGTCATGGCCATCTGGACACATGTCTTGGTCTTTATTTGGCTTGGTTGTCCCTCTCTACCTTCTGCTGCTGACCTGAGCATTGCCCTGTCATGACCCCCACCTGTACTGGCTGTCCGTCCCACCAGTCTGGGATGCAGACCTACTGCCCTCTCACAAGGAAAGGGTGAAATCAGCCACCATACTGGGTGGTGTTTAAGAAGGTGACCTGGAATGTCAGCCTAGGTGTGAATCTCAGCTCTGCTGGAACAAATCCCACCTGGGCACTGCTCAGTCTCACGGTCCTCTTCTGGCAAGTTGTGTTAAGAATTAGAAACAACACGTAAAGTACTTAGCACAGGGCCTGGCCTCTGGTAAACACTCAATAAATAAATGTTAGTAATGGTTCTGATCACTGATTCTGATCCGTGCGGGTTTTTCCTCACACCACGCAATTCTTGGACCCCGGTTGGGTGTCCCCCAGTTCAGTTCAGTTTTGACGCTGCCTGGAGATGGCATCTGATCCCACAGGGTAAGGGCTCAGTCCCACAAGGCTGAGAAGGTTGTTGAAGGTGCAGGCTATCACCTGTGTTTCTGACCCACTGCAGCAGAGGTTTCCAAGATTCCTTTTTTGGATTTGAGAGAACAAGCTCCCAGAACTCACAGCTTTTTATTTATGAAATTACTGGAGTATTATGAAAGGATATAACTCAGGGACAGCATGAGACAAAGTATGGGGGGTGGGGCTCAGAGCTTTTGTGTTCTTCCCAGGTAAGTTGTTCTCCCTGAATCTCCACGTGCTCACCAGCCCAGAAGCTCTCCAGACCCCTCCTTTTGTTTTTGTTTTTTTTCGGAGGCCTCATTACTTAGGCATTATTGATTAAATCATTGAACTTGAGACTTCAGCCCCTCATCCTCCTTGGAGGTGCGGGGTGGGGGGGGGTTGGTAGTACTGAAAGTTCCATCTCTCTAATCACAGGATTGGTTCCCCTGGCAATGGTCTCCCATCCTTTGGTTATCTAGAGGCTTTCCAAAAGTCACCTCATTAACATAACAAAAGACACCTTGATCTCTCTCCTCACTTAGGAAATTCCAAGAGTTTTAGGAACTGGATGCCAAAAACTGTGTATGAAGACCAAATATATATGACTTATTTTATCACAGTAGTTGTTCTCCCGTTGATGTTGTTACTTGTGATAAATCCTTCTGACACTTTTCCTCCAATCAGAAGCTTTCTTTACCAATCTGTTTTAACGGTGTTTTTGTTTTTGTTTTTGTTTTTGTTTTTGTTTTTGAGGGATGAGAAATATGGCATTTAATCACATCCCTCCATGGGTTCTGAATCCTTTCAGAAACAGACCAGAAGTCAGATAAAAATTAAGAAACAAACAAACAAACAGTCTCATTGCTAGTAAAGCAGGATTAGGGAAAGAACATTGAGCCCTAAAAGACCCAAGTATTTCCCCCAACTCTAGATGGGGAGCTGCTCTAGGGGGTGTTGAGTGGGGGAGAGTAAAGATACTGCAGGAGTCAGACAGAGAGAGGCCAAGATACATATGATTTTTAATACATGAGTTCTCCTGGGCGTAGAAGAGCTGCCTGGGCCTGAAGCCTGCCAATTCCATCATAGATCATAGTTATTTCCCCTTTCCGAGGGGGAGAGGCTGGTTCTAGGGGCAGAATGGGCAAAAGGTTACTTTCCAGCAAGGGTGCAAATACCTAATTCTTGGTGAAAGGCAGGAGGCCGGGGCAGGGAGCGTGCGGACCCACTGTAACTTCCTGTTAAGAATTCTCTCCCTTCTGGTCCCACAGATCCTGCAGGGGTGCGAGGCCACCAGAAAACCTCATCAACCTACTCTTACACAGCTTTCCAGAAGTTATTTCAAGAGGTCCTGTGCGTCTTCCCATAACACATTCTATTTTAATATGTCCTTTTATAATGAAAGGAAGGTATGATTATTGTGAAAAATGAGAACACCAAAGAAATACATAACAACCAAGTGACAGCCTGCTGCACTCTGTAATCAATGTTCCCGGTCTCTCTTCCACCCAAAAGTCCGTGAACAAGTTTTGTGTCCACAGCACATTTTTAAACAAGTTGTATAGGCAAGATTTATGGACCAAGGGGTCAGCTGAGTAGTCGTGCCCTCTTGCTAAGTTGATATGATATAACTGGCCCTTTGCAGGTGCCCTGGGCTGTCTGTCCAAGTTGGGTGGTGCACACCTGCTTAGCTGCTGTCTTCCCGTCGAGTTCTAGTATTTGTGCACCTCTACCTGTTTTCTTCCTGCTGTGTCAGGCATGTCTGGCTTTGGCTGGATTTCTGCATCTCCGGGTTGACTTCCTCATTTCTAAAACACAGATGCTTCTGGGGCATCCTTTTAAAGCTAAAGATAGGCTTCAAGCTATGACCACGGCTCTCTATTAGCCCACTCTGAAAATTTGGCAGACGCTCCAAGACTCAAGGGTTCTACCACTGTAGCTAACAGTCTTTCTCTGTCCCCAGCCATCCCAGCCCTGTTCATTCTGACCTTTCTCTGCTGCCTGGAAGGGTTTGGAATCCCCCTGCTGTACCGATCCCGCCCCCTTCCCTACCCTCCCATTCCTGCCGTGTCCCTTGGGCTGGATGGAGACCCCTGAAAATGGTGGCTTCCTTATCCAGTCCCCACTGGTCTCCCATCTGGGTATCTTGTGCCTAGTCTCCCTCCCTATTCCTTTTCCTCCCTTAATCTGTCCCTAGGGCAGAGTTTGGGCTCTATCTCTGTGCCCCAGCCTCCTGACCCTGTTGGCTAGTTGTTTTCTCTGCGCTTCGTTCTCATTTCTGGGATTCTCCCACATCACTTCCACTACATGGCCTGAATGTCCACCTGATGTGCAAACACCGTCAGTCCCCACAAGAGGTAAATTGTGTCCTGCCTGCCTCTGCACTCAGGTCAACTTCTGGCTCATTGATACCAGACGTAGACAGCCTCCATCTGTCCCCACAGCTCCCATCCCTGGACTCCTGGCCACAGGACCCTAGGCCATAGGCTGTCCTGCAGTGCACAGCCCACCTTTCCAGCTTGGCTGTCCCCTGCCCTGGCTGTCATCGGCCGTGGCCTACCGCGATCTCCCGGAAGGAGTCCCTCGCACACTGAGCAATCGAGGCCGTGTCTTTGGTGACATGTTCATCTGTCACTGCTATTTCCCGTGAGATGTGAACTGTCACTCACATACCGAGCAGTCCTGCTAGTTTGCAGCCCGATTTGGCAATTTATTTATTGTGACTAATACTCTGTCAGAAAAATATTGATGTCCCTTTAAATAAGTGATTTTAACAGGCATCCTCTAGGGAATTTCTTGTTGGGGGGGGGCACATTTTTCCCCTAAGGGACACAGCTTTAATTTTATCTTGAAATTGAATAAGAAAATAAGAGGTCGGTCTTAGGAACTCATGTCACAGGCAAGGCAGGCCAGATGCCGACAGGAAAGAGGACATCGGTGTCCGTCACTGTGGGTGCGGGCGGAGTGGCCCCTTCCCCGACCCCTCGTTTCACCTGCAGAGTAGTTCTCATTGAGAACTTCTGCCTTTTGTCTCAGAGCCTGGTTTCCTTGGCTCACACACACTCACATGTTTCCTCTAGCACTATGCAGCACTTCCCGTGCCCGCCACCGTCGGAAACGCTTGCACGCAGGAATCGATGACGTCCTTAGACAGGCTTGCAGGGCGGGCGCTCTTACTCTCCCATGTTACAGGCAGAAGAAGGGAGTCAGAGAGAAGTTAATGAAATCGCTCAAGGTTATACATCTGGGAAGTGGCAGAAGAGGGATCCGAACCCAGGCCTCCTGGCGCCAGGGTTGGCGTGACTCCCGCGATCCCGGCCTGTCTCCCAGGCATGGGGAGGCCGCTCCTTTGCTGTGGACCATCTACCCTTGGGCTCAGGTCCTGGGGAGGTTCCTGACTCGTTCTCACTGCGCAGGAAATCGCAGGTGTCAGGGCGTGACACACAACATCTTTGCTACCTGTCTGACGCATGGGGCTTTTTTCATCCGGCCTCTATTGCCTTCACCTGGAAGGATGAATCGAACAGCCAAGTCGATTCTGTGAAAACTCGGTGTCTGATTTGTCCCTAGATGAACTTGTAGCAAAACCCAGCCTCGTGCCAGTCCACTTGGCGGCTGCACACTGTTTCCAGTGGTGGTCAAGGGCCTTCGCTGACTGTTTGCTCCATCTTGTCGTGCATCCTCCTCACGACTGTTTGTGGCTCTGGGTCCAGGGAGCTGTCTTGGCAGCCCCTCTACCCGCCCGGTGTCCAGTGCCCTTTCTGCCCTTTTCCTGCAGGCCCTGGGGACTGCTTGTCCAGTTTGCATCCTTATTTCTCAGTTCGGTGTGCCGTGGGGGGGATTACATATTAGGGAAGGGGAAAGTGAGATGGTGGAGCAGGAGGCTGGGATGAGAATGGTTTGCTTTTTAGCAAGTGCCCTGGCTGCTTGTGACTCCCATGGAGTGGGCTGCACCTTGGGTGGTCAGGGAAGATGGCTCTTAGCGATCTGGGGCTCCCTTGCACTTGCAAAATTGGCCCTGGGGCAGCAGCGAGGTGTGGGAGGCTGGGCTGGGAACTAGGAGGACAGGGCTCTAGTATCAGCCTTGGTTTCTCCCCTGGATAAGGAAGGACTGCAGTCAGACATTCTCTTGGCCCATCTGGCTCTGGAATCTAAGGGTCATACATAGCAGAGGGTCAGTGGTATGTTGAGGAGGCCAGGAAGGTCCCAATTCCTGGTCAGTTTGGTAAAGCTAGACATTGGTCAGAGATAAGGGGAGAAGTACAAGTGGACAATTAAAGTTGGGCATCTTAGGTGGCTGGCCCTGTGACGCATTGACAGATCGTCTTATAAATGCAGCTACTCAGATGGCATTCCTGCACTTTCCTCCTGCCATTTTCCATTCCTTTGATCCCTGCCCCCCAACTTTCAGGATCTTCTTAGTCACTTCTTTCTCCAGCCACAGGCATGGTTTGGTCATGGCTCAAAGAATGGAGAGGGAGAGTCCTGATGCGTGATGGGGATTACAGAGTCCCCCGCCTAGCACATAGGCATTTATCTCCAAGTCTCTCGTTGAGTCGGAAGTGGTAGATCAGTGCATCCCCAGAACTAGCCAGAAGGGACTAGGGTAGAGAGAACCTCTGAGTTTCCTGTTTAGGAAGAACAGTAACTGTGGAGCTGATGGGGGATCCACCAGGCCCTTTGATGTGAAGCCGGGGGACCTGGACATGGCTTGGATGTGAGTCCCCCGAAACACCAAAATCTCTCCCTTCCCATTCCTCCTCTTCCCCCCCAGCCACCCCATCCCCCCACGCTTCTCCCCTGCCTGTGCCACCATCAGGCTCCCTGCCCATGATGGATTTTTCAGGCTTCGTTTAGTGACATAACCATCCCAGTAAAACATACAAATGGCCCAACCGTGGATCCTAATGTGCGGTAAACGGTTTTTCACCTCGTATCATTTTTTATGGGAAGAAATTGGCTTTGTGCTTCCCCTGCAGTACCCCATGCAGCACCCCACTCCCTTGCAGGTGGACTGTGCGGGGGGAGGGGTTGCCTCCCCTCCATCTGCCTAGCTGCCCACTCTGCTCCGAGCACTGCTCACTCACAGGGGCAGGGGCGGTTCAGCTTTGATTAACTGTCCCGTGCAATATTCATTTCCGGCAAGAGGCTCCCTCTGCTGTCTCTACAGGAACAGGGGGGCGGAGGGGGTGATGGGGGTTGGTAGTGGGAGAGTGCCAGGTTCCTGACTGGATTCAGTTCTTTGTTCCGGTTGTTTTCCGAAGGCACCACCTTCTGCGGTGATCCCGCAGCCTTCATCCCTGGCTCTGCGTCCTCTGCCCTTTCCTTGGTCCTTCCTGTGTTCTGTCACCCATGCAGCGGGCGCCTTGGTGCTTCTCTCTCTGCCGCATGGCGGTACTGGAGGGGATCTCTGAGATCTCCAGTTCAGGAGAAGAAGTAACCTCTGAACCGGCGAGGGGACTCTTCTAACCCCCGGAGGGAAGTTCAGTGATGCTAAACTCGGTATTTCCCAATGCAAGGTCAACTGCGGGACCCTGGCCAGGTCAGCGAACCCACATCTCTGGACTGAGTACGCCTTGAAATTGTTCTCCTTCTGCCCCTTAGCCCAGTCCTACTCAGACTCCACCAGTGGCTTCATTTCCTCCCCTCTGCTCTGAACTGGGGCATCTCCTAAGACCCCAGCCTGAGCTGTCTGCTCTTGTCTGTACGCATTCCCAGTGGACACTTCTAGAAGTACATTGGAGCTACAAGTGATTTGGAGGGAGGAAAGCGTTCTGCTGAAAATGAGTTGGGGGGGTGACTCAAGGGCCCCTCTGCAGCCATGGTATCGCCCTGCTCTCACAAGCAGCAAATTCCTTGCCTCTCCTCCTGCCTGCCTTCCTGCCAGCTGCCTTCTGCACGCCCAGGAAGGTGAAGGGCGCAGCAGGGCTGTGATACCACTGTCACTCGCTTCCTCTTCTTGCAGCTACTGCTGGTTCTGCCTCCATGGCCAAAAAGGCAGCTGGTCCTCAGCGCTGCACCCCAAGTGTCGCTAGGACTATGTATCCGTGCTTGTTCAGCGTCTGGTCTGTGGATGAAGCCACTGCCACCGTGTCCTGGGTTTCTGCGTGCCCCTCTGGTGGGGGCTGACTGCCCATCTCTCCGCCTGGCCAGCAGTGGGGCAGGGATGGCTTGCCGCTCAGCATGGAGGCTGTGCGCGTGCGTGCCCACGACCACGCATCTGTGCGCGCACTGACTTTGGAGGAATAGCTGCACATTTGGCTCAAAAGCACAGCGTAAGTATACACCTAAGAGGTCCTCTAACATAAAGATGGTATTTGGGGGGGAAATATTTGTACCTGAACAAAGGGAAGGTCCTTCGGAAATGTTAAGAAGCTTCTAGAACTGTCAGTGCCAATAGTGATGACGGTCACTGTTCGGAGACTGTCTTGCTCCTGCCGCTCTCAGACCACACTCCCATGGGGAGCCTTGGGAATGGAGCAAGAGAGCTCAGTTGAGGCTTCCAGTCATCTCAGACACTGAGGTGGGTCCATTCTGGAGCCCACATTTCTGGGTGCATAAAGACCAGCCAGCTGGTGTTGGGGGAGTGTGGCCGGGGTGGAGGGGAGCTAGGCACTATATGCAGCGCTGGGGGGCTGTGAAGTTTGGCCTGCAGAGGAGGTGGTGGTAGACAAGATCTGAGGGTTTGTCATTCGGGAAAGCCATTAGCCAGCCCCTAGTTATTGCAGAGGGCCAAACCAGGGCGGCTGGAGCCTGGGACCCAAAGGCAGTTTCTACCCCCCCCCCCCACCCGGCATCTGACCCTCCCCGCAGTCATACAAATCAGACGGTGGCCTGACACAGGCTGTCAGCCTCATTGAAGGATTCTTGCGTTGGAACAACAGCTCAGCAAGGTGACGCATCCGAGTCTTTCCCACTTTCAGGAGCCTGGGGTTTTAACCAGTTATCCTCCAAAGAGGACATAGGAACTGGAACCACAAATGTAAGGAGTTCACATAACCTCTAGAAGGTGAGACTCCTTGAATTTGCCATGTCTGCAGGCCCCAGGACCCCCGGGACCCAGGAAAACTGAAGGTAAATGCGCTCTGTGTTTCCCTGGAGACACGGTCACCTGCTGACAGTTCTTCAGGTGACTGTCCAATCCGAGACTTGGGTTCTCAACACAGAAATACAGGAATGAAGTGATGTCAGCTCTTTAATGGGCTTCCTGGAGTTTGGAAATGAAGGCAACTATGTTGTGTCTCCTCATTCCGGGCAATGTCCTCACTCTTCTGCTTCTGCAACCATGGCCTGGCCTCATAGGGGACAGGACCGCAGGGGACAGGACCAAGAAAGGTGTGAGGTGCAAAGAGGTTTTGGGGGGGGTGCTACTAAACCCTTGATTTAAGAGCCAGAAAGCCCGGCAGTGAAAACAAATCTATTTAGAAGCCTCCAGCAGATTTTAGACACCTTGATTAATCATAACTTGCTACACATTATTTCCCTATAAACAAACTACAATGTTACTCATATAAACAGCTTTATCTTGACAGCTGCAAAATGTCAGGATTTAATGTAGAATGAGCAGAGATACACCATATGTTACCACTCCAGGCCTGGAACACACTAATTCACAGCATATTGCCTCATCCCGAAGAGGTGATTACAAAAGAGGGGCTAGGTTTTTGCCTTGCCACGATTGTACACGCTGCCTCCGAGTCCCCAGTGCTTTCTCTTTGGCTGAGCTGTGGAATGACTAAGATGCAGTACGGAGAAAGATTCTCAGGGTTGCCAGCAGTGAGCAAGACAGCAGCTCACAAAGCGAGGAGGTGGTCGTGTTAGTATTTTTAAAAATGGACTCAAATACAGGTGTCCCACACTGGGAAACCCATGGTTCCAGTATAATAATAAGGGGCAGGGGGAGAAAGTCAGTTCACTGCTGGCTTCCCGCTGGGGACGATTGCTGCTGCCTTTGCCAGAATGGAAAGCCTCTGAAAGATAGAAAACAAATAGAACCCCCTAGAAAATAAATAGAGCTCCCTACGGAAACCAACAATTAAGAAACAAGTTAAATGCAAGGGGAAGCCGAATTTATTGTTCACGAAAATGAAGTTTATAAAGGGACTATTTACCTTGGGGTAGTTTTATCCCAAGGGGGGAGAGAGAGATTGGGAATTTTCTCCAATAGGCTGCACTCAGCTAGAAACCCCACAGGGCACATTTTCATGGAGACAATGGTTTCATGTGTATTCTCTTTGCTTTCTTTGACTCCCCTCCTGGACCTCTCTTCTACACTACACTCGGGGTGTCCTTGGCCGAGAGCGCCCAGGCTGGCTCACAGCCTCTGTTTATAAATACAGTTCTACTGGAGGGCAGCCTCGCCCATTCATATATATATACTGTCTGTCTGCTTTCTTGCTACAGCTGCCGAGTTGAAGAGATACAGCAGAAACCATATGTATGGCCCACAAGGCTGAAAATATTTACTCTCTGGCCCTCTGTAGACAATGTTTGGTGACCCTCTGCTCTAAACTGTACATGTGTTTATGTCACTCCCCAGCCTAAACACTGAAGGCATGCTCTCAATTCATTTTTGGCCACCCAAGAGTCCATCCCCTCCTCTGGGCTCTGGAACCCCAGGTTTCTTTTGGGGAAGGGCCGCTTGCATTGCCTAGTCTTGGTGGCTCTGCCAACCGAGGGGTGGGCATGTAGCCACAGGCTGAGACCTACTGTAGTGTCACCCCTAACTTGGTCCTGGCTCCCCTTGAGAGCCAACCCCCCTCCCCACTTATCTCTGTTCTAATGCTCATACTCTGTGGTTGTGCCCCATACTCCAGTAACTCTGTTAAGATGACCAGTTCACAGAGATGTCTTTCCCGACCCTGCTGTGATGTGAGTTCCTTGGTAGGCAGGGAATGGTCTCATTTACCTGTATCTCCAGAGCATGGCATGGCTGCTGAATGCTAGAAGAATGAAGCCCTGTTTTCACCATTGGTACTGTGTTTGGCTACTAAGTTACCATCTTGATCTTACGTTAAGAGTTCCCCAACCCAGCACCCAGCATCAAGTAGCTCTTTCTGTTCTCAGGCTGACTTTATTCCTTGGTCCCATTACTGACCTCCTCCTACTGATCTGTTTAAGCCCTGAATCTGTACCCCACTCTTGAGATGGGCTTCCACTTCTTCCCTCCAGGCCTGTTTCTTGTTCTTCTAGGTGCTGCTGTAGCTGACAGCTCTGCATCAGGTTCTTGGAGCTCATGAAGAGAGCTCTGCTATCTGAGACCAGACAGGATGATCCCCTCCCTCCCCTGAAGCCGTTGGGGGAGGCAGGAACCATCCAGATGCTGCCTGCCCTGTTGGACTGCCCTTCCTGGCCTTCACATCTACATCTAGATCCTGGTAATCCCGGTCTGTGGCATCTATTCCTGACCCCTTGCCAGGCAGCTTCTGACAGGAGAGTGGGATTGCCTCAGGGGCACAAGTAGCCGGGGCAGAGTCTCTGGCTCCATGGTTTTTGGCTGAAAGGGGAGTCTTTAATTCTTTCCCTTTGTAAAAAGAGAAATAACCCTTGGGGAGCATACAGCTGCTAAGGTTTAACAGGATAGTCAATGCTCAAACCCTAGGGCCTCTGGCACAGTTCTTTCTCCTGGGCCAGAGGCATGGGGCCATCTTGGAATCTGGAAGTCTTCTTAGTGCCCCAGATCCACCTAGAAGAGATAAGCATTGTGATGCTTTGTAGGCTTCTTGGGGAGGGAGATAAATCACTCTCTGATGCACTTCTCCTTTGCTGTCTACTTTCATGGTGGGCCAGAACATTCTGAGTGTGAGATCCTGTCTGGATGTCGGAATCTTAAACATTAATTCTAATAATTCTCTTTCTCTAATGTTCTTGTGCCAGAAGGACTCCTGGGATGTGCAGAACATCTCATATCGCAATCTTGCTGCCTGGGGTCAGGAAGGGTACTTGGCTTCTCTCCAGTTGGTATAGTCATCCAAAGAAACAGACTGTCCCACATCCAGCTCTGCAAGTCCAAACACAGAACCTAATTATGCCCAAAGAAGGCAAAATTCTCAAGAGGAAATCTCCTTTTGGGCTTCTGAGCTCACTTCTGAAAGTAATTGGCAGATGCTAGTCCCTGCTACCAGGAACTCCTCCAGGAACCATGGGGTCGAAGACAAATCTGGTGAGAAATGAGTTTGGTGTAGAGGATGAACAAACATCCTGAGTGTCCAGGATGGGCTGGCTATGACACACAGGCTGCTTGAATGTTTCCACAAAACTTCAGAATGTCCCTAAGTTCTGGAATCTCTGGCTTACCAACTGCATCGCCGAGACTGTCTTTCGCACTCAGAACGCACAAAATCTTTGACCATGAGCCAAGTACTTGTCTTGGGGTATGGTCCCTGGGCCTTGAAGGACAGCAAAGGGCAGCTGGCATCAGCCTCCTGCCTTCTCCTCTCCTGGCCCCAGCTGGCCGAGGGCTGGGGACAGCTCATTTGCCTTGCCTCTCCAGGCCTCTACGATGGGATTAGAAAACAGAGCCAATCGCTTAGATGCTGGCTTCAGTCTAGCTCCTGGTTCCCAGCTCTGAGCTCCTGGCAGAACCTGATACATGGGCTGCCTTTTCTGTCAGAAGCCTTTTCTCCTATTTTAAGGACTTGAGTCTAGAGCTCAGAAGACTCTGGACACCTAAAATAGAAATGTCTAAAGGAGCAAAGAACAGCGTTCAGTCATTACCAAGCAAAGTGACTTCCCCTTTGTGATATTACCCACACATAGATGTGGATTTCAAGAGAGTAATTCCATCATTAACATCAGTACTCAGTGTTAGGGTCCGTGATCAAAGGAACGAGACTGATGCAAAGCGAAAAGTCAAGCAAAGCTTTATTTCGCACCAAGCATCGAAAATCAAACCGACTGGTAGGGGCCGTCTCTTACAAAGAGATGAGGACGACGACCCCGACAAGGCCGCTCCCAAGAAGGCCGCTCTGGACGAGGCCGCTCACCGAGGAGGCTGCGCGCCCACGAGGCCGCTCCCCGGAATGATGCTGCTCTGGGGAGGCTGCACTGGCAGTGGGGCCGTGGCTCGGTGGTGGTGAGGCCGCTCCCCAGTGGTAGGGGCAGCGCAGTTCCCAACAACCAGCACCACCACGGCTATCCTGACGGCTATCCTAACGGCTCTCCCAACTAATGGCTCTAACAGCTCTCACTAACGGCTATTCTAACTCCTCCTACTACCCCTACTACTCCCCAGCCTCACAGACTAACCTTTATATAGGTGGTTGGGCCCGGCCCACACACGGGTGGCCAATGGGATTTCAACTCACCACAGTAAATATATGCACGCCCCCCCTGATTGGATGTCTCCATCCAGCCTGGCCTGCCCCTATATCCAGGGTTTGTAACTAAGTTGCTCTGGCTAACCAGGCCCTTACATTCCCCCCTTTTCTTTGGAATTTGTCAAATCCTTGACTCGTCGGCCAGTTCTATGTTCTCCTGTTGTAAGGGGTTATATTGAGCATGGAAGACTAACATTTTTATCGCTCTAATTTTCTTTGGTACAAATGACATTAGGGCTTTTATAATACAGGGGCCAAAAAGTAACAGTAGTGCACAGTCGGCTGATGAGTTAGCCATTTAACACTTTGTATAACCTTTTCCATTTTTCCTAATTCCGCTCATCTAATTTCCCACCTATACTTTACATTAACAGGTAACAATAGGAGCAACAATAAACTCACAGTTTTTTAGTCTTCACTTTAGTCCATGGTCAGCAGGGTCCATCGGCTGTGGCTTCCAATCTCTGGGGGGGTGTCCTTCTTCTTGGCTCGCTTGATGTGACCCATGTGAACCCAGGCCCTAATGCCTTCTACTTTTACTGCCGTGAGGGTGGTCAGGATAACAGTAAACAGTCCCTTCCAGCAAGGCTCCAAGTTTCTCACTTGATAGCGACGGGGTCTCCCAAACATTATTTCAAATGGGGTCATCTTGTTTAAATAGGGTGTACATTGTCCCCTGAGGAGGACAAAAGGAAGGAGATCCACCCATCCACTGTCAGTCTCCAGAATTAGTTTTGTAAAAGTCTCTTTAAGAGTCTGGTTTATTCTCTCTACTTGCCTGGAACTCTGGGGCCAGTAGGCACAATGTAGTCTCCAATTAGTGCCTGTGGCCTTGGCCAATGCCTGTGAGACTGAACTCACAAATGCAGGGCCATTGTCTGACCCGAACATGAGGGCAGCCCAAACCTAGGAATTATTTCCTCTAGTGGCTTTTTGGCTACCATTCTTGCTGTCTCATGTTTGGTGGAAAAGGCCTCTACCCAGCCTGAAAAAGTATCTACAAGAACTAGCATATACTTGTGCCCATATTTTCCGGGTTTCATCTCTGTAAAATCTATTTCCCAATAAATTCCTGGTTCCTTACCTCTTTCTCTTTCCCTTCTTCCCATTCTAATTCTTCCCACATTAGCTTCCTGGCATTGAGCACATCTATCAGCTATATCCTGAACCATACGCCCTAATTTAGAAACCTGGAACTGCTTGCCGATAAGCTCCTTGAGTTTGCGTATCCCCAAATGAGTACTCTGATGTATCTGGTCTACTAACTTCTTACCTAGTCTTCAAGGAAGAATTATTTTTCCTGTTTTAGTCTTAGCCCAGTCCCCTTCATAGTCCAATTTAACCCATTTCTGTAAATACTTTAATTCTTCTTCTGAATAGTTTGTTTTTTCTGGTAGGGCTGGAGCCAGGAGTGTACCTAGTTCTTGTACTGTTTCACAGGCTGCTTGCTTTGCAGCTTGATCTGCTAATTGGTTTCCTTTTGAAATCAGATCAGTCCCCTTTTGGTGTCCCGGGCAATGCTTAACGGCCACCTCTTTTGGGTCCCAAATAGCCTGGAGGAGAGCCAATATTTCTCCTTTGTTTTTAATTCCTTTTCCTTCTGCTGTTAATAGGCCCCTTTCTTTATAAGTAGCCCCGTGTATATGGAGAGTAGCAAAGGCATACCTGCTGTCCGTATAGATGTTGGCTGTTTTACCTTTGGCCATCTGCAGTGCCTTAGTGAGTGCAATCAGTTCCGCCTTTTGTGCCGAAGTTCTGTGTGGCAGGGCTGCTGTCCAGAGTTCCTGCTCAAGAGAAACCACCGCAGCCCCCGCATACCTCTTTCCATTAACCATGTAGCTACTCCCCTCTGTGAACAGAGTCATCTTGGCATCCAGGAGGGCAATGTCTCTGAGATCCGGCCTTATTCCTGCGATTTGGGTTAGGACCTCCCTGCAGTTGTGTGTGTGGTCAGCCAGCTCCTCTGGCAGCAGCATGGCTGGATTTAGCACCACCGGGGGCTGGAAGGTCACTCTTGGTTCATTGAGGAGGAGGGCGTGATATTCTGTCACTCAGGCGTTTGTCATCCATCAGTCGGGTGGAGTCCGGAGAAGGCCCTCGATAGCGTGGGTGATGGTCAAGATGCGATTTTGACCCAAAGCCAATTTACTTGCATCCTTGACCAGGAGGGCTGTGGCAGCAATTATGCAGAGGCAAGAGGGGAACTCAGCCGCTACTGGATCTAGCTTCTTGCTAAGATAGGCTACTGGCCTTTGCCAAGGCCCCAGAGTCTGAGTCAAAACTCCTTTGGCCACCCCTGCTTTTTCATCCACATACAAGTGGAAGGGCTTGGTAACATCTGGGATGGCCAATGCTGGGGCACTCAGTAAGGCTGCTTGTAATTTCTGAAATGCTCCTTCTGCCTGAGCTGTCCACTCTACCATAGTGAGCCCCACTTCTGCCAGCTCATAGAGATGTCGGGCAATCTCCACAAACCGCGGTATCCAGTCAAGAATAGCCCACTGTCCCAAGAAACTCTCTTACTTGTTGGGACGTGGAGGGGCAGGGGTATCAGGTGATCACCTGTTTCCTGGCCTCAGACAGTGAAGAGCACTCCCTTGTGGAGATCAAAGCCTAGATAAGTGGCATGGCTCTGACAGAGCTGTGCTTTCTTTGCTGACACCCGATGCCCTTTTTCCTGCAGAGTCTGTAAGAGAGGTCTCGTCCCCCCGCAACATGACTCATAGTCCTCAGCAGCTACTAGCAAGTCATCAACACACTGTCACAGAGTGACTCCCAGGTTGGAGGTTCTGTACTCAAGCAAATCCTCATATAGGGACTCATCGAAAATGGTGGGTGAACTCTTGAACCTTTGGGGAAGTATTGTCCAGGTGAGCTGGCCTTGGAAACCTTCCTGTGGGTTGGACCACTCAAAAGCAAAAAGGGGTTGAGATTCCCTTGCTAAAGATTTGCAGAAAAATGCATCCTTGAGATCTAAGACGGTATACACAGTTCTTTTGGGACCCAGGAGGGAGAGTAGGGTATAGGGGTTAGGCACCGTCGGGTGGATAATAAATGGGTTTGTTAACTTCCCACAAGTCCTGAATGGGTCAGTACTCCCCAGTCTCGGCCTTTTTGACAGGCAGCAAAGGTGTGTTCCATGGAGATCTGCAAGGAACTAGGATCTCGTCTCCTTGGAGGCAGTTAATGTGTTTTCTGATTCCTTCCTTTGCTTTCCAGGGAAGGGGGTACTGTCGAATGTGAACAGCCGTAGCCATTGTCTTTAATTGTACCACCACTGGAGGTTGTCCCCTGGCCAAGCCAGGGGGCTTCCTTTCTGCCCAGACCTCGGGAAACTCAACCTGTAGGATTTGGAGAAGGCTCCCCCCTTTTGTCTCCTTTAGTTTTGAGACTGGCTCGTAAAGGAGGTATTCATCTACTGCTGCCATAAGCACCTGTATAGTGGGTTGTCTCAAGGTTACAGTCATGTCTTTCTTCTTTCCTTCCAAGAACTGAATGCCAGCTCCTAACTTGTGGAGGAGATCTCTTCCCATCAAGTTATATGGGGCATTAGGGAGGATCAAAAATCGATTTTTAACTATTCCTGAGGCCAAATTTAAAGTCCTTTCTGTTGTCCATTTATGTCTCTCTGTACCATTAACTCATGGTACCCAGAATTCCTCTCCAAGTAGTTTTCCCATAGGTTTAAGTAATGATGAAAATTGGGGTCCTGTGTCCACCAAAAAATCAACTGATTTCCCCTCCACTTCAATTTTTACCCGAGGTTCGGGGAGGGGCTCCGAACCATGGCCCCTTCAGTCTCTGGTGGCAAGCATTGCTGTCTTTCTTTTGGGGCACTCCCTGGCCCAATGTCCTTTTTCCTTACAGTAAGCGCACTGATCTGAATCTAAGTCTTCCTGCCTGCCTTCTCTGTGCTTAGGCTTTTCCTTCCATTTACTATCCCCTACCTGTCTCAGGTAATGCCAAAACCTTAACCAGCTTTTGTCTGTTTTTTATCCTTCTGTGCATCCCTGGTGTTAAACACCTTTTCTGCTATTCCCACTAACTCAGATTCTTCCCTTCAAATCCTTCAATTTTCTGAAGTTTCCTCCCTATATCTGGGGCTGACTGACTGGCAAAAGCAAGATTCACTGCCCCCTGATTTTTGGGTGCCTCAGGGTCGATCGGGCTATACATTTTATAGGCTTCAATGAGCCTTTCTAGGAAAGCTCCTGGAGACTCATTCTTACCTTGAGTCATCATACTAATTCTGGTTTAGTCTGGGTGCAGACTAAACTTACTTCTGGAAATTTGTACCCATTTCAGCTCCAGGACTTCAACACATTCAAGACCTGTATCTGTTCTGAAAGTCTCCCATATGAATTTCCTTTAAGATGGAATTCATCTTACAAGAGAATTTAAACAATTACAAATGACAAAAACTCAGAATAGATATGGTTAAATATCAAGTGATGACCCTTATCAAAACACTGAAACTTTAGGAAATATATAGAACCTCTGGAGTAGTTACAGCATTTACCCAAATGTAACCCAAGGTTTATCATTGATTTAGCAGTACTTCCTGAGTAACTTAGCATATCAAGGAAAAGACTTATGAGTCAAAGAGATCTCATTTACAATTCTGGGTGGGCAAAGAGAAAACCATTTACATTTTCTTAGAAACATCTCAATCTCTAGTAAAGACTAAATATTAACCAATTGTGAACTGTTGCAATAGCAGTTAAGCATAAAACATGTTTACCAACAGATTTCAAAAGCACAAACCCAGTTCCAGCAACCAGCACCCTATCACTTCATCCCATTTGTCATCCAAACAAAACTTCAAAGCTTCAGGTTACCAAAGACTCCAAAAGCTACTTTAACAATTACCCATTAAAACCCTGAGACAGACACTTAACCATCAGCTCAGCCATCCCTCTGCCAACAGACCTCATGTTCCATCTGGACCCATTCCACTTCAGACGCCATGCTTTCCCCCCGCCAGCAAGGGGGAGGGGCTAGGCAGTCCATGTCGGGCCAGAGAAGGCAAGGAATTCACCGAAACAAAGAGAGTTTCGGCAGCTGCTTGGGAATATTCCTTAAAGTCTCTGTCTTGAGGTCAGTTCATCCCGCAGCGCCAGTTCTGCTTACCAAAAGTGGTCCACTAGGCACTCATATTCCACACCCAGCTCCAATGAGCATCAGCATTGGGCACCTTAATGTGGCATTAGACTAACTCCAGTTGGTTCCAGTTATAGCCCTTAACACACGAAATGAGTGAGGGAGAAGCCCCACATCTATTATGAGGAACGGAGAGATGAAAGTCAGTGTCCCCTTACTCTCTGCTTGCCCCATTCCTTCAATCATAACAAACAACACAACAGACAACAAAAAGACAACACAAAGACAACTGCAGACCCAGCTGTCCTGCCACCGGTGGGGATTTTCTCGGTCCCCAGTGACTGCCTAGAGGGACTCTAACCCCCTGAGCCACCCAGGGGGACTCGAAACCGCTGGCAATTTACCAATGGAGGGAAGGGGCGTCCCTGCATCCACTCCAGCCCTGGGGAGCATGGCTGCGTCCAGCTTCTCCCTGGTGGGCCATACCCTGGCGTTCCAACCAGACAGACAGATAGGACCCCATGATCTTACCTCCGGAGACTTTTTGCAGAAATTCTGATGCTGCTCAGTGCTCACCGTTTGATCCCAGATGAGCCCCCAACGTTAGGGTCCGTGATCAAAGGAACGAGACTGATGCAAAGTGAAAGTCAAGCAAAGCTTTATTTGGCGCCAAGCATAGAAAATCAAACCAACTGGTAGGGGCCATCTCTTACGAAAAGACGATGATGATAACCCCGACAAGGCTGCTCCCAAGAAGGCCGCTCCCAGGACGAGTCCACTCCAGATGAGACCCCTTGCCGAGGAGGCTGCTCCCCGGACAGGCCACTCCCCGGACAGGCTGCTCCCTGGACGAGGCCGCTCCCAATGATGAAGAGGCGATGACGATGAGGACGACAACCCCGACGACGCAGAGGCGACAATGACGAGGACGACAGCCCTGACGATGCAGACTCTGCTCCCCATGATGCTGCTCCCAACGAGGCCGCTCTGGATGAGACTGCTCCCAAGAAGAGGCCGCTCCCAGGACGAGGCCACTCCCAGGACGAGGCCGCGCTGCTGACGAGGCCGCTCCCTGGACAGGGCCACTCCCCGGAATGAGGCTGCTCCGGTGAGGCTGATCCCCAGATGGGGCTGCTCCCCAGAATGATGCTGCTCCGGCAAGTCCACTCACAGCCATGATCAAAGGAACGAGACTGATGCAAAGCAAAAGTCAAGCAAAGCTTTATTTCATGTGAACATCAGAAACCAAACCGACTGGTAGGGGCCGTCTCTTACGAAGAGGCTGTTAGGGTCTGTAATCAAAGGAACGAGAGGCGACGACAATGACCCTGAAAAGGCTGCTCCCAACGTGGCCGCTCTAGACAAGGCTGCTCAGGACGAGGCTGTTCCCGACAGGGTCACTCCCCAGACAACGCCACTCTGGACGAGGCCGCTCGTCAAGGAGGCCCCTCCCCGGAATGATGCCGCTCCGGCGAGGCTGCTCGGGCAAGGCTGCTGGCAGTGGGGCTGCGGCTCAGGGAGGTGAGGCCGCTGGAGGCGGGGCTGTGGCTCCGTGGTGGTGAGGCCGCTCGCCGGCGGTAGGGTGGCACGGTTCCCAACAGCTATCACTACCATGGCTATCCTGATGGCTATCCTAATGGCTCTCTCAACTAACGGCTCTAACAGCTCTCCCTAACAGCTATTCTAACTCCTCCTACTACTCCTACTACCCCTACTACTCCCCAGCCTCACAGACTAACCTTTATATAGGTGGTTGAGCCCGGCCCACACACAGGTGGCCAATGGGATTTCAACTCACCACAGTAAATATAGGCACGCCCCACTGATTGGATGTCTCCATCGGGCCTAGCCCGCGACCTATATTCGGGGTTTGCAACTAAGTTCCTCTGGCTAACCAGGCCCTTACACTCAGCAATCAGATTAACGTGGGTTTCTCCACATTTGTACTACGTGCGTGTGTGTATGTGTGTGTGTGTGTGTGTGGTGAGAGAGAGAACAAAATGAATTTTCAAAACAAAATATCCTTGGATTCTCATTACCTATTGGTGAGTGCTAACTTGAACGTTCTCAGCTCTGAGTTCATATACAACTGATTGCAGTCTCAATCAGTCCCATGGGGGAAAAGCAAGGCTGGGTGATGGCTGCGA
This sequence comes from Neogale vison, assembly GCF_020171115.1. Lineage (NCBI taxonomy): Eukaryota > Metazoa > Chordata > Mammalia > Carnivora > Mustelidae > Neogale > Neogale vison. The sequence goes on from NC_058094.1 coordinate 210,950,633, forward strand.
GTTTGGCATTTGCTTTAAAGGCTTTTACGGATCCCAGAGTCACCTCATGGTTAGCAGGGCTGAGGGAGGTAAGCAACAGCAGGGTCATCCAAAGCCAGTGGATAATCTGTAAGTCATTACCAATGTTTTTGAAATGTAACATTTGATCAGTCTCAGAATCTGATTTGCCTTCCTAATCATGCTCTTCTTGGACTAATGTTAAAACGAACATTGCTTTCCAATGAAAAATAAAACCAGCTCTTACTACAGTGCTGAATCCATTGTGCATGGTGCAAATACCTGAAAGAAAGGGAAGAACACACAGGAGAGGAAAAGGATTGAAGGACAAAGAGGAGGGTGGTGCCGTAGGAGCCTCATCCTTGCCTCTGATTGATTTTTCTTGCTGCAGCCAGTGAGAGAATGCAAAGTGGAGTCAATTCTCAGGACCTAAGCCTGCTGTACATTTTCTGCTCAGAGGTCTACTTTCCTATATGTAACTTCAGAGCCCCTGATTCCAGCCTGATGCAGGGCTGTGTGGAAGGGGGATGGTCTCACCTGTTTGCCTTGTTCAGAGAAACAGTATTGGTACGTTGTGTGAAATTCACAATATACAATAATATACAATACAGTGGCAGCTCAGTCTCCCTCCCACTGTGTCCCTAGCCCTTCTCTCCTGAGGTAGCCCCATCACCCCTGCAGTACTTTCTGTCTGATGGGACTGAGGTATCTCTTCTTGACTCGGCTTCTCAGAGACAGCTGTCCTCCTAGTCCCTTGAGCTCTGGTGCCATTGCTCATTCCCTTGGCATCTGAACAAAGGCTTTGAACAAATCGATCCTCCTGGGTTTTCAATGCCTGAGAAAAGTCACGTTCTTTCTGAGCTTCAAGCATCCCCAGACACCGTTCCCCACTCCCGACCCATCTGCGTCTCCATTCTTTCTCTCCTTGATGTTTTCCAGTTCGTGTTAAAGGACTCCAAAGGCCCTTTCCTGGTGTGGGTGGCCTCTCTCTCTCCACAGGGTAGCATCTGACAATCTTGTTTCGATCTTCTCATTGAAGCCCACTTCATCCTGGGCTCTGGCTTCCCTCCCTCAGTGATGCTTCTTTCTGAGTGTCCCTCTCCAATCTCTGCCGAGTTGTCCTCTTTCTTCTGATCATTTCTTCTTCTCCCTCTCTCTCCACGCTTTACACACATCCTTATTACAAAGGCGACTCTTGAATCTGTGACTCTACATGTGACCCTTATCCTCCACTCCAGACTCAATTTCTCTCTCCCTGCTGGACGATTCCCCCATGATGTTCCCTGCACAGCCACAGTCCAAGCTTATGCCCTCCCTCTGATACTGTCCCCTTCTCTGACTTTTAGTGTTTTTGAAAATAGTTCCATCCCTTGCCCAGATACCCTTAACTCCTCCAGACATTTGCCTCATCCCCCAGACGAGTCAATTCTCTCTTGACATTTTTTGCCGTAACCATTCTCTTATCTCAGTTCATACAACTGCGGTTTCATGTCTGGACCTTTCTGGCCCAGCACCTGAATGAGGTCAGCAAACTTTTAACTGATTCTCCTTCAGCTTTTTGTCTTTCTTCCCAATTGACTGGACATATCATCTTCAGGATAAGTAACATCCCCAAATATGATTTTATCATGTCATCCTCCTAAATGGAGTTTATTTTTTTAAGGTAGATAAGCTGTTATGAAGCAGGCAAGGTTCTGTAAATTCAGACTTATCCTTTTTTCCTGGTTTCAACTATCAAAAGGGAACACTAGTATATACTTTTCTTGAAAATTATATTGATGAAAGAGGGGCGCCTGGGTGGCTCAGTGGGTTAGGCCACTGCCTTTGGCTCGGGTCATGATCTCAGGGTCCTGGGATCGAGCCCCGCATCGGGCTCTCTGCTCAGGGGGGAGCCTGATTCCTCCTCTCTCTCTCTCTGCCTGCCTCTCTGCCTACTTGTGATCTCTCTCTCTGTCAAATAAATAAATAAATTCTTTAAAAAAAAAAAAAGAAAATTATATTGCTGAAAGAAAACAGCTTTATAGCCTGACTTCCACATCAACCTCAAACGGTCCCTAATTTACCTTTTTCATTTTATCTGCTGTGTTGTTTTGGTTTTATTTTGGAGGCATTGTGGTGCAGTGAGTCAAAGGGCTCTGGGTTCACTCAGCCTGTTTGTATTCCAGATCCTCCAAAAACGTGTTGTGTCTCTTTAGAGAAGTTTGCAAAAACCCTTCCAAGCTTTAACTTATACCCCTTTCATTAAAGATGGGAATAACACATCTATATCATAAATAATTCTCTGGATCACTTAATCCATGTAAAATGTGTAGCAATTGCCTGGCATATCATCGTGTCAAATAAACATTCATTCTTGTTTGATCTTCCCAAGTGTGAGCCCTCTGCTTTAGACAAACCGACATACCCAGTTTCTCTTGAATAGTGACTTATGCATTTCTTTCTCTTTGGCTTTGTTCATGGTTCTTCTAAAAATCCTCTCCATTTTTTAAAGTCTAACCTATGTTCCACTTTCTCCATGAAGTCTTGCCATGATTCTGCTCTAGCCAAGCTCTTCTGTGCGATACTGTCATGGTGGGCGCATGTCATTATACATTTGTCAAAACCCATAGCATGGGCAAGACCAAGAGTGAACCCTGATGTAAACTGTGGACTTTAGTTGGGAATAACCTATCAATACTGGCTCATCAGTTGTAACAAATGTACTGTAATTATGGAAGATGTTAATAATAGGGAGGGAAAGATAGGGTATATGGAAACTCTCTGCCTTCCTTTCACTTTCCCTATAAACATAAAACTGCCCTAAAAAATAAGGCCTATTAATGAAAGGAAAAAAAAAAAAAAGAAAACTCTGACCTGTCTGCATGTGAGAAAGGCTCATTTCTTTAAGCTTCTGCCTAAGGTTTGTCTGACTTGAAGATACCCAAAAGGGGACCCTTCGTCATATCGTGTCATGAATTCTTCTACCTTATTTTTATAGGACAGAGTCAAGAGATAATGTAGCTCAAGAAAAAAAGAGCACAAAATAAGGAAGGTCTGAATTTATATCCTGGCTCCTCTTTTCACATGGTGATTTCGCTTGCACAAGTTATTTAACTTTTTTCAGCCTCAAGAGCCTCATCTGTAAAATGGGAATAATCATAACATTTGTCTGTCAGGTTGTTGTAGTTGACTAATCTGGCAGTTGCTCTCCTGTTATCACATGAGGTAAGAGCTCGCTTTATTGCCAAGTAGTCTGCCAGAGGCCCAAGTTCTCTATAAACACAAACGAAAATGTGACTGCTTTCTTGGTCAAAAAGTGATCAGATTCAGAGAAATTAGATAATTTGGTGATGAGGGTAGACACAAAGGACTTTTCACCCTCACATACATTGCGATCCACAACATGGAAGAAGCTCTCTACTGCCGGCAGCCGAATCTGAAACGCTATGGCATCATTGTGTCAGTTATTAGCGTTTAACATGACGGAGCGGAGATTTCCACTTGGGTCTTCATCTTTCTGCTACAGCACCAGAAACACAGGACCTCTGAGGTGGGATCAGTCCTGGAAGTGGCTTATGTCACTTCCGTTGGCATCCAGTGGGCTGGGACTCAGTTCACATGATCACGGGGAGCTGAGAGGGAGCCCCTCCCTGCCATGTACAAAGGGGAAACACCGCAGTGAGCACAGAGCCTCGTCTCCGAAGAGTCATCTTAACAAAAGTTTGTGGGCTCAGAAATAATCATTCCAATGCCATCCAGTTCTGTGCTGGTAAAAGGGAACTGTCCAAGGGCTTTTGTTTGCAAATAAAATATTGATGATTTCAAATAGTGGTTGAATTGAAAGGCTAAGAAGAGAGAGGGTGATCTCTCAGGAATGGGAAGAGAGCAGACTGATTGCTTCTGTGATCAATTGTTTGAAGGAGGGCTTCGACATTTTAATGATGAGAGAGAGAATCCTCTCGTTCACTCTAGCCAATCCCAGCAGAAAACGTTGTGCTCTCAAGCTATGGATAGAAGTGTCAGAAATGAAATCCATTTCCTTCTGCAGATTAGAAGCAGAGAAGGCAGTTTTGCCCAAGAACGAAGGCCTAACGTCGCTTTGCAGTGTGGCATGTGAAATGCCTTCTCTCGCTTCTCTGTTTGCACACACATTACCCATGTAGATTTTCCTTTGTCCCTGTGCAGAGTTTCCTTCAAGCAACAGGACAGGCCAATGACTGGATCAGTTTTTTTTGTCTCTGGCCCACATGGTCCAAAGCAAATACTCAGATCAACAAGGGCACTGTTGAGGAACCAAGCGGGCTGCCCTTCGGTTTATTCTCCTTTCAATTACTCTTACTATTTGTTTGAGCTAGCCCAGGTGGCCTAATCTCATTTGTAATATTTATGATAATACTGTTTGAGTGCTAGATAATAATCTTGTCGCTCATTAGGTAATTTCCATCACAAATACCCACCATCAAACATGCTTCATCACAGCCCAGCTCCTGAAGGCACGGAAGTGACCAGCGCGAGCCTCACTGTCCCCCAGCTGCCGCCCGCACACAGGCTCCACACACAAGATGGGATGCAGAGAGCCAGGCCCTGCAGCGGTCATCAAAGGAAGCAGAAAGGAAAGAACGCCCTCACTGAGCCCCTTTTGGGGGCCAGGGCTCACCTGTGACTCTGTTCCAGGGTTTTCCTTCGTCCCCAGGAGGAGTCTGAGAGAGGAGGTGTCATCTTCTTGTGCAGCTGGAGACACTGAGGTGTGAGAAGTTTAGGTTCTTTGCTCAAGGTCACATAGCTGGTCGGCGGGGCTAGAGCTGGAATGAGAATTCCCATCTGCAGAGTTTCAAGTCCCTCGTTCTGTCAGCTGCACTTTGCTGCAGGCAGGGAAATGGAAGGGCGAGTAGGCCACAGCCGCCCCTGGCCGCCGCGGGTACTGGGATCACCGGGAGCTGGGGCGTCCCCACGCCCAGCCTGCAGGACGCGGCCCATCTCCTCCACGCTTCGGGGGCCTCTGCCCCTCCACCTCCAGTGCCATCTGTTCCCTTGCCTGGGACGCTGTGGGGAGAGGGGAGCCCATCAGCCTCTCCAGAAGGAGCTCTGGCTTCATCCGGTTCCGTCTTCTTGCTCAGTCTGTCCCGGTGCTGGCATGTTCTCCTTCCTCTCTGCTCTTTCTATGCGTAGAGCAGTAGGGAGTGTGGCCATGAGTTCGAGGAATCCAGGAGGAGGCCCTGGGGGAAGAGAAGAAGGATCTGGGCCTTTCTAGTCCTCTTCGGCATCTTCTGAAGGCTGGCTTGGATTCTGTTGTTTACTCGGGTTCTGTGGGGTTGTGAGGGGCCACTCAGCTCTGACTCAGGGGAGTCTCCACAGCTTCATCCCTGAGCCCCAGGGCCTGGAGGACTAATCTCCCGCCGCTGCAGCAGAGCAGAGCCCAAGCGTGCAAGCAGCTGCTGGGGCTGGAGGGGGCAAGAGATGTGACTCACACCAGGTCCGCCTCCCTTCTCCAGGCAACAGCCTCCTCATCTGAAGGGGGCGGGCCTCACGGCATCACTCCCCAGGATTTCTCCATCTTTGGAATTCCTCAAGGCCTGCATCATAGGTTTTATCTTCTTTCGGCTCAGGCCACGTCACTCTCCAAGGCTAACGTCCTGTTTTGGAAATTTGGCCACTTCTAAATGACACATGGGCAGAGAGGTGGCCTGCAAATTCTGTTACAAATGGTGTTTCCTGCGAGCTGCTGTTGTTCCTGGAGTGAGGCCACATGCTCTCAGTCCAGTCAGCTCTCTCGGCTGTTTCTCAGGCCTTGGAGCCTGGCAAGAGGCCTGTCTTCCTCTCACAGGTACTGCTGTTGTCACTGACATGTCCGGGTCACCGGAAAGCCAGCCCCTGTTTACCAGAGAGTCTGATCCAGTTTGATTTAGTTTATATCAAGCACCTGCGTGTGGAATGCTCTGGATTGGGTGCTGGAGTTCGCACAGAGTTTGTGTGGTCCTGGCCCTTGAGGAGCGTGCAGTCCGGCGGGCCGCGGATGGAGGTCATGCTGGTGTGCGGGAAGGGGTGAGGCCAACGCATAGATGACCCAGTTCCAGGTAGTCAGGGCCTCTGTTTCCCCGCTTGCTTATGGGTTATTCCCACTGATGATGCTGGCTCCTAGAGGTGGGTTTTCCGGGGGACCTAGAGGATATGCAGAAGTGACCCTCGGGATCCTCTGTCCAGAAGAGAACAGAGAAGCCTGTCTCCCTTGTCCTGAGGTTGGAGATAGGACTAATCTGCCTTTTCCACTTGATATGTTGAGGGGGGATTCTGTCACATGTATTTATCATGGCAAAGTGGTGTTGTGCCATGTCTGTGTGGTGTGGGGGACACACGACCAAGTAGGGAGTCGGAGCCCAGTCCTCGTCCCAGGCCTGAGACTAGCGGACTCATCCCCTCCATCATGTTCTCACCCCTTGGGCTCGGGGTGAGCGCAAGGGCTTCTGTATGTGGGGTGGTTGGAAGAGCTTATTTCTGAGGGTCCCTCTGGATCTCCTGCCATGGTCACCCAAATGGCCCCTAGGAGCTCTGTATTCACCTGCGGGAGGAAGGCCCTCGTGACCTCCTGGGGCATCTCCTGGGACGGCCTCCCTGCCTTGTTCCAGCACCCTTGCTCAGTGCCCTCACACCGCAGCCCAGAGCCACTGTGTACTCAGGGAATTGAAACCTGTCCTTCTAGGCAGTAAAGCAACCGCCACAAAATCCAATCACACCTTTACAATCCAATTAGTGTGATTTGGGGGATGCTCTTTTTAGAACTGGATTCCTGTTAGCTTCATTAGGATAATTGCGAGGTGACTTGCACAGGCACTGAGGTCCCCATTGAAAAGCACCATGAGGGCCTTTGGGTGTGTCCTCTGTTGACAGATGACACTGACAAGGATGAGTTGATAGATTCTGGGGGACACAGTCACACAACGAGGAATTACATTATTTTGTAGTTTTTTATTGGGCAGTTGTTTTATTGTAAACTGTCTCAGGTGGGAAAGCATGACTGCGGATAATCAGGCTTGCTAGGATAGTGGAGACTGGTGTGTGTGTGTGTGTGTGTGTGTGTTTAGAATGGAGGGGGTTGATTAGGGGTTCAACTGTCTGGAAGAAGAGGAAGTTTTACATGAGCCCAGGCTTCTAGAAAGGTCCAAGAGGTCCAAGAGGAAACCTCAGCTTTCCCAGCACCCCTTCTTTGAAGCTGGCCCCTCGGCATCCCCAGATGGGGGCCCCCTGTTTTCAGCCCTGGAGACTCAGCCCTCCAGTGAGTGGCTCCCCAGAGATGCAGTCTCCCCGGAGACTTAATTGGCAATGCTTCACAGAGCACAGAAACTTGGGATATGACAGTTCTTGCTCTTTAAATTGTCAAGGAAGGAAAGGTGCTTTGAACTGCAGCTGCTGGAAGGGCAGGGAGACCTCGCTTGGAGTCACCCCTGCCTCTGTGAATGTTCAGAGCATGAAGTAGCGACAGGGAGACAAACAGATGGGTGCGGTGGCCAAGATGAGCACAACAGGCCATTTTATGGTCAGGCTGTGAGGATCCTGGGGAAGCAAGGCTGGCTGCGGCATCTGGGACCAGCGCTCGCTGAGCTGCCGCAGCAGACCCTCAGTGGGCACGGTGGGGGCCGAGCCCTGCTTTGACCATTTGTCATGACTCTGGCCTTGCGGCAGGTGGCTGTGCCCCCTGGTGACCCAAACATCGGTGGTTCCGGGCTCTCCCTGGGGTGGGACTTCCCTAGGATAACTGGACAGCTGGTCCAGGGCCGAGAAGGCAGGAAGTCAGGAGGTACCTCATATAAAAAGAACAATCTGGAAGCACAGAGATGGGGAGCTCTCCAGGCTTATCCTGGCCTGGGAGGAAGGAGAGTTCCGGACAAGCCTGGGGAGGGGAAGGAATGTGGTGGGGGCATCTGGAGCCAGACTGGGACTCAGGTGAACAGAGGTGTAGAGAGGTAGAGGAATGGCAGGCGATCCTCAAGACGGGTTCTCTGGAGAGTTTTAAATTTCAGTATATGCTGTGGAATGCTGGAGTCAGTTCTTGGCTATGGCATTTGTCATTGGAACTTGGAACTGTCCCTTGGCCCCCAACTCAAATGCTCATCGGAAACCTTTGAGTCATCCAGTTTGTCTCTTCACCTGATACTTGATAATAAGTTCCTGAGGAGAGTAACCACGTGTGTTTTCATCATGTACCCAAACAGCGGGACGTAGAGTAATGCTCGTCCTGTTCTCTCCTTCCTTTGCCTCAGTTTTTAAAAACTCAGGGCCCTTCTCTTTGCCTTTCTTGTGTTAAGAGGGGAGGAGAAATACAGCTGACAGGGAAGTGGATAAGGAGTAAATGATTATCCCCGAGTTAGATTATGAACTAGGAGAAGTGGGTCCTTTCTGGTACAAGGTACGGGGTCCTTTCTGGTACAGGGTCATTGTATATTTTTTGAATAAAGCATGCAAGGAAAACTAAGCCTCAGCACTGGGAATTTATGATCAGAAAGACATAGAAAAAAATCTTTCCTGCTTTCCCACGGACTGGCTCTTGGCCTCCTGGAGAAGTTGTTGGCTCTTCCTCAATGGCCAGTTGCTGCACATTTGTTCGCCTTGCTGGCTGGGTGTGTAGGGCTCTGAGCCTCACCACCCCATCCTGAGAAGCTGGGGATTTCACAGTCTGGTTCGTGCTTCCAGAACACATGGCCCTCAAGCTTTAATGTGTAACAACCCATGACACTGCTCAACTCATCCTTGATAATCAATTGGTCTCTGATGACCTCCATTAGCATTCTTATTAGGTCCTAACCAGAAACTCTGAAACTGCGGACTCTTCCTTTAGCCGTCTCTGCACCTGCGGCCCTATCAAGGCAGGATCTGGGTCTTAATGTGCATGAACATTAAGCTAATATCAATTAATCCCACGAAGCAGAGGCAACCCACTTCATCCCCCATGCCATTGACCGTGGGGACTAACATCTCCTCTCCTCTCGGTTAGCTCTGCAGAATTCTGCTCTTGTGCCCAGTCTCCCCCACCCCTGAGATGGCAGAGGGACTTGGAAAGAATCCTCCATTACAACTCCCCCCCCCCATCATCGTATTTCCCATTTGCGCCATCCCTGGGCTCAAAACCGGGCACACAGCAGCACGGTGCCGGCACTCAAGGCAATAGAGACCGATGGGAAACTTCTCTTTGCAGGGAGACCATGTGACTAACTAAAGCAGATAGCCCTCTGCACTGGTGGCAGAGCATCCTGCTGCTGAGTCGGGGAGGGCTTGCCACTGGACTGTCTGGACTCCTCCCCTCCCCTCCCTGATGCTGTCACCGAGGCCAGCTGATGAGCTCCTTCCGCTTGGTTGCGTCCCAACCATCTCTCGATGCAAAAGCATTCAGAGGACAGATTGCACTGATGAGCGCATTTCAGAATTTGGTTTGTTTACTTCCCTCTGCTTCCTATTTTGTGCTGGCGGGTGGTCTTACAGCACAGGCAATGCAGACAGCTTCTTCCTTTGGCTGCTCCCTCCCGTAGAGAGCACGAGGAAAACAAGACATTTCTCCTTAGTCACAGATTCTGCAGGGCCCTCGCAGTTCTGATTTCAGGACCAAGAACCCGAGATAGGCTGCCTGCAGTCCTCCCCGTCAAAGGAGTGAAGCAGATGAGGACCAGGCTGGCTTTATATGATGCCAAGCGTTTTGTTTGCTCTGAATTCCCACCTTGAGCAAACCGCAGATCAAGCGGTTTGAAGCTCTTGAAGCTCTGGACGGATCCAGATGTTAATGAAGGCTCATGAAGCATTTCCTACAAGTGAGTGAAGGGCTGCGGGAACTCACCACAAAGCTCATTTCACCTACGGATATCCTGTGTGTTCGCCAGCCTTGTCTATTCTGGATGGTTCGACTAAAAACACCTCAGCTGATAGGTAGCATCTTTTCAACATGAGGACCAATGACCCACAGAACCCTGGTCTTTTTGGAGAGCAAGCAGACTCCCTGTTTTCTAAAGCCATGAAAGGAAAAAACACCCAAGTCTTCCCTATCCTGAAGGGGGGTGGGGCTAGAGATTAGTTTATTTTGCAGGTAAAATAGGATGGAGTGTAGTATATGGTTCCATTTCTGTGATGTTCTAGAACAGACTAAGCTGATGTGCGGCAGAAAAAAATCCATCATGGTTGTTGCCCTGGGGAGCGGGAGTGATGGAATTGATGAACAAGAAGCATTAGAGAATTTTCTGGGGTGAAAGCAAAATTCTACCACGTATCAATGAGGATTTAATTTACAAAAGATATATGCACTTAGCAAATGTACACTTAAGATTTGTGCATTTCACTGTATGTAAATTTTATCTCAAAATATATCTGTAACAAATCTGGAAGTCTAGTTAATGACACCCATGCTGAAGTATTTACAGAGAATTGTACTGAAGGGTGCAATGAACCAAAAATAAGGTAACGTAGAGAATTTATTCTATGGCTCCACATGCAAAATAAAATTTATATCATCGGGTCTTATGTTTAAATCTTTCATCCGTTTTGAGTTAATTTTTGTGAGTGGTCTAAGGTCGGGGTCCAGTTTCACTTTTCCACATATGGTTATCCAGTTTTCCCATCACCCCTTTTTGAAGAGACTATCCTTTCTCCCTTGAGTGTTCTTGGCTCCTTTGTGTGCTGTTGGTGGGAATGTACGTTAGTTCAGCCACTATGGAAAACAGCATGGAGTTTCCTTAAAAAAAGAAAAAAAAATGGAATTCGTATATGATCCAACAATCCCACTGCTGGATATTTATCAAAGGAAATGAAACCAGGCTATCAAAGAGGTATCTGTATTCCCATGCTCATTGTAGCATTATTCAGGATAGCCAAGATCTGCAGACAAGCAGAGGGTCCATCACTGAGTAGGTAAAGAAGATATGGTGTGTATACACGCAATGGAGTATTATTCAGCCACGAAAAGGAAGGAAATCCTGACAATTGTGACACCCGGATGGGCCTTGTGGACATTATGCCAAGATAAGTCAGACAAAGAAAGACGAATGCTATAGAATATCACTTAGACATGGAATCTAAAAAAACCCGAACTCAGAGAGAGGAGGATGGTGGCTACCAGAGGCTGGGCATGTGGAGGAGTTGGGGATATGTTGTTGAAGGATATGAACTGGGAACTAGTAGCTAAACAAGTCCTGTGGATTTAATGTGCAGCATGGTGATTAAGGTCAACAATACTGTGTTATGAACTTCACAGTTGCTAAGAGATCTTCATTGTTCTCAGTACAGAAGAGAAATGATAATTACATGAAGTATTGGAGAAGGCTAGCTAATGGCGTAGTGGTAGCCAGGTTGCAATATATCAATGCATCAATATGTTGTACGCCTTAAACTTACACATGATTATATGTCAATTATATTTTAAAAAGTAAAGATAAATTGTAAAATTGAAAAATGTAAGATGGGGGGTGCCTGGCTGGTGGAGTTAGTGAAGCATGTGACTCTTGATCTCAGGGTTCTGAGTTTGAGCCTCATGTTGGATGTTGAGATTACTTAAAAATAAAATCTTTAGAAAAAATAAGATGAGTTGATGGATTGAATAGAGGCTTGGATAGATGGACAGAAACAAGTCTGGTAAAATGCTGATGGGTGAATTTAGTTACTGGCATATATTATGTTCTCTGTAAAAATGTATAATCTTTGCATTATGTGGGACTTTTTCATAAAAAATATTGGGACAAATTAAGATGGGGGAACTTGAGATAAGAGAGTAGTTCTTTTTGTTGTTGTTGTTGTTCTTCATTTTGTATATTATAGCTAGAATTATTTTAAATTCACAATTATCTCAGCTTTACTGGATTCAGAAGGGTCAGATGCCACAATTCTATTTTAAAACATTTAGGTACCAACAGTAGATACTAAAGGCAAAATTGCTTCTTTATCTCATTAAGGGATAATGGTACCCACAACCAAAATGAATTCGAAGGTCCCATATTGCTCATTTACTGCAACCTCAAAGTCAGAGAAATCAGGGAAATGATTAGCAAGCCAGCATTGCAGTTTGTAGGAGCATGGAAGGTTTGGAAAAGGATGCTTAATGTGACATTATATGTGACCACCAAATCAAGATACCAAAAAAGAAAAGGAAGGTAGGAGGGAAGATAGGTAGGAAGGAAGGGAGGGAGGGAGGGAGAGAGGGAAGGAGGAAGAAGGAAAGGAAATGAAAAGAAAGGGAGGGGAAGGGGAGGGGAGGAAAGGGAGGGAAGAAGGAAGGAAGAAAATAAAAAAGAAAAGAAAAGGAAAAGACAAGGAAAAGAAGTCCCTTACAAAGCTGAGACATTCATCTTTATCCCAACACCAGTAAAATGACTTTCGTAAGAAACTGGAGTCATTTTTGAGCAGTGAGAGAAAGTCAGTGCGCTATCAGTTTAGATCCACTCAGGGTAACTACTCTGGCCCTCTGGCTAATACTCGACCTGCCTACCTCCCTTTTCAGGGTGACTCCAGTGGCTGAGTTATCAGGGAGAAGTTGTGCCCTTTGCTTTTGCTTTGAGTCTAGAATAAAGTTATAATTTCAGGTACAGTCGAATTTTTTTTTACTTTCAAAATGAGTCTTTTTTTGTTTGTTTGTTTTTTCAAAATGAGTCTTGATATGTAACCCGAATAAATCTGGTGAACCTCATAATTCGGTCTTTGCATAGAATTGCATTTAGATGGGTGTGGATAAACATTAGCCACATGGAAGTTTATTTATTTATTTTCTTTAACTTCAGTTCATTAACATATATTATTGGTTTCAGAGGTAGAAATCAATGATACATCAGTCTTTTGCAATGACTAGTGCTCATTACATCATGTGCCTTCCTTAATGTCCATCACCCAGTTACCCCATCCCCCCAACCTCCTCCCCTCCACCAACCGTCCGTTTGTTTCCTGTGATTAAGAGTCTCTTATAGTTTGTCTCCCTCCCTGATTTCACCTTGTTTTATTTTTTCCTCTTTCCCTACGATCCTGTGTTTTGTTTCTTAAATTCCACATATTAGTGAGATCCTACGATAATTGTCTTTTTCTGGTTGGCTGATTTTGCTTAGCTTAATACCCTCTAATTCCATTCACATCATTGCAAATAGCAAGATTTCATTTTTTGATGGCTGAGTAGTATTCCTCTGTGTGTGTGTGTGTGTGTGTGTGTGTGTGTGTGTACATCACATTTTCTTTATTCATTCATATATTGATGGACATCTGGGCTCTTTCCATTATTTGGCTATTGCAGACATTGATGCTATAAACATTGGGGTGCATGTGCCCCTTTGGATCACTGCATTTGTATCTTTGGGGTAAATACTCAGTAGTACAACTGTGGGTTGTAGGGTAGTTGTATTTTCAACTTTTTAAGGAACTTCCGTACTGTTTTCCAGAGTGGCTGCACCAGCTTGCACTCCCACCAACAGTGTAAGAGGGTTCTTTTTTCTCCAAATCCTTACAAACATCTGTCATTTCCTGACTTGTTGATTTTAGATATTCTGACTGGTGTGAAGTAGTATCTCATTGTGGTTTTGATTTGTATTTCCCTGATGCTGAATGATGTTGAGCATTTTTTCATGTGTCTTTTGGCCATTTGTATGTCCTCTTCAGAGAAATGTCTGTTTATGCCTTCTGCCCATTTTGTGATTGGATTATTTGTTTTGGGTGTTGAGATTGATATGTTCTTTATAGATATTGGATACTAGTCCTTTATCTGATAAGACATTTGCAAATGTTTTCTCCCATTCTGTAAGTTATTTTTTCTTTTTTTTTTTGACTGTTTCCTTTGCTGTGCAAAAGCTTTTTTAAAAAATTTTTTTTATTTTTTTAAAGATTTTATTTATTTATTTGACAGAGATCACAAGTAGAGAGGCAGAGGTGGGGAAGCAGGCTTCCCACTGAGCAAAGAGCCCCATGTGGGGCTCGATCCCAGGGCCCTGAGATCATGACCTGAGCCAGAGGCAGCAGCTTAACCCACTGAGCCACCCAGGTGCCCCAATGTGCAAAAGCTTTTGATCTTGATGAAGTCCCAGTCCCATTTTTGCCTTTGTTTCCCTTGCCTTTGGAGACATGTCTAGAAAAAGTTGCCATGGCTGAAGTCATAGAGGTTATTGCCTGTGTTCTCCTTTAGGATTTTGATGGATTCCTATCTTACATTAAGGTCTTTCATCCATTTTGAGTCTGTTTTTATGTATGGTGTAAGGACATTGTCCAGTTTCATTCTTCCGCATGTGGCTGTCCAATTTCCCAACACCATTTGTTGAAGAGACTTTTTTCCATTGGTTATTCTTTCCTGCTTTGTCAAAGATTAGTTGGCCATAGAGTTGAGGGTCCATTTCTGGGTTTTCTATTCTGTTCCACTGATCTATGTGTCTGTTTTTGTGCCAGTACCATACTGTCTTGATGATTACAGCTTTGTAATAGAGTTTGAAGTCGGAATTCTGATGCCACCAGCTTTGGTTTTCTTTTTCAATATTCCTTTGGCTGTTTAGAGTCTTTTCTGATTCTGCCCAAATTTTAGGATTATTTGTTTCAACACTGTGAAAAAAAGTTGATGGTATTTTGATTGGGATTGCATTGAATATATAGATTGCTTTAGGTAGCATTGACATTTTAACAATATTTGTTATTCAATCCATGAGCATGGAACATTTTTCCATTTCTTTTTGTCTTCCTCAATTTTTTCATGAGTGTTCTAGAGTTTCTGAATGCAGATCCTTTGCCTCCTTGATTAGGTTTATTCCTAGGTATCTTATGGGTTTTGGTGCAATTGTAAATGGGATTAATTCCTTAATTTCTCTCTTCTTTCTCATTGTTAGTGTGTAGAAATGCAACTGATTCCTGTGCATCGATTTTATATCCTGCCACTGCTGAATTCCTGTATGAGTTCTAGCAATTTTGTGGGTAGTCTTTGGCTTTCCACATAAAGAAAAGAGTGAGATTCTGATTTCTTCTTTGCTGATTTGGATACCTTTTATTTCTTTTTGTTGCCTGATTGCTGAGGCAAGGACTTCTAGTACTATGTTCAACAACAGTGGTGATAGTGGACATCTCTGCCATGTTTCTGACCTATATCATGTATCATTTCCCATTGAGAATGATATTCACTGTGAGGTTTTCAAACATGGCTTTTACAATATTGAGGTATGTTTTCTCCATCCCTACTGTGAAGAGTTTTAATCAGGAAAGGATGCTGTACTTTGTCAAATGCTTTTTCTGTATCTATTGAGACTATCATATGTTTCTTGTTCTTATATTAATGTAGTACATCACATTGATTTATTTCCTTGCAGCCCAGGAATAAGTCATGGTGAATAATCCTCTTAATGAACTGTTGGATCCTGTTGGCTAGTATCTTGGTGAGAATTTTTACGTCCATGTTCATCAGGGATATTGGTCTGTGATTCTTTTTGGTGGGGTCTTTGTCTGTTTTGGGGATCAAGGTAATGCTGGCCTCATAGATGTTTGGAAGTTTTCCTCCCATTTCTGTTTTTTGAAACAGCTTCAGAAGAATAGGTATTAATTCTTTAAATGTTTGGTAGAATTGCCCTGGGAAGCATCTGGCCCTGGGCTCCTGTTTTTTGGGAGATTTTTGATTACTGCCTCAATTTCCTTGCTGGTTATGGGTCTGTTCAGGTTTTCTATTTCTTCCCGTTTAGTTTTCACAGTTTATACTTCTCTAGGAATGCATCCATTTCTTCCAGGTTGCCTAATTTGTTGGCATATAGTTGCTCATAATATGTTGTTATAATTGCTTTTATTTCTTCACTGTTGGTTGTGATCTCTCCTCTTTCATTCATGATTTTATTTATGCTGTTTTTTTCTCTTTTTGATAAGTCTGGCTAAGGGTTTATCAACCTTATTAATTCTTTCAAAGAACCAGCTCCTGGTTTCATTGATCTGAACTTCTTTGCTTTCTATTTCATTGATTTCTACTCTAATCTTTATTAATTCTCTTTTCCTTCTGGGTTTAGGCTTTCTTTGCTGTTCTTTCTCCAGCTCCTTTAGGTGTAAGGTTAGGTTGTGTATTTGAGACCTTTCTTGTTTCTTGAGACAGGCTTGTATTGCTGTACGCTTCCCTCTTAGGACTGTCTTTGCAGCATCCCAAAGGTTTTCAAGAGTTGTGTTTTCATTTTCATTTGTTTCCATGAATTTTTTAATTCTTTAATTTCCTGGTTGACCCATTCATTCTTTGGTAGGGTGCTCTTTAGCCTCCGTGTATTTGAGTTCTTTCCAAATTTCCTCTTGTGATTGAGTTCTAACTTCAGAGCATTGTGGTCTGAAAATAGCAGGGAAGGATCCCAGTCTTTTGGTACTAATTGAGACCTGATCTGTGACCCAGTATGTGATCTGTTCTGGAGAATGTTCCATGTGCACTGGGGAAGAATGTGTATTCTGTTGCTTTAGGATGGAATACTTTGAATATATCTGTGAAGTCCATCTGGTCCAGTGTGTCATTCAAAGCTCTTGTTCCCTTGTTAATCTTCTGCTTAGATGATCTGTCCATTGCAGTGAGTGGAGTGTTAAATTCCCCTACTAGTACACACACTTCATGTGTTTCTTTAATTTAGTTATTAATTGGTTTACATAATTGGGTACTCCAATGTTAGGGACATGAATATTTACAATTTTTAGATCTTGTTGGATAGGCCCTTTAAATATGATATAGTGTCCTTTCTCATGTCTTTTTATAGTCTTTGGTTTAAAATCTAATTTGTCTCGTGTAAGGATTGCCACCCCAGCTTTCTTTTGATGTCCATTAGCATGATAAATAGTTTTCCACCCCTTCACCTTAAATCTAGATGTGTCTTTCAGTCTAAAATGCGTCTCTTGAAGATAGCATATTGGTGGGTCTTGCTTTTTTATTCAGTCTGATATGTGTGTCTCTTGATTGGGGCTTTTAGCCCATTTACATTTAGAGTAAGTATTGAAAAATGTGAATTTAGTGCCATTGTATTACCTGTAAAGTCACTGTGCATATTGTCTCAGTTCCTTTCTGGCCTGTGTTACTTTTGGGCTCTCTCTTCGCTTAAAGGAATTTATATTTGTAGAGTTACAGGTATTCTTTTCTTACATCTCCATTTGAGTTTGCAGGTGTTCAGAATGATTTCATATCTATCTAGCTGAATTCCTGGGACCAGATGAAACTAAGGTTTCCTATTCCTCTGCCTTCTTGGACTATCCTTCCTCAAATGGCAGTTTAGAATGCATTCCAAACTTTACTTGCATCTCTTGAAGAACATTAAAGAGACTACAAGCCCATACTCCTAGTATGAGAGGTCTTCTTGTCTACCCCTTCTGTTCTGTCTGTACCTCCCCAGAGCCTAGATGTTAGTCTTCCAAACCCTCTCTTAAGCCACACGTCTTTTGACTTTACACACTCTCTAGCTTTCTTCATCTTTTAAAGTTTTTTGTTATGTACATGATCTTAGCTTTTCTGACCAAACCCCCCTGTTTCTCTGAGTCTCTTTGTTTCTACCTAGCCTTTCTCCTGATTACCTCAGAAGACCTGAGAATCTTGTTTGGAATTTCTCAGCTTATGGGTGTCATGCAAGGGCTGGGGACATAGGAAAAGACAGGTCTGGATGGCCAGAAGATTGAGGGGCAAGGGAGAGATGGTAAACTGATATGTAAATAAATGATATTCCTATGGTAGATGTGGTTTGCCTCCTGCAGTACTTTGCACAAGCTAAACATTCAGTACAGTTCCTTCTTTCCAGTCCTATTTTTGCCTGTACTGGTTTGAAGGTGAATCTCTCACAGAATGTATTAACTGTTCAGTTTCCAGAGATCTTTTTGTTAGTGGTTTCCCTGGGACTGTATCAGCAGAGCTCCAGAAGCCAAGATGGAATGACACAAGCAATCAGGGTCTTCTCCTCCTTTTTCTAAGAAATACAAAATAGAAGTTTGGAAGTGGCCTTACGAGAAAAACATCTCTCTCTACCAGCTGTGAGCTGATGAGAGTGAGAGCAAAAACTGTTGCAAAAAAGGGAAAAATTGATTTAGCTGTCAAATAGTGAGCAAGATAAAAAGCTAGTGGTTTGTGAGTCCAACATTCTTTTGATTGGGGCTGAAATTCCCTCTGTGGGAATTTCCCCTGATTCCCAGACTCAACATTCAGCATCTTATAGCTGATGGAATCGGAAGGAAGTAGGTGATTGGATGATGGGCCAGGCCACCTCTTGCTTGTTCTGTGAGTCAGGCTGTGGACCTTAGTCTGAATAAGTTTTTAATCTTCTGGTGAAAAAATGAAAGCCCTTAATAGCCTGGAAAAAACGAGGCATTGAATGGGAGGCATCATAGACCTGCATTAATTTTATTGTATTTCTTTATTTTCCTTTTGGTGCCAATCTCCAATCATGATTTACAATTCAGAGCCAGTTTCCTTTTCTTACAGAAGGGATGGTTCATAGCTATTTGCTGCAGTGAGGTGGTTTTGTGCTGCAGAGGCCAAGGTAGTAAGGGTGGCAAAAATCCTCCTGCCCAGGGATCACTCCTAAATGGGGGATCCTGAGTCTATGGAAGGGCAAAGCACCTGAACCGCTATGGTTTTTGTTAAGAAGACTATCCAAGCTGGCAAGGTTGGCAACACCAAAGCAGACTGAAGGTGTACTTTAAAAAATACAAAGGCATTGAGAATGACAGATCAGGCTAACTCAGAGCCATCCGTAGGCCCAGTCTGAGGTGGCACCATTTTGGATCAGATAGGTGAGAAAAGAAAATTTTTTGCTGGGTGGGGCAGACCCAGAGGACCTGGAGTCCAGGCAGAGAGGATTTCTCTTCCTCTGGAAACAGAAGACATTCCAGAGAGAGGTTCACTAGGGCAGAGGGAAGTAGGAAAGGTAAATTAGGAAGGGAAAACTGGAAATGGCAGTAAAATCCAATTTATATGGTAATCCTTGCTAAGCTAATGTGGGTACGAGCTTTGGCTGGGCCTGCTGATTTATTAGTTTACAGCCTATGTCCTGACAGCTTCACACCTGCCCTCAAAGGATGTACTGCCATCCAGAGAGCCTACAGCCAGGCTTGGGAACACCCCAGGAGAGGACCTGGGAAGGGTATTGAGTCTTTGGAGCAGAAAATCCTGGCTGCATGAGTGGAAGGACTGGAAAGATATGAGAAGCTGCAGAGAGGCATGTGGGGGCTCCTGGGTCTAATTTCCAGGAGTCTGCCCACCTGTGTCCCATCTTTACTACAGGGCCCCTCTCTCTCTCTCTGGCCTCCCTGCCGGGGTCTATGAGTCAAGCAGCTAGGCACCCCATTCCCCAGCTACTGGGTGTCCCAGAGCTCACCAGAACTTCCTGGGTCCTATTGCTGGGAACCAGTGGGAGCTGGCTTTTTGAGCAAGTTTTTTTTTTTTCTTTATATCAAGGCCCTTTGATTTTAGTAACTTGTTTCTCAGTGTCTTCCAGAGGATGCCAGTTCTCTTTCAAGGTGCCTGACCCTGTCATCTCCCTCTCTGTGTGCCCTCTGCAGGGGCTGTGGCCTCTTTCGATCGCTCCTCCTCTGGACTCGCAGCTCCTCCTATCCCAGTAGGAGGAGAACCTTGGGCCCTCCTCTGTGGTCCACCTCCCTGGGCAGGGCAACCCCAGCCTGCCTCCCTGGCTTTCCCAGAGCAGGTCCATCCCTCCACCTCCAGGGAGGGTTGCCCTGGGAGACGGAGGAGGGGGAGCGCACAGCCACCAGACACAGTGGTACTCACAGAGGTTGGTGGAGCTTGGCTCTTCAATATTTATAAGCACTAACTCTAATGGAAGCAGGGGAGGGAACATTAGTGGCAATTTTCTTCTGTGTCTTTAGCGCTTTTTTCCTCCCTGAAAATGAGGGGACACAAGAAGGGAAAAAAGGAGCAGCGAAAACAGTTTATGCCACTTAGCTGCAGGCAAGTGAGAAGAAGCGGGCTGAGGTGCCATCAGAGGGCAGAGAGGAGCTGGGGCAGGGAGGGGCCTCTCAGACATTCACAGTAGGGCTCTGCTGATGCTCACGCCTCTTGCCACCACCTCCAGGATGACGGCCTGCTTGCCACTGTTTTTCAGGCTGAATATAGGTGACAGGGCATGATGTGAAAATAGGAGAGAGGAAAGCTCTGGGAGGCATCCTTGGGGCCAGCAGGGAACTGGAAGTTCTTCTACCTGGCCTGCCCCACCTGTTGACCTTAGGCAAGTTCTAGACTTCTCCCAGGTGTCAGGGCTTGAGTGTATAGAGGTGGGCAGGGGAATAGGTGCTCTGAGCTCTGGGGTGACTGCTGATTTTCTCCAGTGTGGCTTAATCACCTTCCTCTCTCCTGTTTGCAACTTCTCCACCCTCCAGGGCTGCAGCTCACATCACAGCACCTCCAAAAAGCCTTTGCTTTCTGCTTGATCCATAGAGTTCCTATGACAATGACACTTTCACTGCCCATTTAGCAATTCGTCATGGACCATCTTGTAGCATTTCTTTCTGCCATCATCAGTGCATGCTTAATTCATCTGTTTGAGTCTAACCCTGTTTATGGTCTAGTTAAGTTTTACTGGGAGCTCAGAAGGGCAAGGACTGGCCATCTGTGGTCTAGAATTCTGCTCTGTGCCCAGAGCAATGAAGCTCGTATATTTAGCATGAAGGCCCAGGACATGCTGAGTCTGTCTGTGGTGTAGTCTCCTCATCAAACTCTCCTTCCTTTCTGTGGAGTTTCCAGGAGTTAGAGTTGGGAGCAAGGCTGCCTTTTGTGTCTGCCTCAAAGGGGTTGGCTCGGAGACTGCCCGGGGCCGGCCGCGGGGCAGGGCTGGCCTGAAAGAGCCCATACCTTGTGCACCTCTTGCACCAACATCTGTGGGCCCACACTTCCCGGTGGCAAGAACCGGGTGGCTCCCTCTCCCACTGCCCCGGCCCATATATACCTGTTATCTTGGTTCCCGAAGGCAGAGTTAACCTCTCAATAAATTGTGTGGGAACAGAGTCTACTCTATACAATAATTTTATTTAAAAAAAAAAAAAAAGAAGAAAATAAAACTGCAGGCAATTCTAAGCTTTTAGAGCATGCTGTAAACGAGTAAGCTCCCCAGCCCCGTGGTGGGAGAGCCATGGAACAGTCAAGCAGACCAGGCCCTATTAGCCAAGTCCAGGCTGATCCCTGAGAAGCAGCAGGGAGCTCGTAATCTGGAACCCAGACCTGGGAGAGCTGAGCGGTGAGTGCTGTGCCACGGGGCAGCTTCTCCGCCTTTCCTTCCTGCTTCTGTTGATCTCACTTTTCATTCGGTGCCATCTTTCTCTCCTTTGAGAAGATGCCATCCCCCCTTCTCTGCCCCAGATTCTGCTTCTGGGGCTCTCCGATGTGTAGCCAAACAAGTTCTGGAACTTCACACCCCCATTTATTGAGTTCAAGCCTGTGTCTCCCGCACACATCCAACTGCATTGGTGCCTCACAAGGGCATGTGGAGCATCTCTGGGAAGGAAGGAGACACACAGGGCCACTGTCTGCCCCTGGGGAAGGGAGCTGATGGCCAGGGAGCATGCGTGGGGTGGAGGCCCTTTTGTACTTCTTGACTTGAGTGTCATGTACATGTCTTGTCTGTGAACAACAGTAATACTGATTAATAATCAATTCTGTCGCCTCCAAAGTGTGGCAAAGGTCAGGGGCAGAAGGGAGGTGGAGTCCTATCTCAGTCTCCTCTTAGGTCATCCTCCAGCTCCCCCACGGCCCTGCGCCAGCTCATTCCTGTGGGCTTACCAGACTCCTATGAAGAAGCAAGGTCGTTCCTACCTTAGCTGTGCAGTCAGAGCTTCTGGTTTCCCTTTGCTGAGCGAGCCTCTGAGTGCAAGCAGGCAGCGTCACGTTTGTGAAAACGTGAAAACCAATAGCTGTAACATCATGGCCCCAAATTATCTGAGAAGGAGAGCAAGACGGAAAGAAAACCCCATCACCTTGCTCTGTCTCTCACTCTTGCTCCCGTCTTTGTTCAGAGCCCCGGCTGTGTGTGTCTGGTGCTAGTACTGGCTTGGGGAGTCTGGGGGAACTCCCAGGGAGGTCAGGAGCTAAGTCTTTTCTGATTAGCTCTGCATGGCTCTGAAACTGCCTTGCTCAGACTAAGTGCTCTTTGATGAGTATATCAAAACCCAACGCCTGGGGCGCCTGGGTTGCTCAATCAGTTACACATCTGACTCTTGGTTTTGGCTCAGGTCATGATCTCGTGGGTCCTGGGATTGAGCCCTGCGTTGTGCTCCCTGCTAAGCGGGGAGTCTGCTTGAAGCTTCTCTCCCTCTGCCCCTCCCCTCACTCATGTGCTCACTCTCTCAAATAAATAAATCATAAAAAAGAAAACCAAAACCTGAAAACCTCAACTCCTGTGGGGGGCGGCCCTTGGTTGGAAGGAATCCATAAAGCAGACACCAATGTGAAAGCATTCCAAGAAGCACAAAAATAGTCCCAAGGATCAGTCATCCACAAGAGGATCTTGGGGGAAGAGTGACCATGTCACTTTCAGCCCAGCAACCCACCCCGCTCTGTTCTTGAGGAGGTTGGGCAGGGTCTGGAGCATGCACTGCCTCATTGATGATGCTCATTTGATGAACTAATTTCTTGGATCTCAATGTGGGACTGAAAGCATCTTCTTTGTTCTCTGTATGGATGGACTTAAGACCATGACTCACCTGGCGTGAGTGAAAACTGAGCAAGCTTTATTGTTCCCACCTGTTCTCTGTAGACCAAAGAAGAGGAAAATAAGGATTCCTAGCCCAGATGGGGTGTGAAGATTTGCAGCTTCTCACCCTTCCAATGTTAGTCTGGATTGGGGGCTTAATATCCTAGTTCCCTGGGGATTACCAGGACCTGGGACTTTCAGTGCTAACACCAGAGAGCAATAGGCAAACCAGCACAGGCTGGTCCTGTAGGCTGCACCAGGGTGGTGGAAAGGTAGGGATGAGCTTACTTGGGCTCCCACAGTGCTCATGGAAGCTTTGGCCTCCTGGAATTAGGGGAGAAACAGCACTCCCACGAGGGGTCTTGGTGGGTGCAGCAAAAGGAGCCCAGACTAGCTGTATGTCCTGCTACCTGTTTAGGGGACCCCTGGGACTTCTGGTTGGGACTGTCTTGGCTAAGGGTATATGTCAAGTTGACTGGGACACAGCACGACCAGACACTTGGTCAAGCCTTATTCCAGATGTGTCTGTGAGGGCATTTCTAAGCGAGATTGACATTAGCGTGAGATGACTAAATAAAGCAGAGTACCCTCCCTCATGTGGGGGGCCCCATCCAGTCAACTGAAGGCCTGAACAGAGCAAAAAGGCTGAGTATGAAGGAACTCTGCTTGTCTGACTGAGCTGAGATATTGGTCTTTTCCTGCCTTCAGACTTACATGGAACACTGTCTTTCTTGGGTCTCAAGCCTGCTGGCTTTTGGACTTGAACTTACATCCTTGGTTTGCCTGGGT
This sequence comes from Neogale vison, assembly GCF_020171115.1. Lineage (NCBI taxonomy): Eukaryota > Metazoa > Chordata > Mammalia > Carnivora > Mustelidae > Neogale > Neogale vison. The sequence continues at coordinate 210,974,008 of NC_058094.1, forward strand.
CTCCAGCTTGTCTGCTGTGTTCTCAGAACTTCTTAGCCTCCACACTCATATGAACAGATTCCTTGTGATCAGTCTTTATATATCCTATTCTATTTCTCTGGAGAACCCTGACTCCTACAAGGCCAAGTGACTCATACAAGTTTGCTTTTGGCAGTGACCAGAGGGGACTGTCAAACTGGTAGAAGCCCAGAATTCAAGGTCCAGGGTGTTAAGCAGGAGAACCTCACCAAGCCTTTTCAAATACATTAAAAAAATTCCCATCATGCTCTTCCATTTCAAATATAGTACTTGCATCTAAATTCTAACTCCTTGATTACAACCAGCTTTTCTTGTATCAGCAGTGCTCTGAAGGTGAGCCCAGACCCCCAAAGCAATCTGGGGTTCCATGTCATGGGCACAGGAAGCAGAGATCCCAGTATAGTTTTTCTTAACATTATGTACCAAAGAGTGGACCATGATGTGCTTGAATTACCTTGAGGGCTTTTGTTTTGACAGGTCCAACAAATGTTGCGTTCAACTCCATAATACACGTGACTGTTTCAATACACAAATAGTTTGGGTATTTGTTAGTAAAATTATGTCATCTATCTCAAAAAAAATTTTAAGTAAAATTTATATTCAAGAATATTTCCATTTTTAGCCTGTGGCCTTAATGGTCCCTAAAATGCAGCTGTTTCTGCCTCTCCCCAAGTACGTACTTACCACAGTGAGTTTTGGGGGCATCTTGGTGCGTGCCCAGCCTAGGCTGGGAGCATGAGGAGTACTCAGTGAGTATTTGTTGGATGAATCAGGTGGTAGAATGTGACACTTTTCAGATATTTTAGGCATGGAGCTAAGTTGCCATCACTAGGGCATGTCCTAGGTTCTTAGCTACAGTGAAATTACTTTAACTCTGGCTAGTTTAGACAGAAGGTGACGTTGTTGACTAGCTCACAGAATCGTCACAGTAGGTGCCTGGCATCCCTCTTGCGACCACCAGAACGAATGTGCCCCGTCTCTGTTTCTTTGCATCATGGCTTCTGAATCATGGCCGGGGAAGGTGGCATCTGATTGGGCCAGCCTAGGCCACGTGTTCTGGCCTGTGCCAATTACTGTCATCACCCTTCCCACCCCATCCATGCTTCGCCCTTTTCTGGCAGTTTCCTGTCCCCAGTCCTGATCCCCATAGACTGCTCCCCTCAGACTCTCTTGCTGTCAGGTTTCCATTTGCTTAGCTCAGTGGCAGACACCAGTAGGAGACAGAAGGACGAGTGGAGAGAGAGAATCCCTGGTATTTCTACCCCTAGTTACTCCTGACTTCAGCATAGAAGTGTGGTGGTAGATGCATCCCTCTCCCTGAGTGGGAGCCTCGGGCACCCCTCTTCCTCACTTTGCTTCCCCCCAAGCTTCCTATTGTTGTGGGTCTCTGACTGCCTGGGGCCCTTGACTGGCCATTCAGCCCCTACCTTATCACTATAGGTGGTCCCTTCAGTAACCTCTGTCGTCAACCCCATCTGAGTGCGCCTTCTGTTCCCCATGCCCTGGGAAAAGATGCTGAGAGAGTAAGCATCTGGCATTTGAGCTTCTAGGTCAGGGTGAGTTCTGTTTCCCAGTAAGGCTCATGAGGTGTGAGATTCCTTGAATTTATGGAGGGATGATGATGGACACTCTCACCACCTCTGCCCAGTACTGTGCTGGAGGTTTACACCCACTCAATAAGGCAAGGAAGAGAAACAAAAGATGTAAATATTGAAAATAAGCAAGTACAACTCTTCATTCACTGAGGTAATAATTGTATGCATAGACAATCCAAAGGAATCTACTAACTATTGAAATTAGTAGCTGAATTTAGCCAAGTATCAGTGTACACAAGGTCAACATATAAAAATATCAGTTGAATTTCTTGATACTGGCAACAAACAATTAGACAATGGGATTTTTTCAATGCTATTTACAAGGAATGTAAAATGGTGCAGCTGCTATGGGAAACAGTATGGAGATTCCTCAAAAAATTAAAAACAGAATTGCCATGTGATCCAGCAATCTCACTTCTTTGTCTCTATCCCAAAGACCTGAAAACAGGACATCAAAGCGATATTTTCACAATAGGCGAGTGGTAGAAATAACCTAAATGTCTATTAATAGATGAGTGGATAAAAAAAATGTGGTCTGTACATACATTAGAATATTATTCTGCATTAAAAAAGAAGGGAATCATGTTATACACTACAATATGGGTGAACCTTGGGGACATGACACTAAGTAAAATAAGCCAGTCACAAAAAGACAAATACAGTGTGATTCCACTTATATGAGGAACCTAGAGTTGTCAAATACGTAGACACAGAAAGGAGAAATTCTTGGGGGCTAGGGAGAGGGGGAAATGGGGTGTTGTTAGTGAGTATAGAGTTTCAGTTGTACACGATGAGAAAGTTCCAGAGATCTGCACAACAGTATACTTAATGCTACTGTCCTTTTGTTTAAGGTAGTAGATTTCATTGTATGTTTCCTATTACAATAAAAAATTATTTACAGTAGCATCAAAAATATCAAAGAGCTAGTAGTAAATCCAACAAAAGGTGTGCAAGACCTCTACACTAAAGATTGTAAAACACCGGTGAGAGAGATTGAGGTTTTGAGAGTTACTGTTGTGCCACAACAATTAAGATACTGTGGTATTGGCGCAAGAGAGACAAATAGAGCAATCAGTGGGACAGAATAGAGAATCCAGAAATAGACCCACACATATGCAGTCACAAGATTTATAACAAAGGCTCCACTGAAAATCAGTGGGGGAAAAGATGGCTTTTTGCAGTACACAGTACTGGAGCAATTAGATATTTGTGGAGAAAAAAGGAGTACCGTACATGAAATTAGTAGTTGGTAGATCATAAATCCAAATGTGAAAAATCAAACAGCAAAGTTCTGGAAGAAAACATAAGGGATATCTTCATGATGCTGGGGGTATGCAAAAATTTCTCAAACAGCACTCAGAAATGCCCTAAATGAACAGAAGGATACATTGGACTACATTAAAATAAGATCTTATTTTTTCCCCATCAACAGCCATCATTCAGAAAGTGAATAGATAAGACACGGGCCAGAAGAAGATATTCAGAGCACATCTAATAAAGAATCTGATTTTATTTTATTTTATTATTATTATTTGTTTTAGAATCCGATTTTTTTAAGGGCAAAAGAAGTAACAGGTCCTTTACAAAAGAAGATATCCGATGGCCAACGATCATATGAAAAGGTCCTCAACACTATTATTCATCAGAGGACTGTAACCAGAACAAGACTGAGACACCATTATACACATACCAGGATGGCAAACATGGAAAGAAAAGCAGAACCAAGTCTTGAAGATGGGGAGCAACCTGAATTCTCAGACATTTCCGAGGGAAGTATGAATTTGCTCAGTCACTTTGGAAGACTGTTGGGCAGTGTTTATTTAAAACCTAAACGTGGTCTACTCTATGACCCAGCAGCTACCCTCGTAGATATTTATCTGAAAGCAATGAAACGGGTGTGTTTCCCAAAAACCATACAAGAATATTCACAGCAGCAATGGAATTCAACACAGCAAAAAGAAAGAACCCAGATACCCGGCCACGACTTGAAAGAATTTACAGACATTATTTTGAGTGAAAAAAGTAAAAAAAATAAAAATAAAAATAAAAAGAATACACACTTTTTGACCCATTTATATGAAATTAATGTAAAACTAGTCTGTGGTGATAAAGATCATAATTGTAGTTAACTAAGGGGGTAGGGGAAGGTTAGTATCTACTAGGAAAAGGCATGAGGGAACTTTCTGGGGAGGTGGATGTGTTCTATATCTTCATCTGGTTGGCATGCACATGTAAAAATTCATAGAACTATACTCAATATTTGTGTAAGTACTTACAAAAAGTATATCTTAATTCACTCACAAAAAATATTTATTTATGTATTTATTTAGAGGGATGGGGGTGGGCAGGTGGGGAGGGGCAGAGGGAGAGGGAGAATCTCAGGCAGGCTCCATGCTCAGTGAGGAGCCCAATGCGGGGCTCAACCTCATGACCCCGAGATCATGACCAGAGCTGAAACCAAGAGTCAGACATTTAACCGACTTTAATTTAATTTAATTTTTTAAAAGAGGAAAGGGGCCCAGAGGTCAGGTAGGAGAAAAGGTGGATCTCCCCCCAGGTCATGGGAACAGCAATCTTCCTTCTAGCAGAAGACAAGGGGGAAAGCGGTGTGGTTATTTGGTATATCGTGGGGCAGTGAAATCTCGGTCAGACCCCCTCGGAGTGACCCCTGGTCTGCACCATCAGATCCTGTGCTGGATTCCAGGGATTCAGGGTGAACAGGAAGCCTCTCCTGGCTGGGATGATCGAGTTGCAGATTCCTGGCCTTTGAGGGGCTCTTCCGGTCATGGCAAAGCCTCTGCAGCTGCTTCCCTCACACATTGGCTCAAGTTCAGGTGCAGACATTTCCACAGTATTCCCGGGTGAGGTCCTAGCCTCCAACCCGAGGCGTGCTTGAGTGCAGGCCAGTGCAGGACTGGGTCAGCAGGGTTGGCCAGAGATGCTCCTGGATGAGGGGGAGGCCCTGGGTGGCACTCTGCACCCTCTCCCTGGGCTTCCAGGCCAGGGCTACTCAGTGTGTGGTCCATTCGTTACTGGAGTCTGTCTGCAACTGATACTCACCTGTGGTGATACAGCGTGGAAATCCAGAGTGGGCACCGCCGAGAAGCTTCTATAGCTATACTAGTACTCTTAGGCCTCTTCAATTTATGTTATAGAATTGGGGCTTGTGTGTTATATAGCTTTTGTGGTTTTCATTTCATTTTTCTAATTTGTTTTCATCGTGTTTTACAAAAACATAGGACTGTGATGAATTGGACATTTTTGCAAAGAGAAACTGGTCTTTCATCATAAGCTCAAGGAGCATTTTCTTAAATGCTGAAGGAGTGTGTCTGAACAGGACATATGGGTGAGCTCAGGCTGGGTCGTTGGGAAGTCAGGGGCTGCTGCCACCTGCACGTGGCCATTTTTAGAGACATTGAACGAAACAGCCTAATTGAAGTTTCCATAGTTACCAGCGCCACCGAGGAGAACAGGAGCAGATCTTAAAGGGAAAAAGCAGGCACGGGCGGAAGTCAGAAAGGTGGAGGGGAGGAGGAGTCTGGGCGGGAGAGAGTGGCCGCCCCTCTGCAGAGCTGGAGCACTGAGCTGTTGTCCTCATCCCAGGGCCAGACGCCACTGATGCAGCTTTCCATGGAGGACACTGAGGTAACTGCCACGAGGCCTTTGGCACAGCTGGCAGGAAGGGTTACCCTTCAGGGGTCCCATGCTGGCCCGAGCCCAGTGCCAGCTCCAAGAGTCACCTCTTTCTCCACCACGCAGCCCACTATCTGTAGGCCTCCACCCCAAACAGAGTTGGCAATCAGAGGAAGGTTCCTATGCCAACCCCACCCCATTTCCTGCCTCTGTTTCCCTGCTATTGAGTGGGGCCAGTGCCACAGACCAACCAGCCACCTCCTGGACTCGTTCCCTTGCTCAGAGTTTCATTCATTCACTCAACAGACATTTCTAGAGCTCTAGGGCTGTGGTGATGATGGAAGATTTACACGCAGCCTTTAGAACTTGCAGGGATCTGAAGGGCAAAAGCATAGCGGGAGAGGGAAGGCTGGGCTTGGCCGTGTGGCTCACAGGATCTGGAGTGAGCGCTGCTGAAGCCGGGACTCAGTAAATGGCTGTCAGTGGAATCAGAGGAGTCATGGAAATCAACACTTTTCAAGTCCCTCTTGGGCCACATCTGCATGTCCCTGGCAGCTCCCCCCCCACCGCTGAGAGACCCTTCTTACCCATTTGGTTTCAGGCATGAGGTGGGTTTCCACACACAATGTCAAAGCAGATGTCACCATCTTACGAAGTAGCAGAAAAGGTGCCGTCTGGGATCCACCCAGGAGCCCTCCAAGACCTCCAACCACTAGACGGCGCTGTTGCCACTCTTGAGCTGAGAGGCCTAGGAAGTTCGAAGCCAAGGGGAGGACCTGTATTGCCTTAGGAAAATATTTGGATGACGTGAAATAAGAAGCAGTCCCGCCTCAGAATTAGAGGGTCATAAATCACTCTGGGGAAAAAAGGGGCCGGGGGACAGGAGACTTCGGACGTGAGTTTATGATCTCTCCAGAAGCCTCTGATGGAATTACAGTCTCCTAACTCACTGGGGTCTGCTCTTTAGTCCAGCCTGGCCTGAGCTCTTACTTGGGGCCCCCAGGAAGGTCAGTCAGGGTGTCAGCGATGGGAGATTCCCTAGGCAGAGGCTTTAAGCGGGCCCTTTAGGCTTGCTGGGGAACATGAGGGGTGCTGGGTGCTGACAACTGAGTCTTCCTGTTAGAGATTCTGTTAAAATGAATTCCAAGGAATGGAGACTGAAGAGGACAGCTGAAGAGCTACAGATCCCAAACACCAGATGGAAGGGGTTCTGTGGGGTTCTGTGGGGGTGCAGGATGGTGACATTCTGCAAGGCGCTTTGGAACCATGTAGCAAGGACCTGGAACTCTCTTTGGATGAGGTAAAATGGCATGAGTTGCCCTGCTTCTCCCTTGTCTGGGCCATGTCTGTAGTTGGTCCTTTTACAAAATGGAGACCACCAGTGAGAAACACATAGTAGGGCCGCAGAAGAGCTCGCAGACTGAGAACAGCTCATTTGCTGAGGGAGGTGGCATTGACCTTCCTCCAGCTGAGAAGATGTGCCTGAGGGAAGAGGAGACTGTGGCTACCAATAGACCTACCCTCCCTAGCTCTAGCTGTGGCATCTGTCACATCCGGGGTTGAAAAAAAAAATGGCAACCAGAAGCAGGTTTTAATGGCAAGGCAGGGAGGCACTGTTAAAAATAGCTACATTTCCTGAGGTGTGCTCACTGTGTGTCAGACATTGTGCACATAATGACACTTAACTCATACAACTTTCTTACAGATTATTTCCATTTCACAGATAAGGTGAGTGAGGCCGAGAGACAGACTTGTTGAAGGTCACACGAGCCCACAGTTGGGTTGGTGTATTGGAGATTGGAGGATGGTCCCTCCGCTGCCAGGGTGCATCCCACCAGGAGGCCTGCCAGTGTCTCATGCCTCGGATTGGCGGTCCCTGAGTCTGTCAGCTACATTCCCATTCCACTTCTAGTCTTCCCTCCCTGCTTCAGTTCCCAGTTACAACCCAATACCCATCTTTGCTCATTTTTCTCTGCATTGTCCTTTGTATTTCCGATGTTATGGTGACAGCCAAACCATCAATGGGAGAGAGAAGGAGTTGGTTTAAGGTTTGTTAGGACATAGCACAATCACTAAGAGCATCTGTGTTAGAGGCAGAGAAACCTGGGCTCCCATGTCAGTTCTGTTAGCTCTGTGATTTGGCATGTTGGGGACTGACGCGGTTATTGATGTGAGCCTATAAAATGGGTATAGTAGTGGCAACGACTACCGAAAGCTGGATCCTGAGATTTGAATGAAATGATTTCACTGTATGAAATTACCTCTTTGAGGACATCTTTGTGGTCTGGGGAGTGACAACCCTCTGTCATCAGGCATTGAATTGGGCATTGAATCAGACCAGCTCTTGGGTTCTCTTCTTTCTCTACTCCAAGTATCTTATCGTCACTACATCTATAAAAGGACTTAATTTTTTTCTAGCTGATGGGAATCAGAAGACTACAGTCATTTAGAAGCCTTGTCTTCAGGATCGGTTTGGTTTCATGACATGATCTTCTGCAGGGACCTGACCTTGTAGCCCAGTACATTAGAGAAAACTGGGGGCCTTTATTTTACTGCTCTATATCCAGTGTTCAGTTCGGAATAAAAGAAATGTAAAAGCTGGTCTATTAATTGAGATGAGGAGGCACAATTTTTAGGAAATCAAATGATCAGGTACATACCAGCATTGGTCTACTCAAATCAAGCAGTGAGTGGTGCATTAGAGACAGTGAGGGGCTACAGCCATCCGGGTCAGGGTGCTAATTGGGTGGTGACCAGGAGAAAGGCAGAAGGTGCTGGGAAGGTTACACTAGCAACAGGTCCCTCTGAAAAGTCACCTGCGAATCTGATGCGTCACAGAGCCCTCAAGACTGGCCCTCGCCAAAACCCCCGCCTGGCATCGCTTTGATGTTCTTTCCTTATCTCGAACATGTCCCAGCTCTGAAGGTGGAATAAGACTCGGTTCCGCGGCGCATCATGGGGAGAAGGTACAGAGGTCGGGCCTGGAGCCCGTGATGGAACTGACACAGCGCTGAAGAGGCAGAAGGAGAGTGAGGGCTCTTACCGAGAAAATAACTTTCTGAAATGACTTTAATGTTGCTTTTATAGAATTATTAAGGGTTTTAAAGGACTCGTATTGTGCTGCAGACCTCCTTGTGCTCCACCTTCTAGCCTCTTGACCCGCCTTTCCGCTCGCTGTTGCCATAGCAACAAGGGGCAGGCGCAGTAGCTTGAGGGCACCTGCCTGAGGGACACACCCCGCCTTCTTCCTGAGCGCTGCTCTGCTCCTGTCTCTGGGGTCACTGGGGGGGTGGTGCACGTAGTCTTTCCTGCAGACTTGCGAGCCTAGGAGTCTGTGGGAACAAATGGCCCATGTGCGACCTGTAGGCACATTCTGAGGGGACACTGTCCAGTCCTGAGGGGCCCAAGGGAGACCGTCCTGCTGCCCACAGTGGGGGCCCGCTCCGTAGCACATTCTTGAGTTGGGATGTCCTCATTCCTCTGCCTCCGCTTCTGTTTCTCAGGACCACTTCCCCAAATCAGCCACCTGCTCACAAGCCCTTGTCTCAAGCTCTGGTTTAGGGGGAAACTGAGGCACTTAGCATTTTTTAGTTCTTCATTTCTGTACTTTATTGGGAAGCTTTTGTCTCTACTTGCATTTCAGGATTTGGGCAGTGGAAAGAGCCTGGCACCGACTTGAGTCTATTCCTTTATTTCACGAGCATTTCTAGAGTGACTGCCGTATGCTGTCCCACAAGCTAGGGCTGGAGAGAGAACACGCGCTATTCTTCTTCAAGAAGGCTGTCACTTGGCGCCAAAAGCTGCCGCGCGCTGAAAACTCATGAGATTTTGGAGATGGTTAGGAACTCGCCCAGGGGCACACATGGAGAATGTTCGGGCTTCGGTGGGGGGATTAGGAGACTGGTTCAGGGGACTGAAGTCCAGCTGGGTGGACGGGTGTGCCCACGCAGTTCTGGGTGTAGCTTGTTCGCCTGTGTTCCCCCCAGAGGCAAACTACAGAGGATGCAGGAATGGGACACAGTGTGGAATGGGGGCAGCGCCTGCGGGCTGGCACTCCAGGGGGATCTGGTCCTTTTAGTGCAGGAAGCAGGATGTGCTCCTGGTGAATGGGGCGGACACTGCACCCCTAGTGACCCGCCAGCTTCTCCTCTGTGACCCTTCAGCTTCCTGTCCCCCCAGACCCTGCATTTTCATCCCTAGAGCTAGACAGCCTGACTCGGGAAATGGCTGGGGGCTTGGAAGATGGGGAAGCAGTGGCCCAGGTTTGTGCTCCAAAGAGGAGTACCTCGTCTGCATTTTGGGGGGGGGGCGTCAGGCCTTTCTTAGCATCAGGCAGCAGTGAGTCTGCTGAGAAAAGCCAGCATTTGTGTGTGCACAGGCCTTTCTAGGCCTCATGAGACACTGCTGTTTGTGGGCTCCTAAGGAGGGCTGCCAGCTTAACAAGGACTTGTGTTGAGAACCCGGTCTGTGTGCCTAATAAGGACGAGTTCCCTGCTCTCTTGGACGCTGACCAAGATCCAAGTATATAGAAAACTATAGGTTATGTTTTAAAACAACCTTGGCTTGGGGGCACCCGGATGGCTCAGTTGGTTCAGTGCCCGACTGTTGACTTTGGCTCTGGTCGTGATGCTCAGGGTCGGGAGATGGAGCCTCAGGTCGGGCTCTGCACTGGGCGTGAAGCCTGCTTAAAATTCTCTCTCTGTCTCTAAAATAAACAGACAAATAAAATGATCTTGGCTGGATTCATCCCTAGAAGGCAAATACAGCTTCTCCTAGCAGTGTGGGCTGTGAGCGCCACGATGTCCTCCTGAGACTGGAAACCCCTCGCCCCAGCAGGTGTCTGGGTCAACAGCCGGCAGAAAACTTGCAGCACACAGCTGGCGAACAGCTGCCCTTCCTCATCCTTTTCTTCTTCCTCCTTTCTCTCTCCCAGGAGCCTCCCTTCCCTCCACTTCCTTTTTTCCTGTTCTCTGTAAGATTCGCTCCTTCTTTTTCTAAGTCTTCTTCTTCTTCCCCAGTCTTTCCAAAATGCAGCTCAGGGAAATTAGGAACTTCCACAAAATGAGTCACATTGACTGTAAATAGCTAATAATGTCTTAAAAAAGAGGGGGAGCTTAGGTCAAAAGCAAAATTCTCTGCAGGAGGAAGGCGAGATTTCCTCCGACAGCTGTCCGCTAAGGGGCTACCTCGTGGTCAGCTTAAACTTGCAGTACTCCGTAGCCATCAGGATGGTCTGTTATGCTGCAGTAACAAATAGCGCACCCCCCCCCCCACACACACACTTCAGTGACTTAAAACAGCAAAGGCTCAGTTTCCACTCATGCTACGTGACTAGCAGGGTCATCTGGTGTTTCTGCGTTGTCATCGTCCTCACTGTCCAGTGCTCACACACCATCGGCAGGTGGCTTGGCTGGCCTTCCTTTATCAGGGTGGGAAGCCGTCGTGCTCATTCAGGGAGGGAAGGTGCTCACTGTTGAACAGTGACGCAGTCCACCAGCCCTCCTGGCGTACAGCCCGACCTCACATACCCGCCCCAACTGTGGCATGTGCCCCCCTGCAGCGCTGTAGGCTCGGAGGCAGTGTTCAAGGTGGGAATTCTGTTAAAAGCAAAGCAGGACAGGTTTGGAGAAGGGGATGGGTGCAGAAGTGACCTGCCCCTGCCTGCACTTACTCTGCTTGGCCAGCAGCAGCTCTGCTACCATGCGTGAGGTTCTGACCATAACGCCTGGCTCTCTTCACCTGCAAACGATGGCCACGGGCGGCAAGTCTGGGCATTAGTTACCTAGAGATAAAATATTCATGGGAGGGGATGTGGCCTGATGTGGAAAGTAATGGAGGCGTATCAGTTCGGTGGGGAGATGAGCCAGTGACTACCTTTGTGGCCGATGGCTTTCTCCTATCGTACCGCCCATGTTTCTCCCGACACCCATTCATGACTTACTGAACACTTGCTCTGTGCTGGACACGTTAATGCTAAGCTTGGGTAGCATAAATTCAGCTGATATGCTCTCTGCCTTCCAAAATCTCACAGTCTAACAGTCAAAATACATTCATGTTCCTTTTCATAAGATGTTAGATATTTACTTTTTGGCAATGAATACATAAGGCATCTGTTACAGAATGAATTGTGTCCCCCCCCCCCAAAGTCATCCCTAACCCTCAGTGTGACTGAATTTAGGGAGACGGCCTTTAGGGGGGTAGCTAAGGTTAAATGAGGCCATAAGAGTGGGGCCCAAACTTGATGGGACTGGTGTCCTTATGAGAAGAGACAGCAGAGAGCTCTCTGCATGTGTGTCCAGAGGAAAGACCGTGGAGGACCAGAAGGTAGTTCTGTGCAGGCCTGAAGGAGAGCTTCCAGCAGAAAGTGATCCGGCTCCTTGATCTCCGGCTTCCAGCCTTCTGAACCACGAGGAAACAGATGTCTGTTGTTTAAGCCCCACAGTCTGGTATTCTGCGACGGTGGCCTGAGCCGACTAGTCTGGCATCCATTCTAAATTTGAGGCCCTGGGCTGGATCCACTCTTTTGTTTGTATGATATCATTTTTGTGACAAATAATGACACCACATGCACGTGTGACCCTTTGTGGTCTCAGGAGCTTTTCACTTTTATTCTTGAAGTCAGCCTTCCACACGCTCTCCTGGGTTTCATAGAGCAGTTAGAAGTATCTTCTAGTCACGGGGGAAACCAAATCCCAGGGAAGTGGTCCGCTCAAGGTCACGGTGGCTGGCCCTGCTGAAGCATGACATCGGGTAGGTGAGGGAGTCTGCGGATGTGGCAGGAACTTGATCGCGTGTGGAATCTGATTTGCACTTTCGGACGGAGACCATTATCCCCACCATGGCCTGCCTTGTTATTGAGGAAAAGAGAGAAATGCACTTTTCCTGTCCGTTGGAACTATTGAAAAGAAAAGTAAAACAAAACAAAAATACCAAACAGCAGTCTGATCTCAGTCTGTCAGTTTGTGCTGGGTCTTGAGGTCGCTAATTCCCACTTTCCCTTCTTGGTGTCATCTCTTCCTTCGTAGGCTCAAGGTTGAAGTGCTCCCTGGTCATTAGCTGTAGAATGTGACTCCCAGAGATGGGGGCATCTCAGTGTCACTGGGGTGCTGTGGTATCCCCTCATCTCAGAAGGGCTCGCTTCTAGAAGTTTCAGGGCAAGCTGGGACTCACAGACTTCACACCAAGTCAACTCCTGCCCTTTCTGTCTGGCCCCCAGAGGTCCCATTTTTGGTGACACCCTGGAGGCTCTTCTTTGAAGGCTAGCAGAGCCCAAGGGCTGGGGGTTGGGGGCAGCAGGGAGGTAGGAAGGGCAGGATTTGCTGTTGGTGGCCTGAGGTCTGTCTCACTTCTCCCCGCCCTGTCCCCCTACCTCTCTTCCTCACTCTCCCTGCTTTGGGGTTTCTGTCTCTCCAGCCACATCCTGTTTCCTCCCTTTGTCTTCTTCTGGATTTCACTTTGAATTATAAGTGGTGATGTGGAACTCACCTTCTCTGGCTGTTGACCTGAGGCTCAGAGAGACAGAAGGATCTGTCCAAAGGCAGCCAGTTGAAGGCAGAGGACGCAGAGGTCCTGGATACAGGTGGGGCCATATGCTGCCCCGTCTGCAAGTTCTCCCCTTTCCCCTCACACTACCCTCTGAAGGCCAGCATGGACCCCAGACAGAGGCAGGTGGCAGGCGGACAGCCATCCCTGCTCCCTGCCTCCACTGCCACACTCCTATTCTCTCTCTCCCTGTCCTGCTTCTGCGCCGGAGGCACCGCTGGCTTCAGAATTTCCACTCTATCAAAATGCTGGAGGTGAGAGTGACTGATGAAATCACTTATACTAAGATAGAGTTTGTGAGAAGACTTCCAGCAGGGATGGCCACTCATGTCCTCTCCAGCAACAGCTCTAGGGGGCTCGTAGTGTTTGCTGGAGGCCTGTGTTGAGAAGGATTCAGAGGTTGGTTCGGTTGCATGCAGAAGTGATGACCGTTGAGGACACTGGCTGGTAGCATGCGTGCTCTCTCCCTACCTGGGGGCATGATCCCCTCCAGAGGGCTCTGCTTTGTAACTGCAGACAGAGCCCTGAGTAGAAGAATGTACCTCTGGTGGTTGAGTTTAGAGATCATGGAGCTGGAGAGAGAAGCTGCCGCATCTGTCCCTACTTACGTGGGGGCCTCGTTACAGCCAGGCTTCCCCTCTGCCGGCTTCCAGCCAGACACACGGAGAAAGACCCAAATGCCAAACTGCATTTTTATTATTTTTTAATAAACTTTATTCTATATTACAAATAGGTTTTTTTTTTGTTCTGAACTGCAAAATAGGAATGCCTTATATTTACATACACAGGTATACAATTAATTATAACAAAGGTACAGAAGCTTGCCTTTACCAAGTTACAACTGGGCTCCAATTTAAATAGCATAGGTTTCCTTTTTAAAAACTTTATTTTTTTAAATCTTTTATTTTTTTAACCTTACTAGGATACTCTTTGTTAAAAATCAAAACCAGAAGACCCTCTTCCTCTAATAGATCCCATCCGCCTATCTTTGAGGCTCATTGTAACACTGTTGTCTAAAGATATGTTTTGCTTTGTCCTAACCAAGGGTCAGTGTTCAAGGTGGGAGCTTTATGGAGTCAGAGGTGGGCCGGGGCCGGAGGGGGGGTGACCAGAGCAGGAGTGACCTGCCCTACTTCCTTCGACATCCTCTCACCGAGTCCTCTGCCTGTTCCTCAGACCACCCATGCATCCTTCCCTGTTTCTCCTCTTCCCTCTAGCATTGGACTTGACTCTGGGTCATGTGACCAGGCCAGACACTGCTCCCCCTATGCCTCGGCTCACTGAGCCATTCTCTGTGGGTGGTACACTGGAGTTGCTGGTTACTGTGGTGCCTGGGCAGGACCCTGCTGGAAGAGATGGGCTGGTCCTTACCAGCTCAGGTGGGGGCGGGGGGGGGGAGGCCAGCTGCACCCACTCCTTCCTGTCCATGTCAGGGTTTGGGAGGTCTTGTTCTGGGTCAGCATTGCCATGGCATGACCAAGCAAGGACCTCAGGCCTCAGGGATGCCAGACCGAGGCAGGGAGTGATGGGGGGGAGGGTCGTCTACTCTAAAACACAAAGCCATTGGTTTCCAAATGGAAACAAGATTCTTTGAGGTAAACTAGCTTTTCTTTTTAAAGAACGGAAGGTTTAACGAGCCAACAGCTGGGGAGAACATCAGGGGAGGGAGGAGGAAGGGCAGCACATGAGACACATAGTGCATCTCAGTCATGGGCCTGACCCTCATCTGTTGGTCCTGTCTGGGAAGCGGTCGCGCTTGGTTGTGTCCTTTGTGTTGCTCTTTAACTGTATCCTTGGTTTTGAATCCCACTCTCGGAAGGGAGCCCTTCCAAAATGTGCTTGAGTCATAAGATCAAAGATACTAACAAAAGAACTAATTCCAGTTCAAAAGAAACGGAAGGTGAGCTGCTTAGAACGAGAGTATTTGCCATGAGCGTTTGCCCTCTCAGGGGAGGGGACTGGGTCGCTCCCTGACCAATCCTGAACTGGGAGTCCCTCCAATTTGAGGGAAGCTGATGGGGACTGCAGAGGGGCTCAGTAACACTGGGGTGGCCCAGAGAGCCAAGGCTGGACAAAGCGAAAGGGGGGTGAGGAGAAAGGAAGGTGGGGCACACCCGATGGAGGGCATATGCCCCCTCTGCCCACGTCACTATCTCTGCCAATGAGGACAGAAACCTCTTTTCATTTATTAGGGATCTCGTTTTGTTTAGTAGCTTTGCTTAGCTGGGGTAGTCACCTGTCTCCTCACAAAATTTAACTGGGACTCCACTGTTAAAGTTGTATCACCTTTACAACCGAAACATCCTGTATGTTTTATAAAGTTGGATACTCCCCCTAATTAAAACGAAAACAATGTTGTCAGGGAGCAAAGACTTGTTCATTAAAAACAAAAGTCTTTCTTCAAAGTCTGAAACTTTTACTATAGAGATTCCTTTGTGAATGGAAGGAACGGTCTTTTTCTCGGTTTTCTGGTGGAGGGGCTTTGCCACTCTTGGAACCATGAGGACAGGGGCTCCTGGCTTCCCAGCCTTTCCCTGCAGCTGCGTCTCTGGCCTGTCCCATGGCTGTGCCTCAGCTTCCCACTCTGTAGCGGCTCTCACTGGCTGCATCTGTGGGAGAAGAGGGGCAGCATCGCAGCTCGAGCCGTCAGAGGTGCCCGGGAAGCACCACAAATATTAGCAGCCATGTCCACGCCTGGGCAATATCCTGACCCATTTTTTAAGAACAGGGGGAGCCCCTCTCCTCAGCCCCAAGGCTGGCCTGGCAGGTCATAGGTGAAGAGTTTTTTCCTTCCTTTCAGCAATTTGGACTTGACCTGGGCTCCTTCCTTAATCTCCAATGCTTAACATAGACAAACAAAAAACCTCAAACCCCAAGTAGACAGTCCACGTACAGGTTAAAGAAAAAGGGAGGGGGCCGCGGGCGGAGTCAGGGGCCTCAGTCACCTGTCTTGGATGTTGACAGGAGGCATGGGGAGTGACAGGAGGTCCTTGACGTGAACTAGAAGAAAGAGGAAAGGCCAGGGAGGAGCCAGGATCGGCCTGGGGCAGGGTCTTCTCCCGGGGACTCTGGTACGTGGAGGATATGCTTATACTTGCCTCTCGGAAGCCTTTCAGAACCCTGCTGGGACTGCTTGTTGGGGCAGCTCACCCCTGGAAGGGCCATGAAAGGGGTATCCCTGGGCCTCCTACCCGCAGAGCCTCCCTGCCTCTTCCCCTCCCTCCTTGCTTTCTGATTGGTGGAAATTAACTTTAACCCTCGCTAGGTTAAGTAGTTGACTTCACATCCTGTGAAGCCAAAGGAAGTGTCCCCTAATTCCTGAGAAAGGGGACAGACCGAAAACAGGACTTTCCCTTCTAGGGCAAAGCACGTGGTGGTTGAGGGTGCTGGAAACATCAGCAGGACTTGCCTCTTGCAGTGGAGGCTGCTTGGGAAATCATTGCTTGGGGCTCTTCTGTTGGGGGATCCCCAGGGCCCAGGTGGGACTGGGGCCCCTAATCTCTCAGGGAGGCAGTGCTGGGATGGTGACAGGGGCCTAAAGCTGCCCGGGGAGGGGATGCTGTGAAGTGTGAGGCTCCCGTACCAGGAAATAAGCAGCCTTGGGGCAGAGGCTCCGTGAGCAGCAGCTGCAGGCGAGGGGGACGAGGGGGACGACGGGGCACACTCGCCTCTGCGGGGGAGGGACGCTCTCAGAAGCCAGACATGCAAGGGGATCACGAGCACAAGGATCTCGGGGGGGGTGGGGGATGCTGGGACAGTACCTCGACATTAGCCTAGGGCTGCGGGGAGAGGCCCGGGCCCGAGTGGACTCCCGCTCCTGCCCGGCACAGTCCTGGATAGTCTGCTTCACTTTGGGATCATCGACAATGACCTCCCTCCCAGACCACAGTCCTGCTCACGCCTTTCAGGCTTGACTCATTGGCCAATGGGCTTACAAGAGGGAGGCTCTAGGGCGGGCTCTGGGTGTGGGTGCTGCTCTGGGGTGTGACTCTACCCTGGCCTGGAGACACTCAGGCAGTCCTCTGCCCCCAAATTAAAACTGCACTGAAAGAAGGCAAGAAAAAGTATTTTCCTGAGGAATTAACTGACACAGTAGCCAACTTCACTTATTCACTTACTGGCACTCTTTGCCATTACCAAGAAATATTGGGGTGTCCCCTTATGTGGAAGGACGAAGAACGGTAAAGCCCACACGTGGGGAGACCTGTGCTCCCCGAGAGCAATGACCCACCTGAAGCCATCTGTCTCAGCCTCTCTCCGTCCGTCCTTTTAAATTCAGGACCCTGTAAAGCTCCCTCTCTTCCCGCCACCCCAGTTTTAGCCCATCTCTCTCCTACATTCAAAATCCCCATGTAACCTAGGTCAGTTATTCTGTGTGATCTCCCGGCGCCATTAGGAGCCTGGTGGTCTCAAAGGCTAGAGGGTGCAGGAGGCGGTTGAAGGGGCAGGTGAGACGAGATGGGCCTTTTCTCTCGTCCTCTCTTCCAGGGACTCAAGAAGTTAAATAAAGATTCCACCTTAAACAGAGTTATGACCCGGCAAAACTGCTGGGGAGGGAGGCCTTGAGGGGACCTCCCTCCCCCAGGACCAGTTTGCCCAGCTCCCTTCTCTGCTGTGTGGTGGTCCCCGTACCCCTAGGGGCAGCTCTCGGGGTCTCTGGCCTGCCAGGGGGAGACTGGGATCCCAAGGGGAGTTTTGGAAAGAACACGGGGAGTGAAAGACAGCTTTCTGATTACTTAGAATCCCATGTGTACCAAGAATCCAAGTGGAAAAAATAGAAAACGAAAGGAGAAAGGAAAGAGAATTTTTGGTGGGGCAAGGCGGGTGGCAGCTCTGGGTGATTCTATCCTGTTTCTCCAGCCCAAGCAGGCCTCAGAGACTTCGGGGGGAAAAGAAAGAAAGAAAGAAAAAAGAAAAAGCCAGCAGCGACCACCCCCCCCCACCCTAGCAATTAAAGTAAAATCTGCCCCAACCCGTTCTCCAGGAGAAAAGAAAGCAGGAGACTGTCCTCTCCTCTTTCTTCCTGACGTTGAGGTCTCTCTGAGGTGTCTGAAGTTTCTCTCATGACAAAACGGGGCAAGGGCAGGGCAGGGGGTGGGGTGGTTCTGTACCGACAAAGGAACAATAACAATAATAATAATAATCCGGTAAAAAATAAAAGCTCCAGCAGAACCATGATAACAGTCTTCTTTTCTGCCTGTTCATTTTTTCTAACTGTGCAAAACTTAAAAAATAAATCATACACACTCACTCACACATGCGCGCTCTCTCTCTCTCTCACACACACACACACACACTCAGCTTCCACTCAGCGAATCTGTGTTAAATATGTTTGTGTTTCTCTCCAACTCAACCCCTCATGTGTGCAAATATCTCTTAGCGGCCATGGTGCCTCCACCACCTGCCTCCCATGTGCTTCCTCTCTGGTCGGGGCCCGGGGCTTCTGGGTTGGAAATAAACGGGTCAAGGGTAGAAAGCCCATGCTTCTTCACCTGGCACTTCATTCACCAAAACCTCTGGTTATTTTTCCTCCTCGATGTGTATCTTTCCCCCATTCTCCTCTTTCCGAGGCTAGGCTACTGGTGTTTTGTCCCCATCTGTCCTCTCCTTGATGCCACGTGCTGCTCTGGTGTGGGTCACCTTCCACCCGGCCTCTAGTTGAGTCCAGGCCTCCTGCGGCCACAGAGCACCCTCGCTTCCTGCGAACAGGTGACTCTCCTTCCCCCCACCTGCACTTAGCACAGAAAGCTAGTGTTGACATGTCCTGAAGCTGTAGAACCAATGAGCAAGGGAGGAGATGGGAATCACTAGAGGGTCCCCTCCACAGGACTAAAAATCCTTTCGAGCTCTCTGCCTGCTCCTGGGGCACACGTGTGCGCACACACACACACACACACTCACATGCACATGTGCACGCAAGCTCACACACACACATACTCATCCAAAGGGGCCAGGTTCCTAAAAGTATAGGGTGCTCCATGGGCTTTGCTGGAAATGGAGTGGTTCCTTCCCCGTTCCAACTGGGGCTCACTTGGAGAGGATGACAGGGATGGATGTCTGATGCTCAGGGAGCGAAGGCAAGACCGGAACCCTCTCTCCCAACCACACCTTGGATGATGCTTCTCCTTGTGTCCCAGAGCCATGCACAATTAGCTGCCAGAGCTGCCAGGAGAGAATCCCGCTTAGGGTGGGAAACTGGGCCCGGAGGCAACTAAGGTCCCTTCAGGATTCAGGTTTCGATGACCTTCCATGAGACCGTCTCTTACCACAGCCCCTGCTCACCCATGTCTGAGCACACATTTGCCTGAAATGAGAGATCCAGAGACGGAAGGACAGGTGGAGAGACAGATGCCGGGGCTGAGGTCTGCTGTATGTCTCTTCTTACATTGTCGGCTAGGTCCTTCAGCTTGAGTCCTTGGTCCCTCCCAGACATGGCGAGCTGGGGGCTGAGTGTGGCTGGCGTTTTGGTTTGTCTCCGTGGGGCTGGGCTTGAGTGTGGTTCTCTCTGCGATGATTGGGGAGGAGGTGAGGCAAAGGCAGTGACTAAAGAGGCAGCAGATGGTAAAGGAGTCATTGCCAAGGAGGTCTGGAGAGTCCAGTGACAAGGTCATCTGCATAGCAATGGCATAGGGCTCTGCAGGGGGACAGGGGCTCGGCTGTCCGCCCCAGCCTTCTATAGAGTTCTCAGAAGGGGTGCTGGGGATGGAGCCAGTGAAGGCGGCCGGAGGTAGGATCTCCTAGATATACTCTGCGTTTTCCACTGACCCTAGATGAGCGCTGACCGAGGAGAATGCCGGTACTTTCTCTAGACAGCATCGAGGATCTGGCAATGGATGAGGCCTAGGACTATAGACGTGCTTCATTTGCATTTGGGGGTGAATGGAAAACAACACATTCTGCTTCCAGGGTGGGTGTGACTCTCTTTCCCTTTCTCCCCTTCTGTGGGACGTTTCTGCTGCTCAGAGCCAGACTAGAAGGTCAGGAGGGTGTCTGCGGTGGCATGTAACTGCTGTGTCTCCTGTCTGGCTTTCCACAGGCTGGAGAGGGGTTGGAGCAGGCAGGTCCTGAGGAGCACTTGGAAGGACTCCAAGAAGACCGCAGGGGGAAAAGGTGGCCTCTGGATGCCAACCCAACAGGTGAGAGGCGGCTCGAAAAACACCTCCCAACTCCCCTTTCCCAACCCCCATTTGCCATGTGCAGGAGCTGTGGCCTTTCTTCTCACACTTGCAACGGGACCACACCCTGGTGGATCCCCTTGGAGATGGAAACGGGGGACAGAAGAGAGCCAGGTGATGTCTTCCCAATGAAGATAATACTGAGCTCACTGCCTCTTCCCTAGACCAAGGTTCGGCCCAGGGTGGGAGGTGGAGGAGCATCCTCTCTCCGTGGCTTGTCCTCCGTCCCCGGGCCCTGCTGCTGATGTCTGCGCTCAGCCGGGAAAGAAAGCCCCTCTGTCATCTTCTGGCCGGGTCCCTGTGGGAGCCTGGCCCTCTGGGACTTGCTGAGGGGCGGTGGCCTGGTTGGATCGCCCTGGCAGAGCCCCAGAGAGAGAAGAGAGGCAGGGAGGAGGGAGAGACAGAAAGAGGCGGAGAGAGACAGCGCTGCTCAGGGGATGCTGCTGACGCCAGTTGGAACTTGCACTTGGTAAAGATGAAAATCTAGACTGAGGCACGGCTTGGTGTGTCCCTCCCCCCAGGGGCCCTGGAAGGACGGTTCTCAGCTGTCTAAGCTCATGAGGGTTATGACTTGTTCTAGTTTGTAGGCCAGTTTCTGCTTTCCGCACTGGTCATCGTGGTCCAGAGGTCCGAGGATCTGTGGAAGGGCGGAGAGTGGGGAGGTTACTGGTTTATGCATCCAGGTTTCTGTTCTTAGGGTGTGCACACACAGGGCGAGTGTGGCCAGGCTGCGGAAGCCACGTGCACACAAAGATGCACACGTGAAGCCGCTGGGTCTGCGGGCAGCCTGGCCTACTGGTGGAGAGGCGTGGGGGCGCTCAGGTGTGAGGTGCGGCGTGTGGGTACCCTGGGGTCGATGTGCACAGGGGTCTCACCCACCTCAGCATGTCTGATTCAATGTGTGCCCTCTGCTGCCCGCATTGGGCAGCCGGCCGTGGGCAGACACCCCCGTGCAACAATGTGCTGGGCCCTCCGGGGTGAGCAAGCACACAGCCCCCTACCCCGTCCCCAACGTGAAGGGTGGCACCCTGGGTCTCTGGGGAATGTGGTCTCACAGATCCTAAGAAATCCCACCCCTGCTTCCTACAACAGCTTATCTTCCCCCAACAGCTCCCCAAGAGCCCACACTGAGAAAGCCACTTGGCTTCACTTGCACATTAATGAACAAATACCCCTCCGAGAGTTCTAGCTCATGCTTTCCTGGTCGTCAGCGGTGATCATGTCTGCAAGAGCCTTTTCTGAGATCAGATGGTTGGTGGAGGACAATGACGGTGAGGACGTGAGGGAAAAGAGATGAGAATTTGATTCAGACTCTGGGGATGTGGGACTGAGTAACAGACCTGCCAGTTTCTAGGTAGGTGACCGGGAGGGGAAGAGGAGGCCGAAGGCTTGAGAGGAGGCTCTGCGAGCTTTGGGTTTGCTGGCCCGCTTCACCAAACCCGCTTCTATTTAACTGGGTGACCAAGATGGAGTCGCCGACTTCTTCACGGGCCAAGAACCACCAGTTACTGGCACCAACATTTCATGAAGAAGGGACAGGTTCCAGGGCACACGAGTGTCCTTGTAGACTCAAGGGCAGTGCTTCCAAGATGAGGCCATTGTACCCCGTACTCACACATTCCATGTCGTCCTTACTTCTCTCATGTGGCCACGGACAGGGGAAAACCTGGCCCTGGACCAGCACTGGCCCGCAGGCTGGTGTCTCGGGCCCTCCAACCCCAAGGAAGCCACAGCTGGCTTCCCCTTCACCTGAGGTTTCCAGCATGACGCTGCTGCTGGCCTGCTGGGGCTCCTTCCTTAGCTGGGGGCTCCTAGACTCTCAGTGAGGAGTCAGGAGGAGGCAGAGAACCGGAGGCACTGGCTTCGGCTCCTGTTACTACCTTGCACTCAAGGAGAAGAGGTTATGCTGCTGCTCAGATACGGGGAGCCTCGGTTCTGAACCCACTTGGGCTTAATCTGCGTGACAAAGAGACCTCCCATAAGCACCTCCCTACTGGCCAGGAAGAAGGCCGACCCCAGGGGAGGCTTTCCACCTGGGAACATAGCAGATAAATAGATCCCATTCTGCTCTGTTCTGTGTCTGTTGCGATGCTCCCCGCTGTTCCCTCTTCTCCGCCCCCACCATGCCGGTCTGGCCTGCCATGGGAGGGGGAAACTGCTTATTTAAAGAGAATTCGATCAGAGAGAGAAAAGGGAAAAATAAAAGAGAGGGACAAGCAGGGAAGAAATAAGAATTTGAAAAAGAAAGAAACAGATACTTTTTCTAAATATCTGAGACTAGGGATTAAGGCGGAATTAACAGACTGGGACCCTTCTCCAGAGCACAGCCCCCCAGTCCAAGGTGGCAGGGAGTTTCCGCCAGCAGCGGTGGGGGGTTGTCTGGGGTTCCTGCCCGGGGCTCTTGTGCACAGAGGCTGCTACAGGCGGGGAGATGTCCTTCCCGACAGGGACCGAGCTGGCTCACCTCCTCGCTGTACTTGCCCACGTAGGAGAAGATTTCCGAAAGTGCGCTCATGGCGTTGAATTCATTCATGTGCATCCGGGACTGCTCCGCCAGGTACGCGTTCATGTCCTGGTCGCTGATGGCCGGCATCTTCCCGATGTCCGAGTAGTACCTGCCAGGGGAGGGAGAGGGGAAGCAAGGAGCTGGAGCCATGCAGAGAGAGGACAGGAGAGATGGGAGCTCCCAGCTTGATGTTTGGGCCAGTGGATGGCAGGGCATGGTCCCCAGGGGACCACGGGGGAGCTCTCTCCCACCTGCGCTTCTGGGGCTGGCCCAGGAGAGCCCTCGGCAGCTCTGGGTACAGGGGGCACAGAGGGAAGGGATGAGACGCCGATATGGCCAGAGGATGAATGGGGCTGGGAGCAGGAGTATGGAGGAGCTGTCCCCTGCGCCGGCCTTGTTCTCAGCTACCGAAGAGCGTCCAGTCCGTCTCTGTCCTTCTGACCCCTCCTCCCGCAGACGCAAATGCTGCCCTCCACGGGGCCCGAAGGCTCTTCCATGCAGTTGCTCTGCCTCGATGCCCTCCCCTCCCTTGGGGTCACCCGGGAGGAGGGCGGGGCTGGGGCTGCTTGGGGAGAGGCTGGCAGAAGGCAATCAGTCACTGTCACTTGCAGCTGTGCACCGCTGTCAACTGGTTAATTAGATGCCAGCATTTACATTTTTAATTTGTGCAATTTGACATTTTACGCAGCAAACCCCAACTCTTCCGCCAGAGGGGAGCTGCGCAGTTTCCTAATGAGGAATGGAAGGGCCCCGGTGCCCCAAAGATGCCCATGGCCCCCTCCCCATGTGCTGGCTGGCTGTGGGCCATGTGAAAGGGGGGCCAGGAACCCACAAACACAGGGGGGCGTCAGGGCATTGGGGGCACCCCAGCGGTCCTGGTCACTCCAGCTCAGCCTGCACTGAATGCCTAGGGCTTCAAGCTGGGAAAAGCAAGCCTGAGAACCTGAAACAGAGGAGGGAACAGAACCTGGGACGGTCGCTGGGGATGGGGGCTAGGCTGAGGCAAGTGAGGCATCCGGGGTGCAGAGTTTTAGGCGAGGCCCTGTGTACGCGCAGGTGCCTATGACAGGCCTCTGGAGTTCCCTGGACCCAGGGCTTGATCAGGCGAGGGAAGGGGCATCCTCAGAGACTCACCCCTGGCCCCTTGGCCTTGTGTCACTCCCAGCCTGGGTCCCTTGGGGCACCCACCATGAATGCAGAAGTCCTGTGCTGTCCCCCTGCCTCCCCCGATCCCTGCCCAGGAGTCGGGTGACAGGCCGACACAGGGGTCACTCGTGTGTTACTCCAGCCATCACGCTCAAGGGCCTGCAGTGGAATGACAGCTCAATTTGCTGCCAGAGCATTTCTGGGCCGCTGAGACCAGTGATGGCCACCCTGCCCAGAGCCGTAGCCTCGCTGACTGCGGACCTGTCGTTCCAGAAACCTTCCGAGGGAGGCAGAGGAAAGGAGATGAAATCCCCGCGCTCTGGCAAAGGAAGGGGCCGGTTGGAGGGTCCCTCCTCGACCTCAGAAACCCAGCCCCACACAGACACACTTGCCAACTGCTTTGTTGAGCTGATTGCATTTTGGCGGGAGGTCTGGGCCCAGCAACAGGAACTTAATGAAATGGCCTTTCTCAGAGGAGCCGGGGGACTCTGATGAAGCCGTCCTGCCCCCGGCCGCACCCGGACTTCATCCTTCACATCCTTCCTCCGGGGTGGGGCCATCCGTCCCCCTGGCCTCATGTTCAGAGCCCTCCGTTTCCTGTCCTGTGGCATCGTGGCTCCATCGCTCCTTCGGACAAGAGCCCACTCTCTTCCCGGCCCATGGCCCACCCCTCCACACCCTCAGCTTCCTCAGGGTCCTGGGTATTAAATGACATTCCAGGTAAAAATGTTCCAGCGGAAGACTCGACTCATTGGCAAGCTTTCTGGAATGCAGTAAATGCCGGTGTTCCATTTTATAGTGGAGACCCGGGGCTGCATGGGTGGCTCCCGACCTCACCCCTCCCAAAGAGATGTGTGCTGATGTCTCCTCATGGATCCCACACCTGCCGAGCTAACTGTGCTTATCGGGCTGTGTAGTCAGGTCCCATTGGTGGAAACCATGACCTGGTAACCTCCCTGGCTTCCCCACCGCCAGCGACCAGGCCGGGCGCTACAATGCCCGGGTCCGCAGCTCTCTCCCGACAGTGACACTCTGTCACCTGTGGGTGGTCAGAGAGACTGACCGGGATGAAAACCCAGGTCCTCACCGACAGGACAGGACTGTCATCAGATGCAAAGACACCTGCCATTTCCGTCACCTGCTCGTGAAACCCCTCACGGGCATGTGGATGGCCTGTCAGGTTCTTTGCATGTAGCGCCCAGGCTCCGACTGCAGCCTTTATGGTCCCTGCGGTGCACCAGAGCCCCGGTCAGGGAGCGCTGTCTCCATGGAACTAGCAGGTGCCCAGCCCCCCGTCTGTTCAACATGGCTTGTCTCCGTGTGTGGTAGATGCCCAGGCCATTTCTCCAAAGAGAATATCTAGAAAGTGTGTTCGTGGGTGAGAAAGAGAGGGAGGAAGGGGGTGGCAGTGGAGTGGGGTGAAGGCAGGGCTTCCAACCTTTCCAGTGGAAGAAGCGGGTGGCGGCCCACCTGGATGTGCTCTACCTGATTCCAACATCAAGGTCGTGTCCGCATCAGCAGACCAGTCTCTCCACTGTTGCCTCCATGCCGAGGTCACTCCCCTGGACCTGGGCACATCTGTGGCCACACACTAGTCCATGAACAGATCAACTACACGTCCTCACCTTTGGCAAGTTTGGATCAACTGAGCCAAGTCACCAAGGGTAGCTCTACATCTTGGATGAGGTGGGACTTGGGGTCTCGCTGACACTCTGCCTGGTTCTTGACCCCAGCCCTGCCTGGGGCTAGCTGGGGCTATGCCCACCACCCCCGGCCTTGCCAGCACCCCTTGAGCCTGATAATGACCTCACTCTTGATCCCCTGGCTGATGGGCAATTGCTTCCTTCTCGACTCCTGCTGGGCTGGCCTTTGCTCTGGGCTCCGCCATGGAGAAGGCTTATTGATTGTGAAGAATGCAATTATGCCCCATTAATGAACTTCACACAAGTGTTCTTATCAGTGGGCTGTGAAGTGAGGAAGGGAAAGGTCAGCCCAGGCTTCTGTACTTGAACTTCCTTCCATGGGATTTCTGTCTGCAGGTGAGCCCCTTCAGAAGGGACTGGTGCTCTGAAGGTCCCCCAAGACCCGCCTCTAGCTGGCTGGCCAAGGCCACACCTGCTGAGGAGGGCTGGGTCCTCTCACTGGCCCTCCCTCGCATTCCTTGCTGACTTTGCTCCTACTGGATGGGATGCCAGTACCCATGGTGTCCCTGGGGAGCTGCTATAATGGCAGGGCCCCAGAATGCTGAATTTTCTGCTGTTGACCAGTCTGTAACAGTCTAGGTTTGTGGGCTTCTGGGGGATGGGCCCAGTGTGTGATGGAGGGTGTCTCATCTCTGCCATTACGATGGCTCTAGTGATCGCAGAAGTGGTCTCCAATGCCCTGAACTCTTAGAAGAAGAGAGTTTTGTCATCCCTTCAAATGCCTCAAGGATGAAGGTGTAGACATGAAAAATGCTTAGAGCCTGATGTTCTGATGTACAGACGCTTGACTTACAAGGCCCTACACCAAAGTCTCTTCCTCTGAGAACCATTCCGTGACCTCTCTGGGCCCAGTGGAACCAGGCTCTCACTCCTGGAGCCTCCCTATTACAGCTCACGGGGCTGTGGAGCACCTGTCCACAGGGAGACCACCGTGGAGACCCACGTGTCTTCCTTGACCACGAGAGCCACAAGGGAAGGATCAAGTGTAATGTATCCTGAGGGTCCCATACACTCCTGATGGAGACCGTAAATGTTTGACCCACGGATTGATGAATAAGTTAATGAAATGTCTATACTTCACCTCCACTATTGCTCCCAGGGCGAGCTGTCACAGTTTTATATTTTGAATGGATGGCTTCCTTAGGGGGCATTTTTAAATATTCAAGATTCTTAACCTTTCTCATGCTGTGATACATGATAGATGATATCCAAACGTGTGGCACACCCCTGTCCAGTTCCAAGCGGGCCAGCAGAGGTGCCACTCCACTCATTCCTACCCGGGTGCACCTGCACTCGAGTGCAGGTGAGAGCGGCTAATGCTGCGAGAGGAGTGACCTTGACGCTCTTCCAACTTAAAACGAGAGGAAATCACCACCCAACATCATTTTACTGATCTTGCTAAAGAAACAGAAGCTACGACTGCTCAGGACACACTGTTCATGGCGACAACACCGGTGAGTTCTGCTAAGATGAGTGTAGTGGTTGATTGAAACAAGAGTCCCTTCTCCCCTTCTCTAGAGGTGGCCATAAGCAAAACCCCGGGCACTCTGATGGAGACAGCAGAGACTGGGGGTCTCCAGTGGGGCCACAGACCATTAGCACTGCAAGGTATTTGGAGACAGGGATGGGAGGGGAGGAAGAATGGGATGGGATGACGGAATTGGGGGAGGAGGAGCAGATGAAGAAGTTCTAGGAGCTACAAGCCAGCATAGGTGTGATAGAATGATCTAGGCTGTTCAACCAACAGAGTCAGTGAAGCCTCCGGAATCCACATGCTTCCTACCTGCTCTGTAGAGAAGACCAGCTGGGGTAAACCCTGCTTCTTAGCTGGGATGGGACAGAAGGCCCTCCTCAAATGTGTGTAGGATGCCGTCTATCGCAGCGGGTCACTCAGCCTGGGTCCTAGGTGGGCTTTCTGCAGGCTCAGGCAGTGACGTCACAAGTGGGGGAGCCCTGGCCCCCAGGCGTTGGGTTCTACCATCATTCTTCTGGACTGCAGGCTGCCAGTGCCCTGGCTAGGCTGGGGGAGGCGGGGACCGGGCTCCCTGTGGGCCACGAGCGAGTTCTGTGCATCTAGGCTTCACCTTCCAGCAAGAAGATGAGTTCGGATGCCAGGCTCCTCGGGCAGTGACCGTGAAATCAGTCCATCCATCATCAAACGGGGAAGCATTCTAGACTCGATCTCCAGACCTGTTCACACTGTCTCCTAATCCCTCTGTCTCTGTACGTCAT
Source organism: Neogale vison (assembly GCF_020171115.1). NCBI lineage: Eukaryota > Metazoa > Chordata > Mammalia > Carnivora > Mustelidae > Neogale > Neogale vison. The sequence continues at coordinate 211,001,558 of NC_058094.1, forward strand.
CCCAGAACGAGTGGAGCAGGGTTTGGGTGGGATCTCAAGCTAGTGAAAGATGACTGTTCCGAGAATGCCACTGGTTGCTAAGAAACTAACAGGATAAGAAATGGAAACCATCGAGCCACTCCTAAAAATAACCCCATGGACAAGGGTTCCTCCTGACCTGTAGCAGCTGCATGACATGGATTTCATTTAGCACCAAGCAGCAGGAAGGCCATTAGCCCTGCGCATGCGTCCTTCTCACCCCTGACTCGCGAACTGTGTTGTGGGGAGAGCCCTCTCTGCAGATGTCTTGGCACTGCCCTCAGCCCCCCACATCCCTGCTTCCTTGCTCCCTGCCTGAGGTCCCAGAGCGGTGCTGTCACACCAGTGCCCAGGTCCTCCAGCCCAGAGGCCGCCTTTTTCCTCTCTTTGCTGAAGAGCCGGGAACCACGGCTTGTTTCCCGCAGCTCTACTGTCAGAAGAATGAGCCACCATCTATCTACGTGAGGGAGGTAAGAGCCTCTCCTTGAGGCTCGCACATAATCTGAAACAAGGACAAGAGAGCTCCCTCTCTGTTGGCTGGCAGGGATGCCCATCACATGCGTCAGCAGGGAGAGGTGGGGAGGAGCTCAAAGAACAAGGTAGGGAAGAAGAACAAAACACAGTCCCTTTCAGCAGAGCTATGTTACTGAGGTGGCCGGGACTCCATGCCCTTTCAGTTATTCCCTCCTTACAAGAGAAGGCAGTTTTCAAGTATGAAGATGGAGATCGTCTCTTTGCCATGAGTGAAATGATACTGTTCATTTTGTCTCCAGTAACTAAATCCAGAATAATTTCTGGTATCCTTTACTCTTAAGAAAGGCACCAAATCTGAGCTTTGCTCCAGATATTTTATTTTTAAGCCACATGGTAAAAAGAGAAAGGGACTTTAAAATCAGGACTACCATGTGGAGTTGTACAGGTTGTTCACTGCACAAAGGTGCTTGGGCTGACAAGCAGACCATCACTCAACAAACCATGCACCCTGTCCTGGGGTTACATCCTCCAGCAGGAAAGAGCACTTTCCCTAATTCACACAGGGGCACCATATAGGTTACCCCAAAAGTATCATAAATAGCAGAAAAATGATGTGGGAGTCAGTTGAGTGTGGGAGTCAACTCTCATTTTGGCCAATGAAGTCATCTTGGGCTGATTACTTAGTTATTCTGAATGTATATTTCTTCACTCTCATGGGCAGAAAATGAGGTTATAATCCTGTCCTCTTATATCCCAGAGTTACTGGCATGAATAAATAAAGCTTTGGCTGGTTGCCTAGCTCAGGTACTTGGTATGTGGTGCTGATTGGCCCAGACAAACCATTGATGTTCTTTACCAGGAGTTCACGGTGCATGAAGATGGGCTCCCCAGCTCCCCAAGACGGGCCCTTAAGTCACAGGACATTGCATGAGACAATGATCAGATCAGGGCTACAAGGCTGAGAAAGCACGTCAAGAGCTCATCTTGGTGGAGTCAAGATCTGGGGTGGTGAGAAGTGTCAGAGTGACAATGACATCCCTGCTGGACATGGGGAGACTTGCTGGATGGACAGGGGCAGATGGGTAGAAGACTCCAGAATTTCTGTGCCAGATGTCATTTAGTCCCTCGAAGGTTGGTTGGTTTTGTTTTGTTCAGGTGGGGATTAGAGCAGGAGCTGTATTTCCTTCCTGGGCCTGAAGGCATTTCAGCCACACAAGATCTGGGGCCCTCCATGCAGGGAAGCAGAGCCCAGTGGCAACCTCTGGCCAGGATCCCTGGGGTCTTGTTCAGCGGACAGTACCACTGGGCCCGTGGGGGTGTGGGCATCGCAACCACAGGATCAGGCGTTGCGAGTGACCCGTCTGTAAGCACCAGCCCATTCTGGAGGGGACGGAACCCCGCATCAAGGGCAGTAGTTCTGCTGCGGCAAGGGGCCCTACCGTGGCTCCCAGGCCCAGCACTCACCTCTCTACCCAGTTCTTGTAGCTGGGGATGTCCTTGGCATAGAGCAGCTTGTTGGAGGGGGAGTCCTTGCCCAGCCGGTGCTCGGACGTAGAGCAGGAGTCCATGAAGGTCTGGGCCACCACGGAGAGGCAGGCGTCCGTGATGCTGTTCTTATGGATGTCGAACACAAACTGCGGGTTCTTGATCATGTTGACCCAAAACCTCAGGGGCAGGCTGTGCAGAGGGAAGAGGCAGACGGTCAGAGAACCTAGGGCGGGGGGCTGTGGTGTAGCCCGGAGAGTTGTCCGGAAAAAGAGAAAAGGCTGGAAACACACCGTTCTTAAGCAAAGCCTGTGCTTCTGACTTACCTGACAGGAAGCTGAGGATCAGCAAGGCTGAATAATCTGCCCACAGCTAGAATGCTGATGGCCCCGGAGAGGGCTTGATGCCTGGCCTGCCCTGTGGCCCTGTAGGCTTCCCTGCTAGCCCAGGGCTGGGGGCTCAGAGGTGGCCAGGATGGAGTTTCTCACTCTAGTCTACTGTCTGCCCCCTATGCTGGATACAAGGCCTCTCCAGGTGGCAGACTGTAAAGAATAACCTGGAATATAGGCTTCATGTCTTATTCTCTGCTGTCCACTGTATGACTTGGAAGAAGGCACATTGGTTCTCCCTTCCTGGGAGTATCAGCTTGATCCCACATGGTACAGGCCCTGGGCTGGGCTCTTTAAGTGTAGCTAACTGATTCCTCCACTCGGAGCTGGCATTCACAGAAACCCACATTCACAGCCCTTCAGCCGTTCCCTCGTGTCCCTCCTCCCCCCGCCCTCTTTCTTGTACTTAGCACCTACTGCATACCCAGAGCTAGGCTGGCACCTGGAGATACAGTGTGACTAAGGCACATCCCTCTGCCCCCAAGACACCTGCACTCTGGTGGGTTCGTGGGCATCAGACATGTCATCAAGTGCTCTGAGAACTGTCAGTGCTAGAACCCAGGGACACACAGGGTCTGATGTGGGACATAGGGACATGTCATCCAGTCTATTTAGAGAGAAGCATCCAGAAAGTCTTTGCAGAAGGAAAGACACTCCATAGTCTAAAATTTTAGAGAAGCACAGGTGTTCCTGAGCTGGAGGAAGCCTGGAGAGGAATCAGCTGAAGCAAGACAAAGCGGGGATAAACCAGGCAGTGTGACTTGGTAACAGCAAGTCACTGTCCGTGTTGCCAGAACGGGTCCCAGGGCATCGGGACAGGCTGCCCACCTGCTGCCTTCGGCCGCCCTCTGCTGCCTCTCCTGTTCCGGGGCTTCCAGGCAGCCCCCCAAGATGCAGATTAGGAAGCAGGGTGGCACCAAGCAAAGGCTTGCCTCTTTCCCTCCCTCTGCCCCTACCTGCTCACCACCTGCCTTTTGCCCCGAGTTTTAGTGTTTTGGCTGCTGTCCTCACTGCTGGGAGTAGTTACAGTGCTCCTGGGTGTGTGGTTTGGCTCTTAGAACTTAAACTCTCTGAACTACTTTCTTCAATATGGCGAGCACGATGTTTCTATCTATCATCTCTTCCAGCGGCCATGACAAATGCTAAGAGACACAAAGACCGCCTATTCAAGACTGCGCATCAATCAACAAATACTCCCTTCCCACAAAGTGTGTGGTGCGGGGCTCCGGCGGGCAGCGCTGAGCTCTAACCGCGTTAAGTGGCGCTCCTATCAGCCTGGGAAATAGGGACTAGGAAATAGAGAGAGAGCACAGAAAATGGCGACACACACTGAAGGGCCAGGTCCTTGTAGGTGCCTGGGGAGACCACGACAGCTAAAATCAGAGCTCTGGATCACGGGCTGTCACACCTGCCCACGCCCTCCTGTTTCTGGAGGTCCCACTCAGAAGAGGGACACGGGGGTGTCTCTGTCCAACACGCTGTTGTTTCTCCCAACACTCTCCTTGCTTCGGCCGGCGGTGCTGACAGGCAAATCAAACAGGGAAGCCAGGGCACCACACCGAGGCTCCTGCCTAATGAAATATTAGCATATTATTAACATTAGTGGTGGCACTAATCTCTGGTTGATTGCAGCCACTCAGGCTAAATGAGCAGGAGGTTTATTTCAAAGAGAAAAGGTAGGGGGATTGTCGAGGAAGGGGGGCAGAGGGGGAAAAGGTGAGCTACAACTTCGGCTGGGAAAAAAGAAGTCCTTGTTTTTCACCTGGGGACAAGGAACTCTAAGTCTGCATGCGGATGTCCCAGTTCCCGGAGGAACTGCTTCTGGCCCAGGGAAGTGAGCAGGGTCGGGGGCGTACGTCCTTTGGAGCAAGAATCGGAGCCTGCTGCTGGCTCTGGTCCTGGCCTGGAGGTCCTGGTGAGGACAGCAGGGTACTGGGGAGAGCCGGTGTGAAGGGAAGGCCGGCCCCACGCCAAAGGCATTACGGCAGCCCTGGAGGAGGCCTTACCCCAGCAGGAGGTATGGGCTGAAACCAAATGGCTTAGACACCATCTCAGGGAGGTCTGCTTGCACTGCCCTAGGAGGGTGGATAGGGGTGTTTGGGAAATACTGCCTCTCCCCAGCCAGGAGGACCAAGAGCCAGGCGGGGCGGAGCACGTCACGTGTCCTGAAGGCTGCTGACATTCAGATGAGGGGGTCAGTAAGGCAGGCTCCCTGCCAGAGGGAAGCAGATTGGGAAGGCCAGTGACACGGCCCTCGGAACAGCTCAGAAGAGTCAGGGTCGAAGGATGGGCAGAATTCAATGCGGTCTGAGCCAGAGGCGGGCACGGAGACACACCAGGCCTGGCAGGCCCTTCCACAGGGAAGAGGCTCCCCTGCGCGCTCCCGCACTGAATGAGGAATCCAGATTCTCAGAGTCTGTTTCGAAAAGGTTGCAAGAACTCTACAGTGGAAGATCCTCTCTCACCCGAAATCAATGTGGGAGTAAACCCAACTCCTTAGTGCGTGGTCCAAACTTCTGTTCCTGCCTGCCTGCTTTTCCAATTCCGGCAGAGACAGCACTAATCTTCAGGTGAGAGAGATGAGAAGCCAGAGCAGATGACATGAAACGAGGCTGTCATCTGTCTGGTCTGGGGCCACGGGCTGGCTGTGGGCATGCCTGGTTGTGCCCCCAGTGCCGGGCCCCTCCCAGCAGTCCGGAGCCGCTGGTTGGGCTGCCTTGGAAGAATGTTCTGGGGAACGACGACCTGGGACAGGGGCTGTTTAAAAAGCTGCAGGGAGGCGATTCTGGAATGGATGGGACTAGATATAAGACGGCCTTGCCTAAGGTAGAGGCCTCAAGTAGAGACCGCCTTGGCCTGGCCTCGTCATCAAGATTTACTGAACCACCGCTTTGTTCAAGGACAAAGTTGGACACTGATGTCCAACTTTGCAGCTGCAGATGGAAACCCAGAGCATGCAGTGCGAAGGGAGAGGGGCGTAGGGGTTACAGAGACACGGACCACAGTGGAGACCCCTAGAGTATCAGGACTCAGAGAACCCGGCTGTCTCGCTGTCTCAGAGATGGCCAGAGCACAGACAGGAAGGTCTCTTCCCTACAGGGAGTTTGGAAGATGAGTCTGGCTTCTCGAATCGAACAGAAATACCTTTTGTTCACCTAGATGACTGCATGACAGTCACTGTTAGGTGCTGCCTTTTTGGGTCGTTGCCCTCACGGATCTTCTCCCATTGCACTGGCCTCCCTGTTCAACCAGCTCCCTGCCTGTCTGTCACCCACTGAGGCCAGGGGCTGGGCCCGACAGTGTCTGCGCACTCAGCGTCGGGAGAGGTGAGAGCGGAGGTGAGCGCCGAGACAGGAGAGGGTGGGGAGGCTCAGAGCCCGCGCTGAGGGGGGGCCGGGGGGGCCACGGCCGCACTCACCAGTTGCTCTTCCAGGTGTGGCGGACATGGGGGTCATGAATGCCGTGCTTGTCGGCTTGCTCGTCCAGGAAGTCGAACATGTACTTGATGGCCAGGGGCAGGGCGGAGCCCCGGTGTGCCGTGCTGAAGATGGTCTCGAAGAGGTCGTCCACGAACTTCTGCAGGGTGCCCTGTGCGTGGAGGGGAAGGGGTTCAGACACAGCTCTGCCCAGAGAGCTCTGGGGCTGGGTTGTGAGATCTGCCCAGTGGACGGGTTGGAGGGGAAGGGAGGACGGCGTGCAGCCTGGCCCGCCTGGGGGGAAATACGGTGAGCTCGTGCATTATACCCCCACCGGCTTCCTCTGTCTCTAACAGCTTGAACTCTCCCCTGCACATGCAAAACAGACAGAAAGCTGGTGATTGGACCTAAGGAGACCTTCATCCGTCAACGCGATGGGTTAAACGCGGGTGGGGTTAATGCCCTTCAGTGGTGTTACTGTAGCCCCTTTCACGCAAGCTAATGAACAACTCACTGGGTCACAGCAGACAAACGCAGTCTGCCAGTCTGCTTGAGGCATTCCTCACTGGTTAGTGACACACACTCTCTTGGCTTTGCCCAGAGCAGGCTGGAGGCCAGCTGCACGACTGAAAGGCTAACCATAGGCACACCGTGTCCCCAGAAGCGGGACTGGAAATACAGCCCGGAAAGTCACCAATGAAGCCCCATGTTCCTCCCTAGGGGTGGTATATGACACCTGTGAGAAGGAGACATTCTCTCGTGGGGTATGGTCAAAGAGCATAGACAGATGTGACTAGTGTCTCTATATCTGAGAACGGGCACAGAGAAGATGGACATGAAGCTTTAGCCTGCATCCCAGCAGTGATGCCTGGGTGGGGTCTGCTGGGGCACCGGAGGGCATTATAGCAAACCATATTGTTGGCAGAAGAAGGCCTCCTTAAGTCCAGTCATCAGCATGGTGAGGAGGGTTCTGAAGTTCTGTGCTGGCAGAGTCCCAGGGTAGAGTGGGTAACAGAGGGGTCCTAGCACAAACGCTAGCTACCTGCCAGCTCTGACCCTTCTGTGCAGTGATGAGGTTCCTTCCCCCTTCCCCACGTGTGTGAAGTCCCCTACCTTTGTGGCCAGGAGACGTGTCAGATAGATCTCAGACACCATCTTGCTCCCCCGGTCACCCTCCTTCTGGTCCCCGTGCTCGTGGTTCTTCACCAGATGCCACATCTTCACTCCGCTCTCCAGGTCGGGGGTGATCATGGGTGTGCGCGAGCGGAGGCTGTCGGGGCTGCCCGTGTGCCGCATCATGTTTTCTGCCAATGCAGTGACCCCGCGCGTGTGAGGCCGTCCTGTCACCCACAGCACACCCCCCCAACCCCCCTTGCAGCCATGGCCAGGGCTGTGTGATCCTTCCTGCAAGGACCTGGTGCCTTGCAAGCAACCATTCCCTAGAACTGGGATGCTTTCCCTGCCACCTCCAGGAAGCCCTCCAGGGATACCTCATCCACAGGGATTCCTCATGCTCTTGTACTTGCATCTCCCCAGCCCTTAATTACTCAATTTCTAAGAAAAGAAGCCTGTCTGTTGTTACACTGTTCCTTGTGAGAGCTCTGAGGTGACGTCTCAGGATGGGTTCCATGTGGCCAGTTAAGGAGGAACGTTAAGAGTGGGCAGCCCATTCCCTTCGTGACTGTCCACCAGCTGAGTAATCGCCTGTCACCTGCCTCCCGGCATCCTGTGTCTGGCCGGGGCCAGTCCTTCCCACGGGCTTGCCGACGCGTGGGTGTGGTGGGGTAGGGGTGGAGCAGGAAAGAGGAAGGTCCTACTGTGTGTAGGCACTGCTGGGTCTTCTACTTATTTTTCACCCTGATCCCATGAAGTCAGTAACTTTTCCATTCCCCGTCGTGCTGGGCAGACCAGGCCTTACAGTGGTCAGGCAGCTGGCCCAGAGCACACAGGTGGAGGCAGAATGGGGCTGCACTGGGGGCTCCCAACCCGCCTCCAGCACCCTCTCCCCCACCCGCTGCAGATCCACAGACCTGGGTCTGCACCTTCCCTCAACTGCCTCCTAACAGTGTGACCTTTACACGTTGCTTAGCTTCTGGGTGTCTGAGTTATAATTTGCTGATCTGCATAATAGGGGGAAATAATAATTATTTAATTCACTGATTATTATGAACATGACGTGCAATAATGAATATCACAAAAGTGAAAGCGCCGTGTAGACTATAAGGTGCTCGTGAAGGTTAGATTTTCTTCCTGTTTTCAAGGATGAAGGTCCCGTTCCTGCATCAGAATTCTAGAATGAGGAGATTCCTCCCCGCTCAGGCTCTCCCCAGTGATGGTGAGCTTGCCCGCCTCCCATCCAGGTCTCTGAAGCCTTTCAGCCATGCTGCTGTTGTGACCATCACCACGGCAGGCTTGGGCATCCTCTCTGCCCCGGTATGATTCAGAGAACTCACCATATTTACTCGCCGAGGTCCTGGAGACGGTGGAGTTGTTCACTGCATTGTAGGCTGTCACCTGTTTGGACACTAACGCCACCACAGAGCCATCTGGCACCTGCAGGAAGAAGGCTTCTAAGAGCCTGGGCACAGAGACTCTGCCACCTCAGGAAATAAGGACAATCAGAATTCACTTGGGTTTCAGGGCAGTCAGTGCTCACAGAGGACCGGGGGACTTTGGAGGCTGTTGGCTGGGCTTTGATGCCACGACAGACCTGAACACTGAGTAGTGACCTATGCCACAGGTCCCTCTTGGAGCAGCTCTGGCAAGAGCTCACCAGCACCCTCCTTCCCAATGCTTCCCTGGTAGGGTGCCCGGCCTCAAGCCCCAGGGAACATCCAAGAAAGGGCCTTTTCTCGGGGACTTGCCCACATCGGGCTGGAAGCACGCATGTTGAGATCCTGTCTCCAGAGAGGACAGGGTTTCCTGGCTGGGGGACATCAAGTTTCCCTGGGTCACTAAGGGATCAGAAGTGCTGGCCGAGAGGTGGACGGGCAGCTTGGTGTCCAGCCTCTGGGGGAGCCTGTTATTGAAGGCCCGAGACTTGGAGGGCTAGTGAGCCCCGCCCCTCCGGCATGGTCTCCCCACCTGGTAGTGGGCCAGGGTGTTTAGTCTCTTCCAGTCATTCTCAATTTTGGTGGTGATGTCTTCATCCTGCAGGATCATCCTCGCCCCGCTTCCTTGTCGCCACTCTGCAGGGAGAACAGTTGCATTTCAGGGAGGCCCTGGGGCCCTTCTTGCAGGGGTCCTGAGGGCCTCCGTGCAGGTAGCTGCCCTCTGCCATCTGGAGCACGCATCCAAGGACAGACAGGTGCTAGCAGATGCTCCCTGAGGAGCGGGGACAGGCTCTCAGTGCAGAGGGGCCCTGAGTCCCAGCTCTGGTCCTCATCCCAACAGACTATGGGACACAAGCGGGACAATACCATCTGTCCCTGTGAGTGGCCACATCGTGAGTAGATGCTTAGTAAGTACTGGCTGAGGGGAGAGGGCAGGTCAAAGCACTTAAGAAAGCGCTACGCAAACTTAAGGCGGCATGATCAGCACCACAGGCTCACTGGCTTGGTTGCAAGGTCTTGGAGCAAATGAGATCAAGCCTGCAGGTTGAGGCTCTGTGCACCCTGGTCCAGTTCTGGGGGCACGTCCTGCACCTGAAAGCTGGCAGGTCGGTCACCCTTGGCAGGGAGGCTGGGTGACCATGTGTGGAGAGGTCCGCAAAACCTGTTCTCGCGCCCAGGATCAGCTCTAGCCCTACAGAGTTGAGGTGGACGGCGGCATATTGCTATCTAGCCAATGCCCAATTATTTGATGCTGTAGGTATACAGTTCTAGCCAGACGGCCTGCTCAAGGACCCAGATGCCCACAGTGCAAAGGCTGTCTGCTGGAACCCACAAAGGAAACAGCAGACTATTTCTCATCAACCCCACTGCCGTCACCCCCCCCCCCCCCCCCCCCGTGGTCCCGGGTACTGGGTACCACACGGAGATGAAGACCTGCACTCTCCAGTCTTCACACGTATGCACATGGGGCCCCAGGTGCATGCCAGGCACACGCCAGCCCTCCAGTGCAGAGGCACGTGCACACCCACACACGCACATATGCTCACACACACACACCAGCGAAGAAAAACAGCCTTTTAAATTCAAATGTATTCACAGGCATCGCAGCCAGCAAGCCCCAAATCCGGCTTCCAGGCAATCCGTGCAGACTCCAGTACTTCTGAACCGTGCAGGAGCCCCAGGATTCACAGAGCGCAGTGGGGTGCTGGCCCGAGTCAGCCCACATGCTTGCCTCACCCCACCGTGTCTGTTCCTATGGTCTGTAATGACTCGATTCTGAATCTGCCCCCACCCATGCTAGTTCCCCTGCCCCCATAAGGCTGAGCGGTGGGCCCGAGATGGGCCACCTCGGTAGCACGGAGGGCCCCGATGCCTCCCTGCCTCGTCCCTTGGTAGTGCCAGTGCTGCTGATGGGAACCGGGCCCAGGAAGGGAGCTGCCTGCCCTGAGGAGCAGCAGAGTGGCTCCCAGCCCCCTAGTCCCGGCTCCAGGTCCCGGGCTTGCCTCTGTCTGGTTTAAAGCTTCCTGCGATGTCGGTCCGTCCCAAGAACAAAAACACACAGATACTGTGCGTGTTCCCTGCAGCGAAGGGGCCTCTCTCAGCCCACGGGGGCGGCCAGTCATTCAGCCCTGCAGGACGGCCTGGCTGGAATCGATCGCACTGATTAGGGCCTCAGGGCAGGTCAGGTAGGACATTAAAGGCACGAGGCCTCACTGCGGCACCAAGGCGGCAGTGTTGGGTTTATTGTGCTTTTTGCTTTTATTTTCACTTTCTGTAGGTATGTAGGGATGCAGGTGTTTGTGAGCGGTGGGATAAAAGACGTGGCCTGTCTGGCCGCTGGTTGGCAGCTGGTCTGTGGTACAGGCCGACTCCGGGTAAAGGCCATCCTGGGGCCAAGGAATACAGCAGCGGCATGTTGTGGCCCGGTCCCACAGCTGACCCTAAAATGCGAAGGCTCTTGGGTCCCTCCCGCTTGCTGGGTGAATAGCATCAGAGCCAGTAAGTCAGAGACTGCGTGGTGGGGGTAGTACAGAGAAAGCGTGGGGCACCACTCCCCACATGGGGGCTGGAGGAAAAGCAGGGCAAGAGCTCTGGATGTTACGCCCACTCGCTGGGCCCAAGGGAAAACGAAGTCTCCTCCACTGAAGTGGCTGTGGACTTTTTGCCGGGACTAGTTGCAGACCAGCTTTCTGGTTTACCAGCCACACCAGCACCGCTTGCTGTGGGAGTTGTAGCGCCTCTCAGTGGGATCAGAGCAAGCCACATAGCCTGCTGGACTGAGAAGTGACAGCTGGTGACTGATTTTGGAGCCCGGTGTCAGACTTCCCTGTTGTACAACTCCCATGAAATTGTGCAGTGCGCAGCCTGTGTGGCTGTACTCAGCAGCCTTAGTTCTGAGTCATGTCCAATAATTATGTAAGCCAGTGAAAATCAGTCTGTTTCTCTGTCCCCAACTGAAAAAAATAGGGCAGAGTATGGCCATGCTTCCCCCAGGGCAGTCAAGGAATGATGGCTTGTCCTTGGGAGTGCAAAAATTCGATGTTGCTAGACGCCTGCTGCAGTGTTGGTCCGGCACCAGGGACACAGCAAGTACTTGATGAGTATTTATTAAAGGAATAATGAATAAGTGAGGGAAGGAAGGAGAAGAGTGAGTGAGTGAGTGATGGTGGCCTATTTTCCAAGCAGTATAAGAGAATTTTCTGCTTGTATGTTGGTTCTCACAGTGCGCAGTCAGAGAGTAGCAGGCAGAGGTGAGCAGTGAACTTAATCTGTTAGCAACCTGGGCCAATGATCTGAACTCCTCAGACACACGACCAGGCACAGCCAGGGCCAGAAGGGAAGTTGTCTTACATTATCGTCTCTCATCCTTCCAATTTCATGACCAGGAAATAAAAGAAACAGGTTGAGAAGACAGATGCAGAGGTCCCCACCCCCAGGCCACTGTTCCTTCTGATAACCAGCTGAGTTCTGTTCCCCGGGGCACTCACTGGGCTCCTTCTCTGGGCAGGACACTGGACGAGGTCACCTGGAGACAGTGACACAGAGGAACAGAACTCCCCCTCCCCAGTGCTCTAGGTGTTCCCCGAACATGGACATGGCTCTGGGCCCAGCAGCATGGCACCCGTCACATCGATGGGTCAGCCAAGGGTCAGGATGTGGGGGAGGGTGTGAGCTGGCAGGCCTGGAGCCCTGAGTTGCAATCCCCACAAGTCAGGAATATTCCCCCAGGTACCAAGATGGAGATAGTGAGCTGGGGTCAAGGAGGAGAATTCTTAGGCCCCCGCTTTCAGGTTTCTGGAGCCTGGTACTCTCGGCCGTGATCGTATAGTGGTTAGTACTCTGCGTTGTGGAGCCTGGTACTCTCATTGCCTCATACAGAAACATTGAGTTTGCTCTTCTTCCTGAAATATGAGAAGGGCCAGCAGCTGTTGGCAGCCCCAGCCTTGGGCCCTGCAGGGAGAAAGCAAGGCCATGGGGTGTTTGCTGAGCGGACCCCGGGGGGAGCACGCACAGTGTAGCAGGAAGGCACGGGGTTCCTGGCACTGGATAATTGGAATGAGCTAACACGGCGACTCACCCCCGAAACTCACTCTTCTCTGCCAGGTCCTCAGTGTGACCTGCTGGCCTGAATACACTTCTGCTTCTGAGTTACACTTTCCTTCCTTTCCTGAAACCCCTCAACTGGACCAGCTATGGGCTCTGTTCTCCACAGACTCATCATGGCATGTCTCAGGAAAATCAAAATAGTGGACATGGGCTCAGCTTTCTGGAATGCTCTGGCTCTGCTTCGTGACCTTGGCTTGCCAGGGGCATGAGCCTGGGAGTTCTGCTGAGCCATGCCAGGACCAAGAAGGGACAAGGTCAAGGCCCAAAGTGTCTGACTTCTCCCTGTCTTGGAAGCCATCCATCCTTCACAGGGCATCTCTGGCTTCTGGAAATCTCGTCCCTGCTGGACAGGAGGAACCTAAGAGCAGGTTGGACTGGATCAAGGTCAGGCAGACCTGCCACCTTCAGATCTGAAGGACAGTGGCCTCGTCCCCTTGGCGGTGTGTGCGGCTGTTCAGTCAGCCCAGGAGGCCCCTGAGCAAGGGCATATCTCATTTTGCACTCTGTGTGCTGCTGCATATTCAACATACGCTTACTTTTAATGACAGTAATGAAAATCAATAGAACCCAGCTTCCCAATCCCAAGTTCAGCAACCCCTTCACCAGATAGGCTCATTCTGTCTTGCCTATAAAAACAGCACTAAAAATATCCCTCTTCTGTGTCCACACCTTGCTATATATGTGTGAGGTGACCCCACTAGAGCAGCTGAGGGGTGATGTGACAGCCAGTGTCCTCTAGGTGAAAGCCCAGCCTCCAGACAGCTTCGCCTGCCCTTGGGGGCACAGAGAGAGATTAGAAACTACCTCCAGGCACCAAATGATGGGGGACGCTGAGCTCAGGGACGGCCCCAGAGAATCCCGAGACAAGGCATGTGCTGGTCCAGGACATCTAGGTGGTCCCCGTGTGGAAAATCCAGATCCAGAAAATCCCAGAGCCTCGTGACACACTCACTCATTCCAGCACTGTCTGCCCAGCACCCACCGTGTGCCAGGCCCTGGGCCAGCAGCCCATGGTACCTACACCTAGCTCTTGAAGGGATCCCTCGCTGGAGGGCTGGGAGGGAGCATGCAGAATCACGGGCCCAGGGTCAGGGCTGCATGCGGGGGAGAATGAGCAATGTCCGTGGGCAGTGGTGCAGGGATGGCCGTGGGGCTGAGGGTTGAGGGACAAGGTGGGCAGGTATGATGCTTCGGGGGTCCAGAGGCACCACGTACGTGGATCCGTGAGTGTGCCTCAGAGTAGGAGGCAGCAGAAAGGAGAGGCTGGACAGGACGTGCAAGTCAGAAGTTGGCAGGCTAAGGCATCTGGCAGTGAGCTGCGGGCCAGGGAGATGGGGTGGCTGAGAAGGAGGGAGTTCTTGAGGGACATGGAGGTTGGGATGGCTGCCTTTGGCCAAGGCAGTGGGGGCTGGGGTGTAGACGTAGGGGGTGTTCGGGAGGTAGGCTACACACTGCTTGGAAATTCTCTGGGAAGAAGAGACGGGAACACCACGGCATGTCCCACAAGTTTCAAGAAGGTGGCTGAGGGATGAGCTAGAAGCTAGAGCATAGAGGAGGGGGGCCTTCATCTGCAGGACAGCCCTAGAAGGAGGCCCGGACCCCAAGCACATCCCTGGCCTGGCTCCTGGAAGGTCCCCTACGACCCAGCTGGCACTATGCTGAGAAGCAGCTCTCCCTGGGACGCAAGCCTGCAAGAGCTCGGGCCCTTGTGGCATGGGGCTGTGGCGAGGGCACGGGCACACGTATGCACACATGCACACGCACATCCACACACTCCTAGATATATGCGCACACATATTCACGTGTGCACTTCATTTTACCTTAAGGTGGGGACTCAAAGTTTGCAACCACCGCTCCCTCCTTCCATTCTCTCTAACAGCCCTTGTCCTCAGACCCGTCACCGAAGCTTTGGGAAGCACTGACCTGGACAGGCAAGGGAGGCGGGACAGGCTCACCAGCCTGAGTGGTCCTGGCTGAGCCAGCCCTCCTGATCCACAAGAGACCGTCCAGATGCCTGTACTTCGCCCCAGGCCGCCTTGCCCCAACCGGGGAGCCACAGGCAGGCTCTCACCGGGGGCAAATGTCAACCCTGCCCAGCGCCTGCTCAACTCCCCCAAGACAGGATCCTGAGCAGAGGGCTGGAGGAGGAGACTTGAGGACTGCTGGACACATGTCGACAGGTGAGCCCCAAGGAGAAGCCCAGCAGGGAGCCCCGGGACCCTCAACAGCCAACTACTCGGCAGTGTGGGGAGCATGCATCAGAGCAGAATGGGGAGGAGGCGTGACAAGGTCAGAGTGTCACTGCCAGCAAGGTTGGAAGATTGACCTGAGGGTGGAAGGGGGTACTGTCCAAATATGTTTTGTTAAAAAAAAATAGTATTTTAGTTATTGTGAGAGCAAGTTGTAAAATAGGAAATAACCGAACTATGAAACGTGATGCTCCAGAAAGAAATTCCCAGGTGGGACTGTGCCACCTGCGCTCAAGGTTCCAAGTCTCCAGAAACCAGAAAGCGTGCGGCTCTGGCTAGTTATTGCTTTTGGGGGAAAGTCTGTGGGTGCTGCAGGCAAAAGACGACTGGGTTCTGCTCCTCGATTAAGGAGATGAGCTAAAGCTTAATGGATATTCTTGAGTATGGGACACAGAAGTTCTGGGGTCCCTCCAGCTGGGCTCTGCTGTGCAGTGTCAAAGAAGAGTGAAGAAGGCAGGTGGTGGGCACCAGAGAGGGGGAAAGGTGACCCTGGGATTCCGACGCACAGCACCAAGAGGGAGTGGCTAGCTCTGATCTCTCTCTCCCAGCTCCTGCCTCGCAGCCCTGTGCCCTGCTCCAGAGTCCGAGCACAAAGGACAGACACATTCACAATCCAATTTGTTACACGTCCACCTTCCGGGGAGTGAGGGAGGTGAAAGAAGAAAGAAAAAAAAAAATCCCATTATCTTTATCTGTCCTTCCCATCAGGTGCAGCGGAAAATGCAAACTGGGGAGACAGTGGCTGTGAACTCTTTATATTTCCCTTGGAAGATAGTGTATCTTTTTACTGCATGCAGAAATTACTTGTTTGCGGGGGGGAGGAATATATATATATATATATATCCATTCAGCATGACTTGAACCCTGAACGGCAAGACGGAGCGGGTAGTGGAGTTCCGGGGCTATTGAGAGAGCATTTGCCTTAAACCAGAGGAATCTCGGAAGGTCAAGGCCCATGGGGAGAGACTGTACAGGGAGGACATGGGTGTTCTCTCCACCTTCCTGCTGTGTGACCGGGGCCCACGCGCTGTGCCTCTCTGAGTGGCCGATTCTCCTGTGCAGTGGAGTAGACCAGCATCAGTGATGCCCACTTTGCTGAGTGCCCTGGCTCAGAGGGAGGGGGGTCCTGCCTTCTGGGGCTGTGCAAAGAGATGAGGAACTCGTCGAGCTCCCACTGGCACCCCCTGTACGATGTATCGGTTAGAATTTAGTGCTGCAGGGGTTACTCAGATCAGACCCAATAATGGCAGGTAGAAAGGGACATAAATGGGGTGAGGACAGCCTCGTGTATAAAAGAGTGGGGCACCATGGCCACTGTGCTTTGAGAGCTCCCAAGGTTCTCCCTGACCTGACACTGCCCCCAAAGCGTGCCTGGTGGTGCCTCTCCTTCCCTAGATTCCAACAGACTGAAAGGAAGGCAGACCTAGTGTCCTTCACTTGGGCTCCTGTGCGGGTTCATTTGATGTGTCAAGTTGACTGGAGTTAGGCATCCAGTTATGTGCTCAGACATTGTTCTGGATGTTTCTGTGGGGTTGTTTTTAGATGAGATTAACACTTCGATCGGAAAGCGAATTGCCCTCCATAATGTAGGTGGGCTTCATCTAGTGAGTTGAAGGCCTGAAGAGAAGACTGACCTCCCCTGAGCCAGAGGGAATTCTGCCTGCAGAAGCCTTTGGACTTGACCTGCAACACAGGCTCCTTCCTGGGTCTCCAGCCTGCCAGCCTACTTTGGAGGTTTTGAGCTTGGCCAGCCCCCTTGCCAGAGATGGAATGTGTCCCACCAGAATTCTTATGTTGAAACCCTAACCCCCAACGTGATGGGATTTGGGGGTGGGGTCTTTGTGACATCAAAGGACATGAGTGGGGAGCCCTCCTGAATGGAGTTAGCGGCTATAGGAGGGGCCCCAGAAAGCTCCCTTATTCCTTCTACAGGTGAGGACTCGGGAAGAAGGCACCACCTGTGAACCAGGAAATAGTCTTCACCGGACACTGAACTTGATCTTGGACTTGCCAGACTGGAACGGTGAGGAAAATTTCTGTGCAGTCCACGGTATGGCGCTACAGCAGCCCAAACGGACTACAACTCTGGAATCACGAGAGCAATTCCTTAAATCTCGTGCACGTTCTACTAGTTGTGTCTCTAGAGAACCCTGACTGATACCTTCCCCATCGTGGTGGCTTAATGCCTGTGAAAGTCTGGTGAAAGCGTGGATGGAGGTGAGCTAGGGAGGGGAGAGGACTGCAGTCTGAGGCACCATGGGTAGAAGTGTCTGGAATGAGGGGCCAGGCCGGGCCAGGGCCACGGTGATGATGAAAGGCAGAAAGAGGTGTTTGGGGCTGGATTTACTTAGGACCGTTACTGGGGTGGCTTAAAATATCTTTGCTCCCTTCTGAGTTGTTGTGGGACAAGTGTCCTCACCTTGCCAGGGGCCAGCATCAGGAGGGGGAAGGCGTGTGGCCAGTGCCCCCAGCTAGGGGAGTGGGGAATGAGAGGAGGATGCCTGGCTATCTTGCCTCTGGCCCAGGCATGCGGCTGAGTCCTTTCTGGGCCGGTGGGCTTCGTGTTCTGTCCCTTTGGCATAGCTTAATTTTTGATAATAATCACACCTTACATTTGTAAATTGCTTTTAGGCTTTTAAAGCACTATCACCTACATGATGGGAAAAACTTGCCTGGCCTCTCTCTCCCCTTGGGGGCCACGAGGCGGAGTTGAATCATGTGGAAAAAGCATTTGGGTCTCAGAGGAGGCCCCTTTCCTTGTTACGCAATCTGGCTTTGGTAGAAAGAAGGCGGGAGCTTTCCGGGCAGCTCCAAGACTTGGATCTAATAGAACAAGGACATTCCTTCGAAGAGGACCCACCACGAGAGGCCTTTATAAAGAGTTCCGCATAGCGCTCCCTCCCCAGTAGGCTCCCCACTTATCTGTCCCTGCGGCTGGAGGCTCGTCCCTCCAGGATAGCCCCTGAGCCCTCCCCAGCAGCACCTCTGCTGGGACAGGTGCCCCGTGGTCTCTTGGGACCTGAATTGTGGGCAGCTGTGGTGGCCAGTGGGTCATGGGACATGCTACCTCGCTGGGAGGCAGGGGGCCTCTCCCTGGCCAGAGCAGCCGTTTAGCCCGACCCTCGGGGCAGGGTCGGGGGCGGAGGCAGGGAGTAGCAGGGAGGCTGCTCTGAGGCTGCCCCTTCTCCACGGCAAATGGTTCACCCCTACGGCCACGGGGTGCTTTCCATCTTCATTCAGCATCTGCTGTGCTGGGCTTGCACCCCTAGACCTTTGAAGGGAGCAGTTTTCTAAAGCTAGAAGCAGCTCCTTCCCCTCCCAAGCTCAGGGTATGCAGATCCCAGGCGGCAGGTGCTGGCCACGGAGTTGCTCCAGGAAATCAAGCAGGTGCGGAGGGTGCGGTCCCTGGATCTGCTTCCAGAGGGAGCCCCCTAGCCTGGGGTTGAGAAGACACGGGAGAACGCGGGTCCCGCCGTTCCTCACAGCCAGGCCACCCCAGGAGGGAATGTTCTTCACCACCCAACTGCCCTTTTCTGGTCAGGAAGAGAAGGCATTCCTGTGCGAAAACTCCATCTCCGTGCTTCCGGTGGAGGCTTACGAGGCCACATGCCGCTCTCCCTCAGGCAAGTCACCCCATTCCCGGGCAAGAAACAACGATCTGATAGGCTCCTGCACCCAGGAGCTTATCCTGTGTTCCAGCACCGTCTTTCCAAACTCACCTTCCAGCATGAAGGCTTTTCTAGTGGCTGCTCCTCTGGGCCCCACTGTGCCGGCTTGTCTGCCCGCCCCTCCCCCCGCCCACTGAGCAGATAAGGACACCTAGAAGCCGAGCGTGCACGCGGACGGATGTGGGTCCCACATGGAGAAAGAAGGACCGGTGGGAGCTCCCTGGCCACGGGCGGGAACTCAGCTCTCCCCGGGACACCCGTTATGGAACAACCCCCTTCACTGTTTGGCGGGGGGGCGATGTGGCAGCCTTGCTTCCTGGAAGCCGGGTGGGTCCCTACCTGCTCTTCTGTAATAGGAGGCTCCCCCTGTCAGTCTGTGGGATCTCCCTGGCAGCAGAGTGACCGCACACAAGCTTTCGCTCCCTCCATAGGGCCCAGAGCTCTGGGTCGCGCAGGGGGACACGCTCGCCCGCACACCACCACCCCTGGCTCTCGGGCTCTCGCATAGGCCTCCTCCCTGTCCCTGAAGCAGCAGGCGAGGGCTGCCTCCCAGGTAAAGGGGAGCACGAGCTCGCCCAGTCTCTCTCCCTGGGCATCCGAGCCCTGGGCCTGGTGCCGAACACAGCCCACGGGGGGCCGAGCAAGAGGATGGGGGTTAAAGGAAGCACAAAGCGTTGAGGTGGGTTAGCAGAACTCCCCGATCCTGAGTCTTCAGGCATGAGAATTTGGGGGGAAGTGGGTGGCGCAGCAAGAGGGGCTGAAGATTCGCTCTGGATGTTAGAAAACAGGGTAGACACCCTCTGTCTTGGACAGCTTAACTGAAGGCAGCTTAGAGGCCAGAGGGTTGGTTGAGTTAGGGGCTCCTGGACATCCTCCTACCAGTCCTTTGCCACAAATCTCCAGACACAGGCACATACACATCGATGCCTTTCTCTCCATGCCCCAGATCAACAAACAGACACAGGCCATCTCCTCCCCAGCGTTCCTCTCCCAAGCCGTAATGACAGCGGCCAAGGCTAACTGAGTATGCGCTACAGACCAGGCACCGCATCGAGAGGTTTTTACACGCCTCATCTCAGTTCCTTCTTACAGGGAGGTGCACACTAGGATTGTCACTGTTGGAGTAGTAGAGAACCGAAGGCACGAAAGGGTAAGTACCTGGACCCAAGTCACACAGCTGGGACTTCGCGGTGTCAGGACTCCAGTCCAGGAGTCACGCCGAACCACCACGCCACGCTGCCTCTCTTCAGCCCCGGCCCCTCTGCAGCTCGGAACTCCCCACCAGGATTTCCCCAGGACAACGTCTCATTAAACGCTCAGGCCAAACTTCCCCGGATCCAAGTACAGCGGGCCCTAAGTGGCGTGCCCTTGTTTATATAAGCTATGTGATCTATTCAGGGAACCTTCAAATAAAATGTCGTCCTGCTCCCCAGCAGGCTGTCATCTCTCATTTCTCTCTCTTCTTTCTCTCCATCCTCCATCACTGACCCAGATCCCTCCTGCCTTGGTAGTCAGCAAAAATGACAGGCACAGAACAGAGGAGAAGGGAAAAGCCCGGGGGCTAACAATGGCGGTGGCGGGACTTTGGACCACACAGACGCAGCCTGAATCCCCTTCACAACGGATAGGACACCGCTTGGCTACTCCAAACCCCCCCCGGGGTGGTGGTGCTGCCGGGAGACGTAGTCGCCTCTCTGCCTAGTGCTCAGTGCTAGGGTACCCCTGGCTGGGCAGCCTACTCACCCAGGTCCATGTCTGCAGCCTTGGGCCGGTGCGAGCAGGGCACATTCTTAAAGATGGCGTCCAGAATCTTCTCCTTGACCTGAGTAATGGTGTCGCAGTTGAGGATCTTCACGGGGACCTCGGGGCTGTTGGCATTGTCTGGGTTGACACAGCTCAGGACCTGGAGGAAGGGGAGGCAGAAATGTGGAGGGGAGGGCAGCAGGGGGAGCGGAGCCCCAGGCGCCTTCTGGACACCGAGGCCAACACGCACTCTCTCTCTCACGTGCACACCACGTGCACACATGGCGCCTTCTCTGCAGCATGCCCAGACCTGTGCCCACCTCTGGGCCCCCACCTTCCGCGTGTGTCGGTCCTTTCTCCCTGTCACTCCCTCCCCCCGCCCCCACATGCACGCGGGAACGTGAATCTGGTTCCTTGCTCAAGAGATTTCGTAAGCTTCGATTTTTGTGAGGGTTCTGGGCCGATGGGAGGTTGGAGAATCTGTAAGAAGCTTCGTGTGTTCTTTAAAAATAAAAAGGTGCCGGTTCAGGCCACTGGAGATGCCTTCCTGACTCTGAGCCTGGAACCTCGTGTTCGGAGAGGAGGCCGCCCTGGCTCAGGGCCTCCGTGTCTCTTTTTGGAGCTAGTCAGAAAAATGAAGGCTCTGCTTAAAGCACCAAGTGATATTTTTTTTTTCCTTGAAAAAGTTCTGGGCTGTTTCCCAAGGCTTCTCTTCCCTCGCTGTTCTCAGGGAGGGCTCCGTCTACATGGATAGGACAGGGTGGGATGCTGTGGGGACCACGGTGGGGCACACCGCTCCCACACCCTCTCTGCTCTGCTGCCTGAGCCCTCCTCGCCTTCCTCCCTGATCTCTCCCTGCACCCCCCCCCCCACCGCAGGCCTGCAGACGCAGAGCCAGCTTCCCCCGCCAACCCCCACTCCACGTGGGGGCAATCAGAACCCTGGCCCCTGGACGCCTGCCTTTCATTAGCAGCCAGAGTGCTGCGAGCTCACAGGGCAACATGCTTCTTCCATTAAGCAGGGAAAAAAACCTCCTAAATCTGTAAAACCAAACTCTCACCCTCAAAATGTCCTAAACTGGAAACAATGGTGGAAGGAACTCCGGACCACAGGTCCCTTCGGAGTGCCCTCTCCCAGCTGGTCCTTCTACAGCCTTCCCGGCCCCTCGCTGCCCCATCCGTGGCCAAAGCACGGCCTGCCACTTCGTGCCGCCCTGGGCTCAGCTTCCCCCAGGCAGCAGCGCAGCTCTTTCCGGGCATCCTCCCCGCGAAGGACCCTGAGACAGAGGCTGCCCCTGCGTGTGCCCTTCTGACATTTCTACTTGCCTCAGGGGTTCATGGTGGCCTAGGAGAACCCCATAGGATGCTTCGGGGCATCCAGAGAAGAAGCAGTAGCCAGTAGCCGTATGGAAGGACAGGGTTTCCTGGCCACTGGCCAAACCCCAGCTCCACCCGGAAGTCCCTTCCCCGCTCCTATTCTTACGCTCCTTGGTTAGTTTCTGAGCAGACCGGTGGTGGTGGTTGTTGGTGGTGGTTTTGTTTTTTTTTTTTTTTTTTTTCCTGCTAGCTCAGTGCTTCTCAAGTTCAATGTGACTAGAATCACTCCGGAGTTTTGTTAGAATGCAGGTGCTGACTCAGGAGGTCTGGGGTGAGCCTGAGATTCTGCGTTATAGCAGGTCAATGTCCAACCTCTGGCACCCAGCAGGCTCCCCGGGGAAGCACCCACACCCAGCAAGCTCGTGGGTGATGGCAGCAGGCTCTCCCAGCAGCAGGGCCCTGGGACAGGAGAACTCACGTTCTACTGTCAGGCCAGTTAATCACGCAACACCTTGGAGGGGCGCCTCGCTATGAAGCGGGCTGGCCCTGAGCCTCTCAGCACCTGTCTCCTTTGGGGTACCCCCTGCCCCAGGACAGCGACAGCATCAGTTGGCCCAAATTGTTCAGAGCTCTTCCAGCTTTCCCTCCCTTCCTCTCTCTCCCCCATCAATAGCCTGGGGCTGCTCCCTTCCACCTGTTGGAGTTCCCTTTCTCAGGCCCGAGGTGGCCTTACACCTCCCTGCGTGCCTGTCTTCCCTGGGCGGAACAAGCGCAATCTCCCCCTTTTCTCCCCAGGCTGTCCGCCCGAAGGCTGGGCCCCCGGCCCACTCCAGTTCCTCACACGGGCTGGAAGTCCCACCATCTGCAAGCAGCCTGGCCTCCTGAGTAAAGGATGCTGCCGGCGGGGACAGGGCCCTACCGCAGCCCACGGTACTGGATTCCGTACTGAGGAACCGCGGGGGGGATGGGAGAGGAAGGGGTGTGGGGAGATCAGGCAGGAGATGTTTCAGGGGTACTTCTAGAACATTAAAAATCTACCCAGGTCTCTATTTTGGGAAGATTCTCCTCCCTCAGCCCCCCTTTTCCACTTTAATCAGAGCCTCTAACTCTCTCCTCCAGAGCAGAACAGGACTGTAAGGAAGCAAGGTCCCCAGTCACAGCTGCTCCTCTGAAGCCTCCTTAGGGGAGCCCACTGGGACCCCCTCAGCCCACTGAGAATGGGGGGAAGGTGTATCTCAGCTGCATCATTCTCAGCCAGGAGGCACCGTCTCCCTGCTCTCCGTGGGGTCTGGGATTCACCCCGGGCTCACCACTCCTGCCCGGCTCAGCCCAGCTCAGCCCTGTCCTGTCTTAGCCTGTGTGGGTCTCATCTCCCCATAAGCGCTTTTATTTTGTTTTGTTTTGTGTGTGTGGTTTTTTTTTTTTTTAGAAAGGGAGGGGGAAGGGGTAGAGGGGAAGAGAGATTCTTAAGCAGGCTCCACGCCCAGTGCGAGACCAACATGGGGCTCAATCTCACAACCTTGAGATCCTGACCTGAGCCAAAATTGAGAGTTGGATGCTTAATTGGGCCAACCAGGCACCCCTTCCCATAATCCCATAAATACATTTAAATCCCATCTCTCTTCTGTCCGCATCCCCCCCATCTTGGGCACCTCCCATGCGTCATCACCAACACCTGTTTGCTTATATTCTACCTCCTTCCTTTCACACCCTCTCCGCTCTCCTAGTGGAGGCCTGGTGGGAAATCACACCTCTGTCCACAAGAGCCAGGGGTGAGGGTGAGGGTGAGCGCCAGGCCCAGAGGGACCGTGGCAGACGGGCAGGGCAGGGCAGCGGGAAAGCGGTGGCAGGGCCTCCGTGGGCAGCAGGAAGCACTTACTCGGTGCTCCCTGCCTCGCACACCTTGCCCCATTCCACCCTCTGGACAACGTTGGGGGATACGCACTGTTACTACCCCTGTGTAAATAAGTTCTAGTGTTACCCTCCGTATTTTCAGATGAACACACCCTAAGTCAGAGGCGTTGAAGCACCTGCCCCAAATCACCCCGCTGCTGAAGCAGTCAGGGCTCCAGTCCAGACCTCACACTCCTCCGAGCTGAAACTGGCTGCCTCCTAGAGGGTGACAGCTGCTATCAGAAGAGGGGGGCTAACCTTGACAGAGGGAAGCCCTGCATTCCCTGGACAAAGACCGGTAGGCCAATCCAGCCTCACATTCTCGGGGTGTGGGTGTATTTGAACTTAGACCGGAGGGCAGACACAAGGGACTCTTTCCGGTTTCCTCTCCTTCAGGGCCCCACCTGCTCTGCCTGGAAGTGCCCCCACCTCACCCAGGGAAGCCGATGAGCGGTTCTCTCTGTGCAATCAGCTGGCCAGCTGCGGCGAGGCCTTATGACCCCACGTTCTGTGCACTGGTCTGGAACCACACGGGTCCCTGAAGTGTCGCTCAGACGTGCCTCAGCTACTGGTCCCTCAATCCAGGTGCTCTGGTGTGGGGGTCCTGGGGGAGTCTGGGGTGACAGGCCCAGGTGGGATACCCGGCTGGCCCAGTGCAGCAGGTCAACCAGGCCAGGTGGCTTTTCAGCATCTCCACGGTCCCCTCTGCTGGGCAGGGACTGCACGGGACCGCAGCCCCGTCACCGGGGCCCCAGGGCAAAGCCTCGAGGCTGCTTTACCAGGGTTTTGTAGTCGATCTGCTGGCGGATGAGCTTGTCCTCGCTCAGAGAGTAGCGGGCCTCTCCCGTGATGGCGTCGATGGGCCCCTTCTCCATCTGCTGCTTGATGGCACAGAAGAGCGAGAACAGGGGCTCCCCGGCACACTCCTGCACGCAGAGAAGAACCGTGATGGGTGGACTCTGGACCAACCTCCCGGAGCCCATTTCTCGACGGGCTGCTTTCCACAGCTCTGCTCCAATTCTCTCCTGCTCCCCGGCCTCTGTTGTCCGCTCCCCCTTCAGACGCACATTTCTCCTGGCCCTCTGGACACCTGTCTTCTGTCTGCCCTCTCCGCTTCACCTCCCTGCCTCCTGCCCCCTCTCCGTTTCTCTTCCCCACTCCACTCCAACCACTTTCTCCGCAGCCCATCAGACAGAGGTCTGTGCCCGGGGTGCGACGTCTTTCGGAAGCAAGGTTATAATCGGAGTCAGGGAGCTCTTCCACCTCCGGGGCACATGGGCGGCTTAGCTACTGCCACACACACCTGTGGTCCCTGCTCGGGGACCCTGATCAGCCTGGGGGAGTCTGGGGCTGGGAGAGGCAGGAGAGGAGGAACAGGGAAAGCAGGGAACTAAGGGATGAACCGTTTTGAGCATACAAGGGGACTTTGGCTTCGGGGCTCATACAGGGTCCTCTCATGGGCTCATCTCCCCCTGGCCTGGGGATGGGATTGTCTTTCATGCCAGGATTGACAGGGCAGGGGTCTCCTGAGACGGTTGGGAGTCTGCCCCCTTGGTGACAGTGAAGGTGATGAGGGGGACTACATTTCCTGGTGGGGCTCTAGGAGTTAGGCCTGGGGAATGTGGGCTTCAGGGTGTGCAGGGAAGCTGGAGGGGTAACAGGCAGCACCAATGATACCCCAATATCCAGTCGTACCTTGAGGAACTTGTAGAGCAGGAAAGTGAACCAGTTGGTCAACATCTTTTCAGCCACTGACTCAGTCCTGTCACAGCAAGACAAAGACAGAAGCAGCTGGTCAGAGGCCAAGGACTGGGAAGGCAGGGGACCGATTCTGCATTGATCTTGCTGCTTTTGACTTTTGGGCCAAATCCTGAGATCCTAAAGAATACTGGAATTCCACGGACTCCTAGAAACCCCAGGGTGATGAGACAAGCCTTGCCTACAAAGCCAGGACCTGCTGGTGTCGGGCTCCCGGCTGGGTGTCCAGTGGGAAAGTGCGGGAGTAGCTCTGTCCGTCAGGGCTCTCTGCGTTGATGATGAACTCTCGAGCTGTCCGGTGGCAAAGCCACCAGCCATAGGTGCCCACAGAGCACTCAAAATGTGGCTAGTGTGCCTGAGGAGCGGAATGTTACATTTTCTTCACCTTTCATTATCTGCATTTGAATGTGTACGTGTAGCTTGCAGTCACCACATTGAACAGGACAGCTTTAGAGAACTTTCTAGTTCCCGTGGGTGGGTGAGAGAAGAAAACTGAAAAACCTGGGGTCATACTAATTTGGCAGGGCACAGATAGGAAGGTGGCAGGAGGAGTGGGTCAGGCGACAAAGGCCAGGTACATTGGTCTGACCCCATCACCTAGAGCGAAAGACTCCCAGAGCTGACGCAGATTAAACCTGCGTACTTAACTCATGCTGAGCAATGCCCAAATTATCCTACCTCAGGGTCCTTTGGAACTCTTTCTGGGAACCCTGCTCATGTGTCATTTGCAATGACAGGAAGTGCCTCCTTGAGTCTAATTTGCATTCTTTGTGCTGCTACCTAAGTCTATTTCTCTTTTTACCTTGGAAGGGAAGCCACTGTTGCAGCAGGGGTAGGGCCAAAAGACCCTTCGGGTTGCATCCATGTAGAGAAAACAAATGGGACTCAAACTCATGCTAAGCCTGGGCCAGCTCCAGAGAGCAACGGGCCCACCCAGGTATGTTTGGCTAGACCTGGAAGTCGCAGTTGGCGGGAGCCCCCCGGCAGCTGGGCGGCTGTGAGCTCCACAGCAAAGCAGGAGGAGATGAGAAGGAAGACTGTCGAAGTGAGGGGGCCAGCCAGGGGCAAGAGGAAGAAGGGGCGATGGAGGAGGGCAGAAGCAGAGACAGCATCTGGGAGCGAGCGGGTGGAAAGCAAGAGGCGGAGACGTGCAGATCCAGAGCGAGGCCACGCCGGGAAATTGTCGGTGGGAGCTCGGGCAGGCAGTGGCAACCCTAGCATTATGCCGGTGGGTGGCTGCGTGGTGGAAGTAAAACAAAAATCAAAATGATCTACCTCGCTGTTTCCGAAGCTGGATGATTGCTCCGATACGTAGCAACCTTCCGCAGCTGTGCGGGCGAATGCCCATGGCACAGGGAAAAGCCGGAGGTAAACACTTCGGAAAGCCAAATCTAGTCACTTGGCCCAAGCAGGAGCCCCCCCCCCCACCCCTTCGGACCCAGACACCGAGGATGGGAGGCAGAAGAGGTAGAGGTGGACGGTACCACGGCGTGATGGCTGGACGTGGGAGATTTCCAGCTTTGTCCTTGTGAAGGCTACAGGCACTGCACTAACAGCCTAGATGAGAAATGGCTTTCCAGGAGGAGGCAGATGTGAGTGGCAGCCTGGATGGAGTCAGGGAGTCATTGTCCTATAAAGCCGAAGCCACGGGATATGGCTTGGTGGCCACATGTGGCTATTCGGGTCTCCACAGTGAGGCATCCGAGTGGGGGTGGGGGTGGAGAGCCCCAGACCCAGGCAGAGCCTCCAGGAGGTGCATCAGGCTAGGACACACTGGCTGGTCCAGGGCTTCTCACACCCCAGTGGACCTTCAACACAGCGGTTTCTTGGGAGCCTGCTGATTCTGCCCCAGTGCATGTGGGCTGGGACCGGAGAGCCCACATTACCTACAGGCTCCGGGGTGAGGCTCCGGGGCTGGTCCCGGACAGCAAGGAGAGCTGCCAGGGCTGAAATCTCCCATCTTGAGATGCTGTGGCAGGTTCCCAAGACAGAAGGCCTGGGGGTATCTCTCCTAATTCATGTTCTGGTGTAGGTAAGGGTAGGGGATGGAAAAACGACCCCTGAAGAGTCCACGGGAGAATAACTCCAGAGGGAAGGTCATAACTGGGGGGCGGAAGGACAGAGAGAAAGAAGAAGGCAGAGCAGATGCAGGGCACTAGAGAAACAGACGGGCCGTGGGGACAGCTTCTTCCCAGAGGGCATGGGCAGCCTTGGCGGCTCCTTCTGGGAGCCCTGCCCCCATGTCCCCAGGAGGCCCAAGATCCAGGCGAGTGGGCTCTCCCTGACCTGCGTTCCCCCCCGCCCCCACCCAGGCCCGACCCTCACCTCCTGAGAAGCAGCTTGGGGTGGTTCTTGCTCTCCAGGTTCTTGTCGATGAGGTCGGCCAGCAGCTGCTTCAGCACGTCGGTGGCGTACTCCAGCTTGCTCTGCAGCACCGTCATGATGAGCGACGCCACGTTGCCGCGGTCGCGCATGGAGAAGCTGCGCTGGGACTCCAGCGTGCGGATGAAGGACAGCAGGAACACCTTGTTGTTGATGAGCTGCGCGAAGAGCTTCAGGCCCTTCTCCACGCGCTCCTGCCGGTAGCCCGGAACCTGCGGACGAGCCCCGGGGTGGGGGTGGGGAAGGTCCTGATAGCCAGCCGGGCCCCGGGGGCGGCTGTGCACCCCGCGGACCCCACCGCCACTCAGGCCGCAGCCCAGCTGGCCAGCGGCACCAAGGCCTCATCGGCTGCCGGGTGCAGTTTGCTTAACCCGCGCAGCTGCTCATGGCCTCTGGTTCGGAGCTGAACCTGGGAGGTGCATCGTCATGACGACGCAGGGATCCCCAACTGCGTGGGAGCCTGAGCTCTTCCCTGGCAGGGACCCAGAGCTGGTGAGGGGCCCCGCACCATGGCAGAGGAGCCTCACAGACCGCACCCCCCGGGGGCCTTCAGGAGGCGGGGGGAGACCTCAGTGGGGAAGGATCACCACACCTGAGCCTCCAGCCTACCTGATGCTGACCCTTCTCTGGCTGCGTGGATCCCGTTAACAGACCAGTGGCCTCAGGGTGAGGACATGTGGGGTCCACGAGACTCTGTCACCACTGCCCTGTGTGACCTCAGGCAAGTCCAGTAACTTCTCTGGGGGCCCGGGTGATTCACCCCCACAGAAAGGGGAAGACTAAGGCCGGAGGTCTCTCAGGTGTTCCCTGATCGACTCCAGTGACTAATATTTTCTCAGAAACTCCTCTGAGACCCAGGGAAACGGGAGGAGGAAGGTTTTGTCTTCCTGCCCACATCTTCTGCTCATCGGGAGACACCTGCAAGGGGGCACCGTCCACTCCGTATGCACTAGCCAGCGACGCAGCTAGGCAGGGAAGACGCATCCCCGAGATACGTGGGGACACAGCAGCTCTGTGGGTCACAGCCCCAGACTGGAAACAGCCAGCTGTCCGGCAACAGCGAATGGCTCTAGGAACTGCGGCATATTGCCCAGCAGGAAGCCACACAGGCGCGGGAAGGAAGGGCCTTCCGCCGCTCACAGTAGCAGGAGTACCTCTCGCAGCACTGATGAAGGAAATCAGAAAGAAGAGGGCGAACCGTAAAGTAGCCTTTAAATAAAGATTTTTAAAAAACCATCAACGATGGCAGGAAAGTGGTGATTCTGAGGGGTGGCTGGGACGGGAAGGGGGCACTCGGGGACTTCTGGGGAGGGCTGGTAACCTTCGGTTTCGTGATCTGTGTGCTGGCCGGATGGCTGTGTTCACTCAGGGAAAACGCTCTGAGCTGGGTTCTGCCAACGTGTGCACTGCCTGCTCTGTGTGGGTTCTTCCATTAGAGCAAAAAGGCTGCTTAACAAATAAAGCAGAACCTCTGGCAACAAGGGGAAGCCCTCTGAAAAGAGAGCAGGGCACCCTTCATGGAGTGGGGGGTTGGGGAGGGCAGGGACCTCCAAAGCAGATGCCATGTCAAGAGCTGCGTCTCCCCCGCAGATGTCCCTGGGAAGGAGCGGCCGTATGCGACAGTGCAGAACGCAGTTTCGGTCGGCTGGTTGGGTAAACTGTTACAGCCATATACTAGTTTGGGGACCCTGAGAAGACACCGCTCCTTCAACAGCTGATGTGTGTATAGGTCTTACTCTGCTGAGTGCTCTTCTACGTGCTTGAGAAACACGGACCTGTTTATGCCACACGACCCCCTATGAGGCAGGTACCATTATTATCCCAGGGCCTCACGACCGTGGGGAACTTGCCCAAGATCCCAAAAGAGACAAGGGTCAGGGCCAGGCCGTGTGCCCGGGCAGTCGGCACTGCATCCCACCATCTCGGGGGCTGGTGTGAGTTCTGAAGGAGATGGTGTGTCAGAAGCCTGACACACATCCGTGTTTACTGACTAGCAACCATCATCCCCCTTGACCCCAGAAGCTTAAAACTGGGGAGGAAGGGCAGCCAGAGAATCCCTGTTTGCCCCGGGTCCGGGTCCAAGGAGGGGGCAGGTGCAGATCCGAAATGTTCGTGCCACTCACTGAGCTCCCCTGTGTTCCAGGCTCAGGGCGAGGCCCTGGTTGGAGATCAGCTGGACCTAGGCCTGCCCCTGGCGGGTGAGCAGCAAGCCCCCTCAGAAGGTCCTGTTAGAAGGCAGCTCTCCGGAGAGAGAAGGGAACTCGTTGGAGCCAGGGCCCGGCTTCAGCGTGTCCCGGCTCTCTGCACCACCAGCCCTGGCAAACTCCTTGCTCCCTATGGTTGCACCCTGCTTGCTCCCCAACCCCCATTCCCCACCCCACAGTGGCTGACAAGAGAAGACAAGGGTAGGAGGCAGCCTCACCTGCTGCCAGCCCGGCCTCAGTGTACCCAGCGTCTGTGTGTCCCGCTGACCTCCCGCCCAGTTCTGGGACCGCCCCTGGCACATGTGAGCGCATTTTACCTGCTCTGTCCTTTAATCCCCCCAGAGCAACATCTCCACAACTCGTCCTGCTGAAGATAATGTCACCCCTCGGCACCCGCGAGGCGCAGTGCACAGTCCTGCTTACTGTTCTCACTGCTCCATCGAAGCCTGCTAAGGACCTTGCAAGAGTGAGTGTGCCCTCCTAACGGCCCCTCACAGACGCCACTCTAGGAATCCCAAGGGCAGCAGGCAGTTGCAGGAACCTGCTGGAATTCCAAACCCAAGTTTGTTTGGCTCCTGAGTCCCCGTTAATCCTCCCCATCCTACACCACATCTAGTCCTACCCCTGGGCGTGGGAGGGGACTCAGAGCCAGCTCTGAGCCCCTCACCCTGCAGGGCCTCCTGGCAGCTCAGGCTGGCCCTCGAGGGCAGGGGAGCCACGGCCAGGTTTGGCACTGGGAACCCTGGAGAGGAGGAAGAGGACAGAGGGCTGGCCAGGTGGCCCGTCTGGGGAGGGGACGTGCTCTGAACTTGGCTTGGCTGCACGCGCCTTCTGGACATCAAGGCCTGGAGCCCTGGGAAGGAAGGCGCAGCCAAGCCAGCTATAGGGCCACAGCCTACCGGTCAGCAGCCCCAGTTTCAGAATCAGAGAGACAAACTGACTCCTACTTGGAGGAAAGCTCTGTCACCTCCGGGCTCGATCGCCTTGTCTGTAAAATGAGAACACGGGAGCCCCCGTCATAATGTTTTACGAGCATTAAATAAGATAATGCGTGTAAAGTGCTCGGCACACACGGTGTGCACTTAACAGTGGTTTTATTACCTGCCTCTCTTACTCCACTGGCTGCCTTTCACTGATCCCTTGTGCCCAGGAGTTTCCAAGAGATCGAATGCACTGGCCCTGGGTCCGGGCATGCCAGAGGTAGGAATTTTCTCCCCATTTTATGGACATGGAGATGGAAGTGAAGTATCTTGGTAGAGAGTTCCAGAACAATTCCCCTTTGTAACGTGGCACCCCCCACCCAAACAAATGCCACTCTAAAACAAGACCTTCTCTATTCACCAGATGGTTCGATAATTTAGCCTGTGAGTTGAATTGAAGCCTGTGAGTATAAAACTGGATAGTAAATTTTAATTGTAACCCAACAGGTGAGAGTTTAGGAGACACGGACAGGTTGAGAATGGGGTGGGTGGTTTCTGTCTGATCCCTGTTTTTAAACAATCTGTGCCCCTGGCTTGTGCTCTCTCTTGCTCACTGTCTCTCTCAGATACATAAATGAGATCTTAAAAAAATAATAATAAAGGATCGGTGTACGTCCAGTGCCTGGACAGCCCCTTCCCCACCTGCCTGGCCTTCATCAGATGGTCACAAAAGAGGGGGGACTGGTGGCTCATGTCCAGGATAGACTAAAGCCAGAGAACACCTCCTTCTTCTCACACATCTACCGCTCACGCCCAGCCAGTGGGCCGCTAGCCCCATGGCTGAAAAGGTCAGGAAACATTGCTGTACATTAGTCAATGGCTTCCCTGGGAATATTTCCATACTCAGAAAGCCAAGGGGGAGAGACTATTCCAGGGGCTGGAAACAAATCGGAAAAGAACAATCCGGACAAAATCCCCGGATGTTGCCTGGAATGCTGGACCTCATATAGCCCCGGGCCAGAGTGGGCCGGTCCATTAGTGAGTTTCATGGAGACCAAAAGCCGTCCGTCCTGGGTATATACCCACAAGACTGGGAGCAGGGGCTCAAACAGATACCTGTACATTCATGTCCTTAGCAGCAGCACCGCAAGAGCCCAGAGGTGGGAGCAGCCCAAGCGTCCATGGACAGATGAACAGATCAACAAAACGCAGGGCGCACGTACGACGGACTACGGCTCAGGCTTACAAAGCGAAGAAATTCGCTCACATGCTACAATACGGGTGAACCCTGAAAACACTTTGCTAAGTGAAGTAAACCAGCCACAAAAGGATACATATGCTATGATTCCACTCACATGAGAGGCCCCGAGCCGTCAGATACATAGAGACAGAAAGTCGAACGGTGGTTTCTGGGGGAGGGGATGGGGCGCTAGTGTTTAACGGGGACAGGGTTTCATTGGGACAAGATGAAACCCTTCTGGAGATAGGTGGAGGGGACGGTCACACCACAGCGTGAATGCACTCCCTGACGCGGAGCCGTACTTGTAAAAATCACTGAAATCCTCTATTTTCTGTGAGGCATATTTTACCACAATTCAAAACAAGAAAAGCTCTGTGAGCTGTTGGACCTGTGTGACCTGTTTGATTCAGAGCCTGTGCCTGACAAATGGCCACGCTGTGGGCTCCAGCTCAGGGGAGTCTGTGAAGGCGGCTGTGAAGGCGAAGTCTCCGGGCTTCTCGAGGGGAAACGTTAACATGCCAGATGAAGAATACGGTCGTGGTCATGGTGGGACGTGACATAATGCGTAACGGGGGCCCTGGGAACAGGATGGGGCAGGGGCGGGGGTCCACCCGCAATCCGTGCTTGTGCACTGAGCGACCCGGAAGTCAGTCGTCCAGGCTGCTCACGGGACGATGACGCAGTAGCCCTGATTCTCAGAGGCCTTCTTCTGTGGCCCTCCTGGGAATGGGTTCACCTGACACCTGTGACAGACAGATGGACGAGGGGAAGGCGGTGACCCCTGTTGGTACGGCTCTGGGGGTGCCCTCCTATGGGTTCAGCCCATGGGGTAGGTGGCGTCACTGTGAAGTCGAGAAATGAGCCTCTAAGACAGTGCTGAACCAGAGCTCTTCGAGTTTTCTGGCAGAGAGTGGGGTCTGTTGCCCCCGAAGCTTCTGTTTGGGGGTGTCTTGTGTCGGGGAGCTAGGCAGATAGGCCCAGAGCAGCACAGTGAAGCAGGAAGCTGGCTCCACGCAAGGTTCCGAGGGCAAGGATGAGGGCACTGGGCGTTTCTTTGTTGAGTCTGGCTAGCTGAGCTGGGATCCTGGCTGTGTACCTCACTGGAGAATAAGGCTAGGAGTTGGGCAGCCGCCCGCCGTCTTACTTCTCACAGGAAACTGACCTTAGAAGGAAGCCTGGAGAAGTACAGCTAGGTGGGGACTCCACCAGTTTTCAGCAAGAGAGTTGGTACAGTTCAGAAGGGCAAAGAGAAGGGATTATTTGTATTCTGGTCCTCAGGGAACAGGGCTGCTGTAGATGGTGATGCAGGTTGTGCACTGAACAACTCCAAGAGGTGTCACATATGAACGATGCCATCTGGAGCACTGCAGTATTCAACCTGCACAAATGCCCATGAGCTCCTATGGGAGAATGAACCCTATAATTCTCCTGCCACTGCCCTGGGCAGCTCTTGGGAGTGTATTGCCCTTGGGTGTGTGTGAAACTAGTGCCAAGCCTGACCCAAGAGTCTGGGAATCTCTGGAGAGGCAAATGCCTATGGAAAGTTCGTAGTCTTCAGTGGGCTAAACACCCTGGGATTTTGAAGCAGGTAAAAATGAAGCTGGAGAAGTGATAAACGGACGAGGAAAATGAATGAGAATGAGAGAGGGTACAGGCAACAAGGGTGGGACCAAGGGAATGGATAGAACATCATGATACAGACAGTGTTCTCATTTGTATACACGACGCACACGTATACCTAGCTATGCACACATGAGCAGATGTGCAGACAGAGGGAAAGGTGCATTCTCAGTGTGGACACAGAGCCCACCACCTATGGCCTCTGGAAGTGCCTCTGGATGTCTATCCACTGAGGAGCCTGCGGGACCCTCCTCCAGACAGAAGTGCCCATGAGCTCATTAGAGAAGCACACATGGGCACATGTTGTATTCAACAAACAGTTACAAAGAAATGCATGTGGGTCCCGGAGTCCCTGGGGCCTTGCTCTGCTGCCTATGGAAGGGCACAGCCTCCACAACCCCCTGGACAGCCCACGCAGATATTCCTACAGGGGTCAGCACATGCAAAACCATGCGACCGCTGAGCGATGGGCCTGTTGTGATGTTATGGATGCTATAAATCCTGGAATTAGTCTGATTCTCTGTTGTCAATTTGGCTGGAGATTTTTTGATTCATCCTAATAAGGGTCCAGAGCCCTAAGGCACTGACAGCGACATGCAAAGTCTCGTCGTGGGGAGCACAGACCCTGAAGTCTGACTGTGTGACTCCAATCCTGGCCCTGCCCCCTCCTAGCAGGTGGCCCCAGAGTTCCCAGAATCCTTAGCATGGCTGCCTCGAAGGCGCACTGTCTTTGGCCTGCTTTTGACATATTAAATCAGCACATACATGAGGAGTCCTTAAAACCGGACCCGGAGACTGGTGAGCCGTCCACCGATGGCGATTATTCCTTGTGATTATTATGTTGCCCTGGTTTCCTCATTTGTATTTTTCACTTTCCTCTGATATTTATCTTTATGAGTCATCCCAAATCCCTTTTGGAACAAAGCGTAATATGAATATATGCATAAGCCAGACCCTATGCTAGGCAGTAAGTGGGATAAAAATGTTCAAAAGATGAGGTCCTGCTGGTACAAAAGACGGTGATGTTCTTATCACGCATGCTCCCACCTCCCTTCCCAGCACATTCCTTATCTTGCCCACATATACTCACTGGGCACCAGCTACATGGGGAAATCCCTTACCTCATGGCTTCCTAAACGGGGGGCCATGAACTCATAACACTGTCGGGTTTTTTTGCATCAGTATAGTTTTTTCCTTCAACTTCCATTCAATTCTCAGGGGATCCATGACCCTTAGGCCTCAGATCTATACCCATCTCTGCTCAGAGCCTCCCTGGCTTGGTCCCATTTCCTGCAAAGGCACCGGCTGACTGGAGCCGACAAGTAGGGGGAGCCTCAGGCCAGTCATGTTCCCCTCCATGGCCTCAGCTTTCCTGGGGGCCATACTTGAAGGTCACCCATACCTTTGTCCACACTAACACCTGCTTCTCACCTCGAGGTCCCGGAGCACCGGGTGGTCTTCGATCCCAGGGAACAGTACCCGCATGGTGTAGGTTCTGTAGTCCAGGAAGGGGATCCCAGCTCCGTCCAGGTCACTGGTCAGCTCGTGGATGTCTGTCTGCAGCTCGGCAAAAGCTGGCACAAAGAGAAGCCCGTGAGACGGCTGACTGTGGCAGACCCTGGGTCTGAAGGCTCAGAACCCTCCCCCAGGCCACCGGGAGAAAAAGGCAATGGGCTGCAGGTGTGTAGGAATAACATGGGATGTTTTAAGTGGCAGGGGTGAAACACTTAGGAAGGGGAGAAAGATGCTGCACAAAGAAGCTGGTCTAGGACCAAATCCCTTCCGAAGCATAGATGGGGTGGGGTGGGCTGGGCTGTCCACAGATCTGTCCAGCTACTGGGACCTGAAGGGCCTCCCCATCCAAAGATGAAGGGTTTGGGTTTGCAGAAAAGGCTGGAGGTGGGAGACTCTATCAAGGGACAGGGGAGGAAGGGGAGAAGTTCCCAATTGGCTGTTCCCAATTCTACATTTTTAAAGCAGTCTTCCTCTGAAACATTAAGAACAGTTTCTTCTGAGGTCCCAGTTCTGGGCCAGGCAGCTCACTGGAGCCATCAAACCACCCAGGCAGCTGGAGGAGGGCTCTGCCACACTAACATATTCCTTCTGGATAGATGTGCAGGCGTATCTTTATCCTTCCTTCCTCAAGGAGATGCCACTCAATGGTGATTTATGATCTGCATGTGGGCATGGCTGTCTGTGGAGGCAGCTCAGGCCTCCCAATGGTCACAGGGCAGCAAGACCCCCTTCCCTCTGGCCTCCAAGAAAGTCCAGCACATGGCCCAGGTAGTTAGATGGCGCCAAGGCTGTGACCACACTCGGTCGTGAGCACAGTCCCCCTCCCGGGCCGCCTTCCACCCTGGGAGGCAGTCAGAAATCCCGCACCGGGCCCTTCCCTGCTCGGCCTCTCCCCTGGGCACATGCACACGAACTGACACGCGTGCATGCCTGCCGCCCATGTACGCTCATCCCCAGCGAGGATGGATTAGCCCACGTTGGCAAAGAACAGCCATGGGCACTGATTACACGATCCTTCTTAATATTCCTAAAGACACCAGAATCAGGAAAAAGTCTTTTGTGGGCTCTGTTGATCCCACGAACACCACGCGGGCACTGTGGATGGGGGCCCACTGCACCCCACAGTGCCAACCTGGGCCCTGGATCTCAGCTTCCTGGATCTTGAGGTTAGCAGTGTGGCTTCTTTGATAGAACAACGAAGACACCCCCGGACTCCTGGACAGGCTCCTACGGACTCTGGGGCCACTCTGTTTCCGCACCCCAGGTCACCCTGACACACAGGGTCCCTGTCAAGGCAAGTGATTCCCGCATCCAAATGGAGCGTACACCAGCGTGTGTGCCATGTGTGTATGGAAGGAGTCTGGAAGGTTTCTGGCCTGTACTGTCACTGGAAGCTCTGATGAGTGTGTGTTTGTGGGAATGTGTGTCCCGTGCATGTGGGCATTAGTGGGTGTGTGTATGTGTGAGCACACAAGTGACCATCTGAGTGGGTGTGTATGTCGGTGCGTGTGTGGGGCAGTGATGCACGTGTGTGTGAAAGGCTTGGTTAGGCTGGGCCTCTTCTGGGCGGGTGTGTGGGTGACGTCCTGGCTTACTGTCAAGTCTCTGGGGAGTCACCTTCCCGGGAGCCAAGCTGCCCCTTATATGTCCGAGGACCAGCTCAGGGCCCCCTCACTCCCCGACAAATGCTTTTAAGGCTAATCTCTGCTTTACGTCTCCCCCTGTGCCCACTGGTGTAGCAGAACTTTCTTCTGAGCCAGAAGCTGAGGCCCTCTCTTTGTGCCTCCGCGGACACCCTGTGGCTGGACATCCTGTCTGGCTGCTAATTTCTCCCTCTCCAGAACATTCTGAGAGGAACCTGGCTTCGCATTCCCCTCTCTACCCCCTCCCAGTTGGGGTGCTCAGCCTGCGGGGAGAAGAAGGAGGGAGGTTGGCTTTTTATCGGTCCACAGCTTTCCTTCAAGTCACTAAGCGCCTCCAACATTCAAAGCCTCGCGCCTGCCACACATGAAAGAGATTCTAATCACTACACCTAATTAGAGGGAAGAGTACATTGCGGAGAAAAAAATTAAGCAGCGTAAATATAATAAAAGGCAGTAATTAACAGTCCCACAAGGCAGATGCCGTGTTGACAGCTAAGGATGTAGTGAGGGGATGGGACGGGCCCACATCCCCATCAGAGGGAGCTGCAGCTTCCCTGGTGGGGAGGACAGAGCCCCAGGTACAGGCCGCATGGACTCCTGGAGTAAATCTACAGCAAAGACGGCACGAAGACCCTCCCAGGGTGACTCACGAAATGATATCCCGGGGGCGACAAGAGTCTGACTCCTAAATTTCCTTCCTGGATTTAGTGCTGCTGATTTCATATCATGGTAGTGTTGGCAATTATTTAAAAATACAAGCTGTGAAACCCTCTTCTTCTAAATCTCAAATCAGAGCTATGGCCGTACTGTCCTCCCAAAGGAATGAAGCTCAAGGCTGCTGGACACCTCAGGTCAAGACACCCCGAGCTCTCCCCAAGCCCAAGGGGCCAGGATTTGGGGGTGCCAACTGCCCTTGGAGGGTGTGAAAGGACTCCCCCCCCCACCTGAAGTGGGGGTAAAGAGGCAAGAGGGGGCACCTCACGGGAGGGGAATGGTAGGGGTGGGCCTGCTGGGATGTGGAGAGAGGGCAGGGGTGCGCCTCGCAGGAGGGGAAGGGAAGGGGTGGGTCTGTTGGGATGAGGGCTGGGTCTGGACACAGCTGGGAGATGAGGCTCAGAGGTTAGGTGCCCCGCCCGCACTCTGCCAGCCAGCGCCCAGCCCGCGGCCCGTGTGAGCCGCGCATGCGCACGCGCATGGTTTCCCACCCCCCAACCCCTGCGCCGCCGCCCGGTACCTTCTTTGCACTCGAGCGCCACGCGCGACTCCAGGTTGTCCATCTGCATCTGCAGCCGCTTCAGCGTGAGGTCACTCTCGCGGGACTTTCGTTTGTAGGCGATGAGGACGGCAACGATGAAGATGACCAGGAGGCCGCCGGCCACGGCGATGCTGACGATGGCGGGCAGGCTGAGCGGGCTGTCTGGGGCGACGTACACCATCCCCGGGGAGTACTCCATGCCCCCGACGCGGGCCTGCGGGCACAGCAGGTGAGAGGAAGATGGGAGCGGGCGCAGAGCAGCGGGGGGGCGGGGGAGTGGGGGGGCGGCCGTGTCGATGAACTGGCCACGGGGCGCCACGGGGAAGGGCAAGGACAGCTGAGGGGGGGTGTGGGGCTGAGCGGGGGTCCGGATGGCTCAGAGATGGGAAACCCCGCGGCATCCAGGACTAGCGCCGTCATCATCTTAAGCAAACTGCACAGAGCCGGGACCTGAAGTCTGACACGACTTGAGTGAGTGGCTCCCTGAGATTCATCCCAGGGTAAGGACGGGTGACAGGGGCACAGAGCATGATACGATGGACCTCCGGCCAGCAATGGTCCCCTCCTGCAAGGGCCTCTTGCCTGTAGCAGACAATGCACACATCATTCATGCTGCTTTGTCTTGCTCTCACTGTAGCACTGGCCAGGATCCCCTCCTGGTCTCCTCGTGCTCCAGCATCCCTAGCCCCTGTCCCATCCAGAACGGGGCGCTGCCAGGCTCACCATCACTTTGTGCCTGCCGATGAGGTTGGGGGACTCGCAGAGCAGCTGCACGTCGGACACCGTCACTGCACATGGCTTCTCCCCGACTAGCACGGTGTAGTTCAGCTTCACATTGCCCCCAGCCACGGGGGGGATCAGGTTCTTGCCCTGGAGGGACAGGGAAGCCCTGCTTTGTACCCCAGAGTGAGGACGGTAGCTACCAGCTGGCCGCCATGTCCCCCCATGCAGAGGTCCCATCCTGCTGCTGAGCTGGGGGAGAGCCCACCTTCCATAGCAAGTCCGAAAACCTCGTGACGCCTACACTGCCCTTCCCCCTTCCTCAGCGGGCAGTCAATAATCAAGGCACTCTTTAGTTTATCCAAATGCAGCCTCAGGACCCTTCTCAACACAGAGCTATGGTCAATCATGACCAGTTGATTCAAACTGTCATAGGAGTTACAAATTATTTGCTACCCACGCTCCAAAGAAGCCCTTCACTGTGGTTTGCAAAGGGCTCCATGGCAGGAAGCAGGATGAGCCTCTGACCTCCCAGGTTCTGGACTCTGGGGACAAAGGAAGCTTGGGGGTCAGAGGGCCAGGATGGCTCCAGCTGCCCTGATTGGGTCTCTAAAGGGAGTTTGCCTCTCAATACAAACTCAGAGACAGTGTTTTCTGTACTCTGGACTATAAGATGACCACTGCGAGGGACTCCAGGGATGAAATCGGGCTTGAGCCCATGACTTCTGGCCTCTCTCTGCGACTTGAAAACCTATCCCCTACAGCAGCCTCCTTGCTTCCCACCACCTGCCCATGACCTCCATCTACCTTCAGGATGATGGGCGTGCCGGGCTTGAGCTCCAGGATTCCTGAGGGCCCAAAGGCCTCGAACACCGGGTTGGGGTAGTAAGTGAAGTTGGTCTTATTGAGGATTAGCAGGGACTGGACATTGTCCAGGATGAAGCCGAACTCCTCAGGCCTCTCGGTCAGGTCGGACTGATGGTCGGGTCCCAGAGCAAGAGCCGGAGCCTGGCAGGTCAT
Source organism: Neogale vison (assembly GCF_020171115.1). Taxonomy (NCBI): domain Eukaryota; kingdom Metazoa; phylum Chordata; class Mammalia; order Carnivora; family Mustelidae; genus Neogale; species Neogale vison. The sequence goes on from NC_058094.1 coordinate 211,041,145, forward strand.
CTCAGTAGCATTCAGAACCTCACAGAGCTGGAGGGGCCAGAGAGGAAAGACCATGCGGTGTCTGGACTTACACAGCCCCCAACACATGCAGCGGGACTCCCTCCAGGCTGGGATACAGCATGGGGCTGACGTGGGACAGTTACGGATGGGTCACTGCCCCTCTGCAGCCAGGACCACGGAACGTGGCCACTCGAGGAGTCAGCTCTGCAGCTGGGACCCGCCTCTGTGCCTTATGTGTGTCCACGGGGTGTGGAGGTGATGAGGGTATCTCTGAGCTAGGGAACAGTCCTGGGGTCTAAAAGATGGAGGACTAAGTGTATGAAACCTCAGAAACCCCCTAAGTGAGTGCTCCCCCATGCCTGTACCCCAAGGTACGAAAATGCCCTCTCATCTTCTCCCTCATCTCACCATCCCGGTGCTGGGGGCTGTCGTGTGCAATGGGTCCTCTGGGTCTGGGTGGCCTGCCAGCTTCGGATACCCCATGCCCTTTGGGAAAGTGGCACGTAGAGCCACCTCTGCACTCACATTGATGTGTTCCTTCCCTCCATGCTTGGCCCGGATCTGGGGGTTCTGTATGAGGTCCAGGTGAGTCCCCCACACGGCGATGGGGGTGTTTCCACTGACCGGGGGGAAAGAATAAGGAGGCGTGTCAGCACAGAGATGGGAACAGCAATGGCGCTTGACGACCAAGATGACAATGATAAGGCTGGGCCCCAGCATTAAAGGCAATGACAACCAGGAGGCGTGATAATGCTCACAGGGACAATGGTGGCAAACTGACTGAATAATAATAAGTGTGAGCTTTCAGCGGCCAAGGGACGACAGTGATGACCGGAGGTCTGTGGCGGTCCCACTCTGAGTGTATCCAGAGTGTGGACACCCGCGGAAGCCCTGGAGCCTCCTGACCTGAGCCAGATGCTTCTCTGTAGCTCCCTGGGGTCTCTCCCCCAGCCCTCACCAGTCCCAGGGAGATTTCCACACTGGCCTTGGTCTAATGAAAGCCTTGCTCCAGGATGTCCCTCACCAGACCCTCCAGGATCTGAGCACAGTCTCCTCCTCAAGGCCATCACTACAGTTTCACCCTGGAAGCTTCCATCCACTGAGATCTGGGAAAGGGAGAGGCCCAGACACCCAGGAGCCTCGTGTAGGAATGCAAATAGCCAAAGTCCCGGGCCCCAGGTCTCCTGGATCCTGGGTGTCAACCAGCTACAGAGGAGGAGACAACAGGAGATTCCCCTTTTGGTAGCTTTTCAAAGAAAACCTGGGTGCCACTGCCATATGCGGGGGTCTGAGAAGCTGACCCGAGGCAAGGGCTATCTTCCTTGGGGACTACTCAAAGGAAGGGGACAAGTCACTTTCTCCACAATCCCGAGAGTATCTTCAAGAAGAATCCTACTGTCTGAAACACTTAGTTATAAGCTTGGTGAATGAAGAATCCATGACACCCACAGCCATGTCCCCCTCTCTGTGCCTCTGCCCGTCTCTATATTCCCCGGTATTCCCTGCGCTCCACCTGCCCTCCTACTCCCACACACATGTGCGTGTACACACACACACACACACACACACACACACACACTCATGCATGCAGGAAGAGTCCTATAAAACCCAGACAGGCTCTTCTGCCCATGGCCGTGTTCCAGAGTGAGATTCTGCTATCTGGCCATCTCCCAATCTTCTTAATCATGAATTCAACCCGCATTTAAGAACCGCCCCCCGTGGTGAGCAGCCCAGGCTGTTGGGAGCAGTGCACAGCACACTCAGCAGGGCCCCTGCCCCATCAGAGAACCTGTTCACTGCAGCAGAAGCTCTAGAGCCTGGTGGGGGATGCCCAGATCATGCTTGCAACCTAACCTCCCTCTTGTGAACGTGACTTGGGGTCAGCTACGACGCCTCAGTTTCCATGCTGGCAACTTGAGGACGAGCTCGGTGAAGCCAGGCTGTGAATTCCTCAGGGAGCTGCACAGTTTGTCTAGACCAAGGGCTATACCAACTTCCTGGATTCACCAGGCCCTGGGGGCAAATCCCAGAAGAGCTTTCTACAGGCTCTGCCCCTCTCTGTGCCTTGTAGCATCTGCTTTAAAATCATAGCTAAAGCTTATGAAGTTTGGGTCTTAGGGAGTAAGGACAACCCAATCTCATGTCCACAAAGGCTGCCTTTCGTGGACATAAGGCCGGGGGTGGCAGACTTTCCTGGAAAGGGCCAGAGAGTAAATATTTTCGGCTTCCCAGGCCATATGGTCTGTTGCAGTAACTCATCTCTGCTGCTGTGGTGAGAAAGCAGCTATAGACAAAACATAAAGGGATGAGCATGGCTGTGTTCCAATAAAACTTTATTCATAAAAGGAGGGAGATGGCCAGATCTGGCCCCCAGGTTGGAGTCTGCTGACCCCTCATTTAAAAAAAAACAAAGATTGTTCTCTGAACTGGACCTGTCCTTGATCCCTGCTTCAGCCACGGAGACCACATCTTCATGTTCTCCCCCTTCCCCTGATGTCAGATGCCCTGTAGAACTGAAGTCAACCATGGGGAGGGCTGAGGACTGGGCCAGGGGCAGCAGGAGAGAGCTGAGGCAGGCACTGCCCTGTGCCTGTGCACCTGGCTTAGCCCTCCCAGCGTCCCGGGAGGGAGTTGACGGATGAGAAACCATGGGCCCAGAGAAGTAAAGTCACCTTTAAGGTCATCCGGCTGGGCTGAGCCAGCTCCTTCTGACCCCAAGCCCTGTTGCATTCCCCCTCGGCTCCTGATACAGCAGGTTCCCAATGGGCAGCAGGGGCCGTGCTGTCAGGGTGCTCCCTGCTGCACCTTCCCATTACGCTGCACTTCCTGCAATTCCCTCCCTGAAGTGAGATGCCACGCTCCAGAGCCCTGCCAAGTGGGGGACTGGGAGGGTCCTCAGGGCTCCTGGAATTTCCAAAGCCCCCCGTGAAGTTCTGAAGATGGAGGCCAGAAAGGTACAAGACAGCTCGTGACTGGCTGAGCGAGCGGTGGCCCTGGAGGGTCCTTCCGTAAGAGCACACACCCAGCTCCTTCCCAGACATGCGCTCTCTGCACTGGTGTTGGCCAGCGGTGGCGGAAAGAATGGGAACAAGACCCAGTCCCTGCGCCGGAGGAGTCTGCAGTAGAGGGAAGGATGAAGAAGCAGACCCCTCCGGGTCATGTCAGAGCAGGATAGAGGGACAGCAGGAGGTTATAGAAGCTCAGAGAAGGGGCCTCTGCATTGGACCCTGGTGGTCAGGACACACTTTGGCTCAAGGGCAGGCCACAGACAAGTTGAATCTGACCTTACACTTTCTCCTCCATCCCTTGGCAGGACTGGAATTATTGCTCGCATCTGGGAACAGGACTGGCAAACCCCAGCCCTCATCATGCTGCGATCGTGGCCTCCGGGGGGGTTGGGGGGGGACCTAAATCCTCAGATGACAGGCTCTGGGCTCTTGCTGACTGGAGCCCGGGCTCTGGGGCCAGGGCCCACTGACAGGTACTGTCTGTGGAAGGAGGGCACCCTGGCCGGAAGCTCTGATTCCTCCCTCCTCCAAGCAGAATTGGGCTCCGAGACTGTCCTTGGCTCTCCACGCCTACCTGACGATGCTCCACTCCGGCTCGATGCGCACGATGGTGGGGTCCTCCACGTACTGGAAGAACAGGTCCTGGTGGATACTGGCCTTGTCCACTTGCACCATCACCTTCATCTCCAGCACCTCCTCTGAGGACGTGGTGTTGCAGACGATGTAGGACGGAGAGCGTCTGCAGGGAGAGCGGACATGCAGCTGGGCTCCCGGGGGCTGAAGGGGACAGCGGTTCGGGCGGCCGCCCCCCCCAACCCCTCCCTGCTCCCAGGCTCCTCAGAGGCCCCGGTGAGCACTGCCCCGGGTGGAAAGCTCCAGGCACTACTGACAAACACCCTCTATCAAATCCACCAAACGGGTTCCCCTGAGACTTCTTTTCAACGAGGCCTCATCCTTGGGCCCCCGTCTTGCCCCTGCCAAGCCCTATTTTTAGTAAGAATCTTGCAAAGTGGGGTCAGCCAGAGTCCCCCTACCCTGGGCACCTGATCACCCAGGCTACCTGCAGCAAGAACCCTGTTCATTCAGTTTAGCCAGAATCTTCCCGTTCCTGCTGCTGCTTCTTACTCATTTCACACCAGTGGCCAAATATCAGGCGACAGCAGGAATGGCCCGGCTGGGGAAGGGCTGCCTGGCAGGTCTCCAGACAGCCAGAAACATCCACAGTCAGGTATAATCATCCCTCAGAGAGAACGGCCACTTTCTCAGGAAGGAGAAAGCACTTCCAAGAGGTGAGGCCCAGAAGTTTGCAGCCCTGGGGCATCCCTCCGGGCCCCACCCTCCAGGCTGTGAATCCCTGAGGCCTGCCTGGAGGTGAGTTACCTGTGGAAAAGGCAGGGCTGCTTCCCAAACATCACCACCACGTTGCTGCCCGCGTTCAGGTTGGTACCCGTGATGGTCACTTGGGTGCCCCCAGACATGGGCCCCCGCCTGGGCTTCAGGTCCGAGAGAGTCAGCGTCTGTGCAGGAAAGGATCTGGCCTGAGACACCACCGGGACAGGGTCTGAAAGCACCCCGCTCCCGGAGCCGCTCAGTAACAGAGACCTCTCAACGGAGCCCACGAAGTCGTACTGGGCTTGTGTGGGTAAGCAACACTCTGGACCCTGAGAGTTTACACTTCTCTATTAATAACAGTAATGGTAACAGCTGCCTTGTGCTGATGTTTTAACTGGCAGGCTTTATCTCTTCGTCCATCTTTACATGATGTATGTGCCAGTCAATTCTCCAAAGTAGGATAATTAACCATTTTACAGAAGAGATTCAGAGACCTGAAATAAGGTTCCCAAGATCACACAGCTAAAAAGTGGCACGTCTGAGACCTGACTGCAGAGCTGTGGCTCTCTACCCCCTCTCCAGCTGCTTTTGGGAAGGTGATGAGCTCCTTGCGCGGGCCTCTTCCAGAGAGCTGCCCAAACACTCAGAAGCCAGAGCCATGGGTCCTGAAGGCCCCAGGAAAACCCAGGAGGAGAAGGGAAGGAGGGTCAGGGGATGGAGGGAGGATGGCAGGAGGGGGCATCGGTGAGCTGAGAATTTGGAGTTGCAGGTTGGCTCTTTCATTAGCATTTTAATGGAAACAACTTTCCTCAGTCCCAGGTGAGAAGACTGTATCTGCATTTAAATGAAGATTTCTCTCTCCCCTGCCCCTTAAAGAATTTCCCACCAAAAGTTGAACCCACTTGGCTCCCAGCCTTCAGGCCACCCCCTCATGGAGAGGCCTCAATCCCTAACAGCTCAGGGAGCGAGGAGGAGCCCCAGTGACCTGGTCTGCTCGCTGACCCTGGCCCCCCAGTGTCTGCCCCGCACACTCCCAGGGCCCACCCGTCCCGCCGCCCACCGGGTCCCTGCAGACCCCGAGCCTGGCATTCCCCTAGCACCCATAAAGGGAAGGAATGCTTCATTCCAGAGCCGCTCCTGGCCCAAATGAGACCCGGACGAGGGTGGGGTGAGGCCTTGGGAAGAGCCTTGGTTTCTTAGCTTGGCCGAGATTTTGCTGTGTGTCCCAGGACAAGTCTTGTGACCTCTCTGATTGTAAAATCAGAGAGCAAGGTCAAAACTGAGTTACTTCAAAGGCGCCTGCTGGTTTTCTGGTTCTGTAACTCAGGGTCACATCCCACAAATGGTGCCTCTGTCCCACTGTCTGGAAGGGAAAGAGAGTGCAGTCTGTGCAACACAAGGGTGGTCCTACAGATAGAATCAAAACCCAGGCAAGTTCAGATAGATGGCGGTGGGAGCCACATGGGAAGAAGAGCCTGTGGCAGTCTCCAGCAGCCTGTGGGTGGGGTTCTAGAAGGGATGGAAATGAGTAATCCTTGTTGGCTCTGCACTGGGGGGCTGGGTGGGGGAATTATTTTGGGGTGAGGAGAAGATGACACGGAGGCATGTTTTCAAGTCTTGAGAAATGATTAATTATTTAAGTCATGCTTCATAAATATTTCATGATGGGTTTGCACGGGAAATCAAATTCTGTATTATTTGCCACCTCTTCTCTTGGCTCCTAGCTGGAGGTAGGGAAGGGAAAGGTTCCCTCCATGCAGATCTCTAGGGCAAACCTGGGGACAAGACCAAGAGTGCTGATCCCTTGGCCTTGGCCGTTGGGTTTTGGGTGACTGAACCCAAACCTGAGAGTCTGGCCTCATTTGTGGAGGGAAACTGAGTTATTAGACCCAGACCTTACGCCCAACCTCAGCACTGGGAAGGGGCTCCCCGGTACGCCCCAGATCCCAAGAGGCACCCCTGAAACGGGTTCTCCAATGTGCCCCATGTCCCCAGAGGACCTCTGGGAAGGGTTTCTCTAGCATCTCAGGACTCCAGAGGAGTCAGGGGCTTCTGTGTGCCCCCTGCAGGAAGGCAACCACGGCTCTGAGATGCTGGGGAGCACGAGACAGGGTCCTTCTGTCACTCCTCACCTCCCAGGTGACCCTCATCCCCACTCTAGCCCCCTAGGAGCTCTGTGGGGGAAGCCTCAGTGACTGGGCCCTTAAAAGCACACTGGGGACTGGGGAGGAAATGGAGGTTTCCTCTCTGAAAGTCTTCCCCAGGACCGTTCCTCAGAGGTAGCCCTCAAACAAAAAGGCACACAAATCTTGGAGGCCCAAGGCCCCATCGGACCAATGCAGTTTGCCTTGCGGCAGCAACTCACCTTTTCCTGACCTGTCTTTGCGCTGTCACCTCTTTTCTTCCCGCCAACCCCTTTCCCTCTCCACCCCTTCTGCTCCCATCTCTGGTTTCTCTCCCATACCTCATGCCAGGGTCCGCGTCCCACCACTCCAGACTCATACCGAGCGTCACATTCTGTCTCGTACAGATCCTGCCTCCCTACCCAGCTTCTTCCCTGAAGCCTCGCCTTGACGCCCTGCCTCGCACGACGTCCTGTTTCCAGAGCGGAAACAGTCACACAGGCCAGACTGGCCTTACCTGAGAGCAGAAGCAGCTTCTGAATACGACATAGGCTCATAAGAATTAAACCTGAAACCACACATTGTATAGATAGGTACATGGGATCTGTTCTCTAAGTTCTGTCTGTCCTAGGCCAGTTCTGTTTGTTCTCAGTCTGGGCTGAGTTAGAATCTTGAGGGGACTTAGCTCAGGTCAGCGGGGGTGTGGGGAGGGCTCTGGAACCTTCACTTTAAAGCCCCTCAGGAGATTCCAACACGCGGGGAGGTTTAGAACTGCCTAAGCACCATGGGGGCTAACAAAGCAGTAAGCAGCCAGGGCTTCATCTCCAAAGACTTACTGGTCTGAACAGAGGAGCCGGGGGTCCCAGACGCAACACCCAGGGCCACGTGGGCAGGCAGACGGCGTGGCATCCCCAGTGAACCACGGAACCGTGGGGGCTGTGGGCTGTGTGTGCAGAGAAGGCGTGGAGGGGCTCGTGAGCAGGGCCTTGGACTAACGAGGAGGGTACGGCTTGGGGCAATGTGGGGAAGGAGATGGAGAAGGGTGAGGAGTCCGGCCATGCGAAGCCTGGGAAACGGGACTGCATAGACAGGGTGGACCAGACCAAGGAGCCTGGACGGCAGCTGGAGGCAGCGGTGCCCTGGGTTCTCCTTGCCGTGGGGGCTAACCAGATGGAAACCATATTCTGCAGGGCCAGATGGACTAGAATGGGTTCAGATCTCTAGATTCAGGGATTTAAGGAGGTCACTGCAGCAGCCAGGAGAATGGGCAAAGTGAGACTCCCGGCCATCGTGGTGATGGGGTGGCTGAAATCTGGAACTCAGGGATGCTGAGCCAGAGTCCACCAGAACTGTGGCCTGGGGACAAGCCCCTGACAGAAGTGGGCAAGTGAGAGGGACTCACTTTTTGCGGAGTTTGTGGAAGTGGGCAGCCGAGGCGGGTGAGGGAGGTTTCGGCCAGACAGCCAGGGATCAGTGGCCTTGGAGTGAATCACGGAGGGGAGACATGGCAGAGACGGCTAACTCCCAAAGGAAGCTTCAGCCATTCAGCCATCCCTGGTACCGTCCATTTGTCACTGCCCAGTGAGTGACAGCCAAGAAGCAAACTGCTGGGGGGCAGGGGTTGACTGGCGGAGGAAGCCCAGTGCTCGCTTCGGCCATGCGGGGGCCTCCTCCCTGCTCCTAGGGTGGCCAGGTAGCTTCAGGGCTGGATGTCAGGCCCACGTCTGGCATGCCCCCCACACCTCCCACACCTGGGGAGCCCTGTCTCTGCCTTTGTCTCCGTCTCCTTCCCCCTCAGGATCTCGCCTCGGCTGGATCGGCGATCTCTGTGTAGACCAGCTACATCCTACGCAGTATACACGGCCTCTCTGTCTCTATTGCTGTATCGCTCACTGTGTGCAAGTGTGCTGGGGTTCATGGGGAAACTTTCTCAGATCCTTTGAGAAGAAGGTGGGGGTACGAATCCTGAAGAGATGGGGAGCCCTACATGCCCATCACACACACGTGTCCTTCTATACGGGTTGCTGCGCGCAGCGTGCCCAACAGTGTGTAGAAGGAGGGGAGCTTTTCAAGAGTAGGGGAGGGAGCAGAGAGAGCAGGGTGTTGGCGGGAGGAGGCCTCTGATGCACATTCCGCACATTCTTCCGGAGCAGGACCCCCACCACAGTCGGGGATACCCACAAGCCAGGGTCACCGAATTATAAGATTCAACCAATGAAGCAAATGTTTATGGACTAATCTACTGGGTAGGGGGAGGTGCAAGGTTATAAATAGTTATCAGATGATGGGAGAAAGGAGGAGTAGGGGGAGGAGAGTGGGGGGGGCAGGAGAGGATGGCCCGTGGTGGAAGGGAGCGTCACCTCAAGGCTCCCTGTGATGTGCTCTGGAACATTTGATGCCCAGGCATAAAGTCCATCACTTCAGGCTCCCAGCTTCCAAAAACAGCAGGGGACCCAGAGGAAACGATCCCATCACAGCTGTCATTAGCCCCCGAAGTGAACTGGACGGACAGTTTGGAAAACGAGGCAGTGTGCGGGGCACACAGTGTGAGACGCACATGCCTCCCGCATGCCCAGCATCGCGAGATCGAGCGGTCCCCAGTGCCCCTGCCCCCCACGAGCCCTCAGCAGGGGCTGCCTCATGAGGGTCCCAGCTGGAGGGAATGTGGGGATCAGGGTGAGGTCTGCAGACAGGCCACGGGAAGGGAAGGGAAGGGAAGGGTGTACAGTGAGAGGTAGGGGTGCGGTCAGAGGAAGGCGGAGTCGGGGTGCAGGGGAGGTGTGGGATGGGGGCGGGGTTAAGGAGGTCATGGGATGGGGGCGTGGGGAAGCTGGGCTGAACGTGGATGACGGGATAGAAATGACGGGGTGCCAGTGCACCCGGGAAGGGCAGGGTACAGTAGCCACGTGGGCAGAGAAACCGGGCGGGAGATGAGAGAAGGGCCGCGTCTGCTTTATGTAACTGTCACCACAGTACTGTGGGGTAGAGACCCGTCTCAGCACCCCCGTTTTAGAAATGAAGACACTGGGAGGTTATGCAATGTCCCCACATTCGTCTAGTGAGTAAGTGGCAGAGTCAGGGCTCCCCTCCTGGCCTAGAGATACTGCCACTCAGCCTGAGGGGGACGCTGGGCCCGACAGCGACAGCCAGGGCGGCTTCCCTGGATCGGCGCCTGGCACAGCGCGGTTTGGATTTGAATCCGACCTTTCGGATTTCCAGGGCTGTGCTCTCTCATGCTGCAGAACGGACTCCCACGAGCTGCTCGGGGTCTGCCCACAGAGGTCTAGCGGGGCCCGTAACCATGGTCACGTGGTCTCTGGCCTGCGCCAGGGCAGGTCTGGACGGTCGGGACTCACCATGAAGTAATAGAGTTGTGAGGACCGGGCCATGAACTCGGGGCGACACACGGCCACACAGATCTCCACGAAGCCTGCGTGCTGGCTGGGCTTGGCCTCCCCCATCTCACACACGATCCTGCAGGGAAGAGAGGACAGGTGGCCATGCTCACAGCAGGGTCACGGGACTCCCAGGTGTGACCCCAGGGCCCCACACCTCCCCTGGCCCTTCTCTGCAGTAGGGTCTCAGGGCTGGGCGGGGGAGGCGGAGGGGAAGGACACCCCGGTTCTTCCCTGCAAGGCTCCTCTTTGGTCCTGGGGAAAGGAGGAAATGCAACGTACAGGGGTCTCCATGGGGAGACCGTCTCCACTGTCAAGTGCGGAGCCTAGGGGAGGGTCCCTGGGTTCTGACCCAGACACTCAGTCCCTCATTCAGGAATTGTCCCCTCCGCTGTGAATCAGAGGGCAGGGAACGTTTCAGCCAAACAGCTTAGGGAACCCAGCTGTAAAGGCCCAGAGAAGCAGTGACCTTCCCAAGGGCCCACAGCATGTCGGACAAGGACCCTGGAGCAGACTTGAGGTTTGCAGCCCCTCCTCCAGGGGCACTTGGTTTCTACTGCATGGGACTGCCTCATTCGAGTGTCTTTGTCCCCAGCCCCGGCCAGGGGCTTGGTTGGGAGGAGACACTCTTGCTTGAGGGGCCTGGAAGGGGTGGACGAGAGCTTCTCCTTTTCAAAAGCGCACACACACACACACACACACACACACATATATATGCCTGTAGACCATTCTCTAGGTCTATACAAACATATGTTATATAATATATATATATAATCTCCATATTACAAATGAAGAAGCCAAGGCACAGAATATATATACTTACATAAACATATATATGACTTAACATAAAAGTGAAACTTAATTCCCCACGGTCCCAAACCTGGTCATTTTACTGCACAACCTAGCACAGACTTGACCCATGTGGCCACAGCTCCTGGGTCCTTTCTGACAGCGTCAGAGCGCTCCATGCCTCGGCTACACAATTGTGTATTTATTCAGCCTCCCACTGATGGATATCTAACTTCCCCTGATTTTTCTCCTACTTCAAATAACCCTCCAAAACGAACCAACTTATACACATATCCTCAAGCATTGCACATTTATTAGGATACAGCTCTGAGTGGGGAGCTGGTGGGGTCACTGTTTATGTAAGTGACGTTTGATAGGCGGTGGAAGATAATGGTCCCACAGGGTCGTTACTGATTTGTACTTCTGTCAAAAGCAATCGAGCGAGATTATTTCACTCTTTAGCCAACACTAGATATTATCAATCCCTTCAAAGTTTTTCCAATATAAAAGGGAAAGAAGATTTTTTTTCCCGTCGTTTTTATTACCCTGATGGCTAGTGACTTTGCAGATATTTGCAAGTATATGTGTGTGGTTGTTAAAAAAAAAAAAAAATCTTAGATAGCCTTTCCTTTGACTGGTTTGAAGCTGTCTCTTTATATTGCTAATGAATTGTCTTTTTGTAGGAGCTGCTGAATGAGGAGTGTTAACTTTTGTTTCTAGTAAGTATCCCAATTATTTTTCCCCCGCTTGTCATCTGTATTTCAACTTTGTTTATAATGCCTTTTGCGGCACTGAAATTTAAAAGTATCTGTGGCTCAGCGGCTCTTTCTTTTACTTGATGGCTTCTAGGTTCTGTGTCTCTCTTAGAGAATTTCTGGGTGAGAGTCCAGTAAAAATATATGCCTTTCTGTCCATAGCATAATTAGTGCATGTTCAGTATAAAGAAAAAAGAGAAAGTGCATAAAAATACTTGCTATACAGACACCTCCTCCCACCCCATTTGAACCACCAAGAAATATCCACTGTCAACATTTTGGTGTTCATGTTTTCAGTCTTGTTTTTCTTTTACAGAATTCACTAGAAACTCTCTTTTGTTTGATGAATGATGTTCTCCCTAATATACTTTGAGCTTGTACCTGACCATGATTCTTCTGCAACATCAGATTTAATGGCCACATAATTTACTGTCCCGTGCATGCACAATAATTTAAGAATTGATTAATTCCCTATTTTAAAATACACCAATTGCTTCTGCATTTCCATGATTACAAATAAGGCCAAAATAAGTATTCTTGCAAAAAAATATTTGTGCATTCTGGTTATTTAAACAAAGTTCTAGAAATATGACGACTAGGCTAAAGATTTTCAGTCCACATTACCAAACTGCCTTCCACAAAGTGTGTCCCAATTTACCCTCCGAGTATGAGTATATGATGTGCTATTTCTCATGCTTCTCCTCTGCACTGGGCATTAACTTTTTAAAATTGTTCCTCATTGTTCTGATTTTCATTTCATTGATTACTAGTGTTATTTAACTTTTTAATATGACTTTTGGCTCTTTGTCTTGTGAGTTGCACACTCACACTCATTCATGCTCTCTGCTCATTCTGTGATATTTGCCTTTTTATCTATGGACCCTCTGTATATTAAGAAAAAGCATGTCATAGGGTATAATGATAGTTCATCACTCATATTTTCCTTTGCTTACAATGATTTTTGATGTACAAATGTTAAGTTTTAGATACTCAGATCCCCTAATCTCTTCTTTATCACTTTTTTCTTTTGCTGTTATACTCAGAACAGATACACTTCCCTTACTTGAAATCAGATAAATTCTCACTTGCGTTTTCTTTTAATCATTCCACAGATTTATTCTTTTCACTTAACTCCTTAATCGGTCTGCAATTTATTTCAATGTATAATGTGAAATGGGGGTCTGATACTGGTTTTTGTTGTTGTCTTTGTTTTTTTCCAGAGAGTTAACCCCCACTGCTTATTGACCAATTTTTCCTTTCCGTGCTGATTTGAAACATCACCCTTATCACGCACTAAATTTTTATGTATCAGGATTCTTTTCTGGGTGTTCTATCTCCTTCCCCAGGGCATTTTAAAGTTCCCCAAATCACAACGGCCTGATAGCAACTGGCTTGGGTTTTGTTCTAGGAAGGACTCTGAAAGTCGAAGGAGCCACGGAAAAATGTTTGGGCAAATAAGCCACAAGGGACCAGGGAAGTGAATTCCTTTTTCTTCTTTTTTTAACAATTTTATTTATTTATTTGACAGAGAGAGATCCCAAGTAGGCAGAGATGCAGGCAGAGGGGGACAGGGAAACAGGTTCCCTGCTGAGCAGAGAGCGCGATGTGGGGCTCAGTCCTGGGACCTGAGATCATGACCTGAGCTGAAGGCAGAGGCTTAACTCACTGAGCCACCCAGGTGCCCCAAGAGGTGAATTCTATCAAGAATAGATCCTTCAGGGGCACCTGGGTGGCTCAGTGGGTTAGACGTCTGCCTTCAGCTCAGGTCATGATCTCAGGGTCCTGGGATCAAGTCCCACATCAGGCTCCTTGCTGAGCAGGGAGCCTGCTTCTCCCTCTCCCTTTGCCTCTCCCCCCAGTTTGCTGGCTTGTGCTTGTGTGTCCGCGTGCTCTCTCTCTCTCTCTTTCAAATAAATAAATTCTTAAAAAAAAAAAAAAAAAGTAGATCCTTCAGTCATAGGCTCTACTAAGAGTGCTTTAGGAAGCCGTGGATGGAAATCAGATAGTGGTATCGATGGTTCCAGAATCATTAAATCAGGGCAAGACCCAGGACAGGTAAGCTGCACTAACATACTTAAGGGAGACCTAAAAAGTGTCAGTAACTTACTTGCACAGGGGACAAGAGGCAGGGTGTCATGCTGGGAGGGGCAGCAGAGATGGTGTGGAATATAGATTCTGTTGTGCTGGTAAACATTTCATGGTGTGTTTGCTGGGCTGGAAAATTGTGTTTACTTATTTACAAGGCAATGATATGTGACTCCCACACCTCCTCTAACAGGTGGGCTGGGAGGGGAAGGTCGCTCATGGGATGACCCACTCTATGCTCCGGCAGCTTTTGCGTTGGAGGAAAAACCACCCAAATGCTTCTAGGCCAGAGTGGGCACGGGGTTTCCTTTTCAGTCTCCGCAGAAAGTAGCAGAGTCTTAGCTTCTTCCATAATTGGAGGACAGGAGTGGGGACTGAGAGACAGCAGGGGATAGGGAACTGAACTCACACTTCCCTTGCAGATTTTAATTTTGCTTTGTCTCCTCACTCCACACAGCCACACCCCAAGGAGGTAGCATTACTTTTCTCTGCCCTTTAGGTCTCCTGTCCCCTTCTCCTTTCTGTAGTTGGTGATATGGCAGCTAGCTAGTTCAAGGGCCGTGGGGGACGCTAGAATGTTAAGGGGATTCTACTCCCACCATATGCCAACGGTCTCTAACACGGTTTGCCATTGGCTGTCAGTGGTTGGCCGGGGAAGGCGAGTCAACCCCAGACGGCAGCACCTCCCTGTGTCTCACGGGACCTCCACTTACTGTTCTGCAGGGATGTAGCCATCCACCAAGGGGCTGCAGTCCACACCGGCCACCTTGACGTGGGAAGCGATGTCCCGGAATTCCAGGCCCAGGTTCTCCCCTCGGATGGTGACCTTGGTGCCCCCTTCCCGGGGACCTGTCACTGGGATTATCTGGAAGGAGGAAGCAGTGACTTGGACAGGTACCAAGAGAGAGCCATTCCCCACTTGCTGATGGGGCAAGGAGAGGCTTCTGGCTTTTCCCCACCTCCTCGCCATTCCCCGAGTCGAGCCCACATCTGCAAGGGCGCCCAGGTCTGGGACCATCAGTGGCAGGAGTTTTGGGCAGAGCAGTCCGTGTCTGCGTATGGTATTAGGAACAGTGTTCAAATCCTCTCATTCGCCTTCCTATCTTGTGGACGACATGAGGGGGATGGAAAGTGATCCACACCGTTACCAGGTGCTTCATAGAAAATCAAGGAATAAAGCCTTTTGGCATTTGCTTGTCTTGTTCCGTTCTGGAGGAAAATGAAAAAAGTCCTCTTAGTACCCACAGCCCTCCACGCTATGGCAATCCACCCAGGTTGCAAGATCCTTCTCAAATGTCCCTTCTCCATAACCAAGTTCTCTCTCTCCATGGAAATTTCACTCTTCTTTCCCTGGTAACAATGATTTGTGTCTGATTCCTCATCCCGCAGATCCGGAGTCTCTGAGAGCAGGAATGGTGTCTTACTTCCCGTGGACTTTTCAGTGACGGCACCATATTGATTTCTTGAGTTGTCACTGGGTTGAAAATCACAACTACCCTGCATCTTCCCAGATGTAGAAGAACATTTGCTGCAGCCTCTTTGCTGGCCCTACCTGGCTTGGTTTCCACCAGAGATAGGTTTAATTTAGACTTTACCTTCATATACTGGCCCAAATGACTGGCTTTTCTTCCTCAGATGTCACTGTTGGTGTTAAAAACCCGTGATGGCGATGCTGAGAATCAACAACCAAGGGGCCTGCTTTGAGCCAGGCGCTACATCCATTTCCCACAAACTAATTAGGACATCCCGCGGCAGTGACTTTAGTGGCAGACAACATTCTACGCCAGCCTCTCCTAGCATTCAGAAGACCAGAGAAGGGCACGTTTCCCATTCCTGGTGTCTCTCAACCCCGGTGCCTGGATCTTGGCCAATGTCCATGGGATCTCAACTGAAAGAGCCTGGACAGCTCACCTCCTAACATTTCCTGCCCGCTTCACCCCCAAAGGTCACAGTTGGGTGGGGGGGGTTCACCTCAGAGAAGGGTGGGTTGGGACACAAAAGAAGCCAGGCCAGAGGGACAGCTTTGCTGGGGAAGGCTGTTCACCTACAAGTTAAGACACTTCCTTCTTCTCACCCATGCATGTTTGTGGGCGAGTGTGCACATGAGTGTGAGGGTTTTCACATGTGTGTTCCTGTGGCAGTGGAGAGACAGGTCCCTTGGACACATGGGCCCATTTCTATATGAGGGAGGTGGGGAGACGGAGGGAGGACTGGAAGGAGGAGCACATGTCCTTCCCTAATGCCTGCCCAGCCAGTCCCCAAAGCCCCACTGGCCCCGGCAACAGCGCGTGTGTGATATTCTAGCCCTGGATTGTTGTCCTGAAAGAGAAGTTTTATCTCAGGTCAGTCCTTGGTTCCCCAGGCTCCCCGGAGGGCCAATGCCGGTGTGCCCGCAAACAGCCTCTGTCGCAGGGAGATTTGTTCAATTTGCCATTTCCTCCCTGTGATTTTCTCAGTGTCAGGCCAAGAAGAAGCAAGTCCCACTGTCTGCGGCAGACACACTGTTACCAGTCACACGTGGCAGCCCCCGGGGATGGTTCATGTCAAGGGCTCTGCGGGTGGGGGTGGCTGGGAAGGAGGGGGACCGGGGCTCACCCAAGGCCCTTCTTTCCCAGATACTTCTGGAGGTTCAACGCATGTCTTTTGCCCCAATTTGCGAACTGCTGTTGAGATTCCTCCCCAGGCAGGAGGCTGAGGGAAACTCCCCGTGTCTGTAAAACCAGGGGTGTGGAGGGTGAAGGGGCCGGAGCAGGGGGCACATACAGAGGGCCATGGAGGAGAGGCGGCCTTGCTGGAGGAGGCTGTGCGCTCACATAGGTCAAGCTTCCTGCCTGCGTGGACACATCCCTGCTATGTGTGCCTAATCTGTGAGCGGAGGGCCGAGGGCATAGATCTATGGGTGCCTTGGGCCGAGGGTGTAGATCTATGGGTGCCTTGCCCCTGTGGTGAAGGAGAGTTCTGGTCGGGCAATCCAGAGACCTGGGAGTCAGAGCCCCTTTGATTTAGGCCTTGGGGGAAAGGACATTAGCATCTCTGCGCAAGGAGGTTGATCACCCAGGGTTTGGCGGGCATTCTAGCTTGCATTCCATCCTCCCCAAATCCTTATGCGGGAGCCCTAATGCTCAGCACTTCCAAACATGGCCTTATTTGGAGAAAGGGTCTTTACAGAGATCACGGAGTTAACATGAGGTCATCACGGTGGGTCCTGATCCAAGGGGACTGGCATCCTCATATAAAGAGGGAATTTGGACAGAGACACGGGGAAAGATGAGGAGAAGGGACTCGGGGAGAAGATGTCGTGCAGCTGGCCAAGATAGAGGCCAGAGCAGGTCCTCTGCACAGCCCTTGGAAGGGCTGGCCCTGCCCACACCTGGGTCTCAACTCCCAGCCTCTGGAACTGAGAGACGGGGAATTTCTGTCACTGAAACCACTCGGTCTGTGGTACGGCATGGTGACAGCCCTAGGAGCCATATGGCAGGGCTGCCCTGTGAGGACAAACCAAGTAAGGGATGGGAAAATACTCTGCAGACTGAAGCCCCACACCCATATTTGCCTCTTCTTGTAGCTGCCCCATTAGAGGACAGGATAGGTGTGTGTTAGTGAAACTTCGCCCAAAGCCGCACACCCGTCTCTCCTTACTATGTATGGAGAAGAGACTGAGCTCCCTTCCCTCTTTTTGTCTCTGTCCCTCTCTGCTTTGTTATTAAAATCAGCATTGACGCCTGGGTGGCTCAGTTGGTTGGGCAGCTGCCTTCGGCTCAGGTCATGATCCCAGTGTCCTGGGATCGAGTCCCACATCGGGCTCTTTGCTCAGCAGGGAACCTGCTTCTCCCTCTGCCTCTGCCTGCCTCTCTGTCTGCCTGTGCTCACTCGCTCTCCCTCTCTCTCTGACAAATAAATAAATAAAATCTTTAAAAAAAAAATCAGCATTGTGAACACAGAGGGTCCCTCTGTTGAGGCTGCACACCTCTTGTTTTACCACGGGAGCATGGTTGGGGTGCCTGAGGGGGTCGCTCTGCTGAAAGTGGGGAGTGGGGAGGTGAAGACTCCAGGTGACCTCAATAAACCCGAGGAGCAGCAATCCTCTTGGCCTAGACGTGGACGCCAATGGCTTTAACAATGTCGAAGATGGACGAGAAGGTTGTGAGATCCCCAGGAGCTGGGCATGGATCCAGCATTCTGCATGATTCTCTTATCCAGTCCTTGTAATTCCCTGGTGAAATGGAACTTTAGACCCACTGCACAGAGAACAAAGCCGAGGCATGACGGGAGTGATGAATCAGCCGTGGGAAACCCTGCAATTAGCTGGCAGAACGGGGATCCCAGCCCTGTTCTCTGCATGTTTAGCTCTGCCCTGCTCCTCCCTGGCCTTTCCTCCATGGCTTGTGTCCCCTGGGCCCTCCTGACCAGCGCTCCAAATCCATTTCTGCCATCTACCCACTTAGGTCTTGCCTTGAATCTGGGCGCGGGGGGGGGGTCTCACCATTTCCACCCGGTCCACCTCTGGAGGGCTGGGCTTTGCGCCCCTAAAGGCTCCACACAGCCTCTGCTCGTGACTGACTGCTTGGTGAGGTTGTCCGCCTTGTCCCCCAGACTCTTTGAGACAAAGGCACCGTGGCCAGGACTTAGAGTCATGTCTGACACAGCTCACCCAGCGACTCCAACAGGACAGTTGAGCCCCTCTCTGTTTTACACTTTCCTTGATAAGGGAAGCAACCACAGGACCAAGCCCACAGCTTCTGGGGAAGCTGGGCTGGAAAACAAGGATGCCATCAGCCAGCCCTCGTCATCACCGTGGTGGCTGTTACCATGGCGACGCCTGGCTGGCAGAACCCCAGGGCCGTGGCAGGGCCTGGCTGGACCACCCAGAGCGGGGGAGGACGCCGGCTTACCTCTGTGATGCGCGGGTTGGTGCACCTGCTGTTGGCGCCCGACAGCTCCAGCCACTGGCTCTCATGCACGGGGCAGTGCTGCCGCAGGGTACACTGGCCCTGGCTCTGGCACCAGCCGCACTGGAAGTCCGGGTCCGCCTTGAGGCACAGCCCGCAGCTCTCCCGCATGGCTCCGCACTTATAGAGGTGAACTGCGGGCGAAGGGCAAGAGGTGCTTTGGGGTGAGAGCGGGAGCAGAAGGGGCTGGGACCGTGGACAGGAGTGCAGTCCCGGCCTCGGAGGGTGAGCCACAAACAGCCTGGTTCCTTCGGCCATTGTGACCCAGAGAAGACCACAGGAGAACTTCAGGGCACGACCTCGAAACTGGACTGGGAAGTGAGGCTCCCTCCAGAATCAGCAGGGCTCTTTCCGCGGGTCCTGCTTGCTCGGCCCCTCCCAGAGCCACTGCCCACGGGTGGGTCCAGACCTGGGAGGTCTGGGAGCAGGGGAGAGGCGAGGAGGGCAGGCTCAGAGCCGGAGGGAGGGATGGAATCGCAGGTGCCCTCGAACGCAGAGCCGCTCCTTCTGGTCGCCCTGCCTCCCCGCCGGGGCCCCCTTCCTCACTCACCTCTGTTCTGAGCTGGGTTGTCAATGTTGAAGTGCCCGTTCCACACGACTGTCAGCTCCACCGGCAGGTTGTTGATCTCCATCCCTTCATAGGAATACTGCCGCCAGGTCGGGGGTAGGAACGAAAACAAGCTTGGGTCACAGAGATGTCTAGGGAGAGCCGGTTCTTCAGCCAGGGCCCCCAGGGGCGCTCCGGGGTAAGGATCTGCTGAACTGTGCGTGTGTGGAGTACATGTGCAGACGCACACATGGGGAGGCGTGGCTTGTGGAGTGCCGGGGGCGGGGGGGGCCGGGGATCCTAAGGCAGGGGAGGAGCAGGCCTGGATGGGATACCCGTTAGGAAAGTGGATTCCCTAAGCAGATGAGAGCAAGCTACTTGTTCCCCGTCCACGGAGGCCGGCTCCCGCCAGCTGGGATTTCCCAGTGTCCTCCCTCATTGTCTAGGGGGGCCCCGCCTTTAGGCCCCCACCAGGCCTTTGATTCATTCGGGGAACTTTAATTTCTAGGTTAAGTTCACAGGGGGTGGGTGCTTTATCAAAGACCTGGAGAGGGCCGATCGACTCCCAGTGGGAGGCCATGGGTGCAGGCACTAGAAAGGAAGGGGCTGCTCTCAGGGGCTGAGCTGATGGAGGGGAGGAGAGAGGGGAACTGGATGGGGCTTACAGGTGAGAAGGGAAATCCCATGGACGCCCTGGGCGCCAAACCTGAGATTCTGGGTTGAGACTCCAAAGGCACTGTCTGGCTGGAAGAGGCCAGGCCCCGGCCCTGTGGCTGCCCATGGAGGAGCTGCCTCTACGCCTGCACAGGGTCCGAGCTGGGCCCTGCTTCCTTGCCCTGCTCTCCTCAGAGTCAGTGCCCCACCTGGCTGGGTCTCTGCGTTGGGTGGGACTGAGTTGGGGGGGCAGGGGGAAGTGGGCAGAGGGGCGAGAGGGTGGAGGGGGAGGTGCCAGCCCACCAATGTCTGCCGTCTGATAGCAGACACTTCTCAACCTCCAGAGAAGGAGGGTAGGTGGCAGGAACTCTCAACATGCCCATGGCAGCATTTCCAATTCCTACCTGGTGATTTTCTCATTATTCCACCAGATTCTGCCCTCCACAGGGGGTGGATGGAAGAATGGGAAGGAGACAGGTTTTCTGTCAAGGAGGGGCTGAGGGCTCACAATTTGCTAGAGGGGTTCAGTCCAGGAGACTTGGTTTGAAGAGGTATTTGCAGAGCCAAAGACTCTTAACTTAGTTGAACTTTGGAGGGGCTGGGCGTTGGGGGGTGTGAGGGATATTATGGAGGCAGCAGACGTCTCCTCCTCAGGGCTGGCCCGCTGCTAGTGCCTAAGATGAAGGGCAGCTACAGCACCCCAGGACTGCACAGCCTGGGGGAGGTTCTCGGGGCCTGTCCCACTGCCTCTCCCCCTGGATCTTATTCATAGAGGTTTCTAAAGGGGATGATTGGAATCCCCAGGGAAATTGCCCTAATTCCTGAGTTACAGCACGTGCTTCAACGGGACGATGCCATGAGGCTGTCCTTACACACAACATCAGTGTGATCACATCCAGCCTTCTTCACCTACCCGAACACTACCAGATCTTTCCTTGACTCCCTGGAGACATGTGCCTAGGCCAGGGAGACACGTTCAGGGCTTCCCCCACTGTGATGGTGGTTCGCACTGTACCATGCACCCTCTCATAGACTCTCTTGTGACCCATGACACCTGGGCCAGGACCAAGGTCTGGACTCAAGCCATAGAATAAAGCAAAGCTCCCAGCCCTACTACAGAAACAGCAGTGGGGCCTTTGATGAACGCTGAACTCAGCTGGTGATTCATAAACCTTCAGCCACATAGAGCAGTAATCAGCTCCCCAGAGATTTTGTTCTTGCTTCTGGGTCAGACTAGGTCGCTCTAAGGAGTCCTGAGCTTTCTCGCAAAACCTTATCCTCTCTGGACTGGTGGTCCTCAGAGGGGTGTGTGGGCCGCATCCATGAGAATCATTTAGGGGGCCTCCATGCAGATCCCAGGGCCTCCCCCTAGTCCTGCTGGACTGGGAGATGGGGATGCCTTTCTAACAAACCTCTCTAGTGACTCTGGTGTTGCACAGAGCTAGAGAATCCCTACTCCCTGCAGAAAGGGTGTGCACGAGGGGTGTGCAGGAGTAAGAGATGGGTGGGGGAGAGGAGGTAGGGAAGGGGAGAGGGAGAGAACACCTTTCCAGATTTCCCTCCCACCCCCTCTTCTAGCCAAGTTCCACTTCCTCTCCCTTCCCATCTCCCTCCTTCAAAGCCCCAGGGCAGGTGCAGGAAAGGCTGGCTGCAGGCTCTTCTGGCCTCTACTCTAGGAGGGATGCTGGAGTGGGGTGTGGGTAGGGGGTAAGTCAGGAACCAAGCCTGGCTCCTGCTTCTCAGGCTGGGATGTGGTCAGGTTTGTGGAAGCAGCAGGTGGTGACCAGCGGCCCATCAGCCAAAAACCAATACGTCCTACAGGCCTTTCTCAGGAAGGCCCTGAAATCCCCCAGAGAACAAGGCAAGAAATTCTGCATATGTGTGCTTGCGTGTGTCTGGGTACACAAATGAGTTCACACGCAGCTGGCCTGAGAAGAGCTAAGAGCACAAATCTGTATGATCTGTGTGTTCAGATGTGTGTGCACACGCATGTGCACACATGCACGCCCGCAAAGGGATTCTGCAGGGACCCCCTATGGGCATGTGAGCTGATGATGTAAGTCTCAGTTTCCCCATATGTCAGGTAGGATTAGAAACAGTGCATACGTAACGGGACTCTTCGGAGGGTGGGAGGTAACCGTCATTGCTCCGAGCACAGCCCCTGTCACATAGCCTGAGTGCTCCAATATTACTATGTTTTATGTCTATGCGTATACATTTGGGGATGCTGTCCAAAAATATGTTTGTGTTTCCTGTGTTTATGTTTATGTGAAGTAATAATAGCAGACACTTATGGAGTGTTTACACACCAGACCCTCGTACATATGGAGACGTGTGCATATGAGAATGCTTGTGTGTTCTGGAGTGCATGTGTGTGTTTACATGCCTTCACTTTTTGAGGAAAATGGAAAATCAAAGACATCAAGGCTCAGAATATGCCGGGCATGGCTTTATCATTTGATCGCCCATCCTGACTACGAAATATTGGTCAGTGGGTTGGGGGAATCCAACAGAAACCCTGGGTTCGTGATGGTAGAAGAAGGTGGGTGACAAAGAGGTCTCAGAGGACAGCAGAGCAGGAAAAGAGGCACCGACTATGAAATCTGTCTATGGGATCCCGACTATGAAATATTATAGAAGTCATTAACCCTGGGTTCTCCCCACCACCGCCACCGTCTCTAGGGAGGTCACTTTCATTCCTGGAGGCTCTCTCCCCAGGATATGCGCTCTGCAGGAGGAGGGGGCTGACAGCTAGGGAGCCTGGACCACTGGCTCCCATCCCCCAGGACTCCCACCTCTGCTGCACTTAGCACTGACAGAGCTCTCTGTAATCAGCGGGCAGTTAATCGGCACAAAACCCAGAGCGGAGGAGAGAGTGTTTCAGGCTCTCCGGGGCCAGGAGGTTAAGTGTCTCAATCAAGGTCTGGCAACGCCACAGCCCAGCTCGGGGGTGACGTTGCCCATTACCTTGGGAAAGCGTGAACCTCTATCTTGGAAAGCAAAGACAAGACCTATATAATTCGGATGTTCTTTCCTCAAACTGTTCCCTATTCTGAGCTCTGTGATATCGTGTTGAAAAATGCTACCATTCAGGAGGACAGATCTGAACAATGGAAAAAAGAAACATGTGTGCGCTTCGTGCCCCTCTCCAGGACCCCGGAGGGCTTAGCAGACCCACTGCCAGCCATGTTCCAGGAAAGCAGGGCAGTGCGGGTGGAGGCAAGTAACCTCCCCACTGGTCTCTTCAACCTTGTTTTGCAGGAGGTAAATTGGGACACCAGGAGAAGATGGGAGGCTACTGTGGGCTGGTGGGAGCCGGGCCTAGAGCTGGCTGCCCCCTGCGGCCGACGTGCTCTCCTGATTGCCAGTGACTGGGGGGGCGGGTCCCGGGCACTATTATTAGTAGCACTTGTCATTTCCCTGGAGCCTTGGTCTAAAGGAGGCCAAGAAGCCCCACAGTTGCTCCTCCCTCTGACTGCTGCCTGTGAGCTGCCCTGTTTTCCTTCCACGGCCCCTCCCCCAGGGCTAGGGTGATGGCCCTGAGCCTGTCCCCGAAATGTGGTCTGGAGGTGACCTGCCTGTCCACCCAGCCCAGGGTCACACCCATGAGGAGTTTTTCGGTGCCTCTTTTCCTTCTCTGCTCTCCTCTGAGAACTCTTTGTCACCCACCTTCTTCTACTATCACGAACCCAGGGTTTCTGTTGGATTCCCCCACCCCACTGACCAATTCCAGAAAGCTCAGGGACGGAGGAAGTGAAACAACAGGACTCTTCCCACAGTCCTCTCTGAGGCGCATCAGGCCTTATTCCCGGGGATGGCGGTCAGGCTGGGTATAAAGAGCTCAGTTGCTATTTCTTGCCCAACCTTTGATGGGGGTTGGGGTGTGTGTGTGTTATGAAGCTGGATTCAAGTTCTGAGTTGGCTGCTTCCTTGCTGTGTGACCTGGGGCTGGTCACATTGCCCTCTCTGGGCTGCAGAGATCCCCTCTGTCACAGAATCAAGTATAGACACTCTCTCAGGTCTCTTCCTGCCCTGATACTAGGTTGTCCTCCATAACTATGGGAAAGGAGGCTTGGACCTGCCTATGACCTTGAAGTGTTTTAAGGAAGTCCCGGGGCGGCGAGTGGCATCCTGGCCTAGACCAGCATTTCCACTGGGATCCCTGCAAAGAGAGGCTTCTGGGAAAAGTCAGACCTGAGCCCTTCTGGATTGCATGATTCCTGGGGGTCCTGAGAGTTAGAGGTGACCTTTCCTGGAATCTACCCTTTGTGGGGTACACCCCCTGTTGCCTCCATTTCAAAGACCTTAAAATGGTACAGAAAAAACTTGCCCATCACCTTCCTCACAAGGGTATTGAAATTAAAAAGGCCAAGCTGCTTTGGGAGCAGCAACCTTAGGTCCTGTGAACCAGCCCCTGGTGGTGGTGTGCCTCAGATGCTGGCACAGGTACCCCCACAGGGTACCCTGGACAAGGGGACCCATCCACCTGTCAGGGCTCCATTTTGTGCCTTTGTCTGCAGGAGGCTCCAATGCTGCCCCCACAGTCAGGACAATGTGACCCCAAGTGGGTTCATTCATGGAGCCGGGCTTCACTCGGAGTGCTGTGGACAATGGGTCCCAAGGCACTGAGTTCTGACAAGAAGTTTATAGGATGAACTCAGGCAGCAACATGGGGAGAACCTCATCTATTCAGCTGAGCCCAATGAAGCCCGGGGCCCGCGAGGCCCAGTCTCGTATTGTCTCGGGAAGCAGGGGCTCAATCATCAGAGGCCACAGCTCTGTCCTCCCTCCTGACACCTCCGGGACCAGATTCCCTGGGGCAGCGTCTCTGACAAAACAAACTTTCCTCTGTGGCCTAAACCCCTATCTGCCCCCCACTGACTCACACGTGAGACTCCGGCTTTTTCTTCCCACACGAACTAACTTATTTGGGAAAGAAGCACTTGAGCCAAACCCTTGGGGCTGGTTCGGTTGGCCTCAGGATTGATGAGGAAACAGGAGGTGTTTAATATCCCATTTGCATGCAGGTTTAATCTGGAATGCTGCAGAAATCTGCCAAACAGCCTGGCTGCCAGGACAGGGGAAAGATGTGCATATGGGAGCTGTTGGGACACATCTGGGGTTCCTGAGGCTGGGCCATCAATTGTTAGTTCGGTCCCTGCAATGCTGAGCGACCTTGAGCAAGCCATGTGTGCCTCTCTGAGCTCCATTTACTCCTAGACTTTCTCCTGCAGGGAGAGTGAGGTGCGCCCATGAACTGCTTTGTCCAGTACTCTCCTGGGCGTACATCACATCCTCAGATACACTCAGATATGAGTGCCCAGCAGCAATGGGAAGGGTGAATGGGAGGCAGAAGGACATAGGAGGAGACCCTGAATCCAGCCTGTCCCCTTAGCTAGCTGGGAGACCTTAGTGGGGCATGCTGCATGGTACCTAGGAGTCAGGTGACAGACAGGGGCTGCTGGCCCGTCGTTGGTGGGGCACGGACCTGTTGTGGATTCTTTAAACACTGGGCAGGTCTGTGCTGATTTGAGCAGCACCCTTCTGGCTAGTTCCCTCCTGTTCCTCTGCTCCCTTTGCAGGTGTCTAGTCTGTCTTCAGAGCCTCTGTGCTGGGAGATGGCCTCTATGTAGGTCTAAAGGCAGCAGTGGGCCTTTGCAGCGTCAAAGGAGGCACAGTGGTCAGCCCTGGTGGGAGGGCAGGGGCCCAGGGACTCCAGAGTGTGTCTCAGGAAGGAGGATGGACAGGAGCCTAGGATGCCCTGTAAATACCTCTGCCCACAAACAGTGCTCAGCAGCCCCGGGGCTTGTCCCCAAGCCACTGCCGACATTTGGTGGATCTCAGAGCCCAGAGCACTCTGCTGGGGCGAGCGTCTGAGGCTGCATGGGGGCAAGCAGGTTTGGAGGGAGCAGTTCTGTGGGTGTTCGGAGAAACCCTGCTGAGCTGAGCAGACCTGGCTCTGGAGAGGAACAAAGAAGGGGGGGAGGTGGGCTGGGCCACTCGCAGAGGTGGGGGCTCAGGAAGCCCAGGAGGGGCCGGGCGGGGCACTCACGGAGGTGTTCTGGCACTGCACGCTGGAGCTGTTGAAGCGCAGGGCGGGCACCCTCTGCTCCGTGCCCTGGATGTTGAGAATGCATTCGTACCCGCGCTGCCCGGACTGCGGCTGCGGGAGGTTCTTGGCCTTCAGAGTGATGGGCTTGATCACCTCTACCGGCACCAGGAGCTTGTCCACTCGCAGCAGCTGGGGGCAGTCCTGGAGAGACAGCACAGCTCGGGCTGGGGAGCGGGAAGGCGGAAGGCGCAGGAGCGTCTCTGCACACAGCCCAGATGTCTGCCCTGCTCTGCCTTCCCTTGGAAACACCCACAGAAGGTTCTAGACACTGCTGCCCATCCCTGGCCTCTATGTGAGGGGGAACGGGTCTGAGAAATCCCAGATCCCACTGTCACTGGGGGGCCACTTCTCACTGAGGTTGTCCCCTGACCTCTTTGGGTTCCATTTTAATGCCCTCCGGACTCTTGGTTGTCTCCTTCCAGGCCCCCTGCCACGCTAGCAGAGATAGACTCTGCTGCTGGGTGTCCCATGCCCCACGTTGGGCTGATGACCCCTGTGCTTCAGTCCTAGGCTGCCAAGAGTTGACCGCGAGACACGCACCAGAGCAGGTCTGCAGTGAGCCCTGAGCCCCAGCTCTGGAAGGTGGGTCTCGACCACAGCAGGAGGGCCCGGGATGGTCTTCCATGCATGGCTGAGTTGGGCAGTTGGGAATATTCAGGAATGAGCTCCAGAGACCTTTTAAAATCCAGAAGCTTCTGACTGCACTCTGCAGCCCCTGACCCTGAGAAAATGTCCCTCAGAGCAGACGCATATGGGGCACCTCTTAGATGTTAGCGAATGAGCACACATCCTTCAGGCTGGAGTGGGGCCCAGAGAACTTTGGGGGATGGAGAAAATGACTGGGCCCTTTTCCCCTGAGGTCGTCAGCTATGTCCAGGGAGGGTTGTGGAGGAAAATGAGGTCAAATACAGAGTGTGGGTGCTCTGCCCTCTGTCCGCAGGTGGGGGCTGACACGTAGCTGGATTCTGAGGACCTGGGTGGAGAAGAGTCAGGAATGCCAGGCCTGATGGGCACAGGCAGGAGTGACGCCTTCTGCAGATACAAGCAGGGCCTGGACCGCCCCCTCCCACCCCATGTCAAGCAAGTCCCAGCATCCCGCTGATGACTCCCGTTATGGCACTGTTAGGGTCATGCTGAACCAGATGGCTTCGGGTCAGGCTGGCCATCAAAAGCAGGGTGCACACAGCTTTCTAAGGATGCAGCTCTGGGCAGGGGCTGCTGTCCTGTAACCCCAGCCCTCCTGCCCAGCAGAGCAAGGCAGAAAGGAGCTGTGTGGGAACGCTGGACCGGGGAGGGTCTCGGGCACTCAGGCAGCTGGCAGCTGTCCCTCTTGGGTCTGCAGGCAAACAGGAGCCCCTTCTGTCGTTAAAAGTGGGGAGGGAGATGACCCGCATTCTAGTGGCCGCCACACTTCTGACAATTTAGGGAACCTGAGCACATCGCACCCCTACTTGGAGACTCAACTTCCTTATCCATCAATCAGATGGGATCCAAGGACCCATTCAGCTCTTCCCCAGTCCTGGTCCTAAGATTTGGGGTGGTCTCACCTCTGCCCTTCCTGATTACCCTGGGGCCTTACTACAAGAGAGCAGATGTCCCAGGCCCACTCAACGAACCCTTTCCCTCCTTCTGGGTGCCCGTACCTTTATTCTGCAAAGCAGCTAGCAGTGGCCTGGCAGACCCCGCTGTCTCTCACTTCTGGATATGTCCCCCAAAGAACTGAAAGCAGAGACTAGAACAGATCCTTGTTCACCCCTGTTTATAGCAACATTACTCACCACAGCCAAAAGGTGGGAGCCACTCAAGCGTCCATCAGCGGACGTATGGATAAGCAACACGTGACATATACTGACAATAGAGTATGATTCTGTCTTAAAAGGAAGGAAATCTTCACACACGTTACAGTGTGACTGAATCTTGAAAACATTATACTAAGTGAAATAAGCCAGTCACAATAGGACAACAGATCATGAGATTCCACTCATATGTAGCACCTAGAATAATCAAATGTATAGAGACAGAATGGTGGTTTCTGGGGAGTCAGTGTTTAACGGGGACAGGGTTTCGGTTGGGGACAATGACAGTGTTCTGGAGACGGATAGTGGCGATGGTTGTGCAACAGTGTGAATGTGCTTAATACCACCGAACGGTGCTTAAAACTGGTGAAGATTGTAGGTTTCATGTGTGTGTTCTTCCACAATTAAAAATCAATAAAAACACAGAGGAGCAGCAGGAGGGGAGAAGGAGGGGAGCAATGACCTGGGCATATGGCCTCGGGATCCCACATGGAGAAGGTCTTAACAGCTCCATCCTGTGCCCCCACCTCGGCCGCCACCTCAGCAACCTCCCACCCCCCTCACCCCCCAACACCAGCCCTAGCAAGATGAGAATGCAGGACCCAGAGAAGACAAGAACGATCTAGTGAATAAGACGATGGGCAGGACATGTGATGTTGGAGAATCAAGAGAGAAGTTCTATGAAAAGCAGGGAGTTTCAAGCCAGAGGGTCCTGACTGCACTTTCTCCTTTTCCTGAGGCCCTGGGGCAGCTCTCCTCTGCCTCAAGCATTCCCAAGCCTGCCCTCCCCTCCTGCTCCATCCACATCGGCACTGTCAGGGAGCTGGGTCTACGGTTGCATTTGGAGGAAGAGAAGTCGTGCATGGCTGGCTCCCACCGCCTACAGCAAAATGTGATTCCCATCCATGAACAATGCTCAGGAGATGTCTGGAATCTGGGAGTCCTCTGGACCACCCAGAGGATCCACCCCACGTTGCAAAGGAGAAACTGAGGCAGGGAGCGGAAACATGGCTTAGCGTCAGCAGATGTGTTGGCAGCTGAAGAAGGTAACTGCCAACCCACTCTCTGTCCTCCCCTTAATGAAAGAGGCAAGTTCCTACTGGTAGACCAGGACCCCCTTAGGAGGAAGTGGTGGGTCTGGAAGAATCTCCTGGAGGTCCTGCTATACCCTCCTTTGGGATTGGGACATTGCCTGGGGCTGGGCTGCTCCTAGTCCAGGATCTGGGCAGACCCGTAAGACTCTATCCCCCGTAAGATTCTCACTGAGGCTTGGCACGCGTTCTTTAATGAGTCCTGATTGCCAGTGGCCCCATAAAGGCTTAGTTTGCATATAAAAAGGTTGGCAGGTCTGAGAGTAACTTCATTAATAATAATTGGAGAGGCCCACGGCTGGGCCGGGCCCATTTTCCTCTGGTGGCACTGATGGTTGACCCCAGTGTCCCTCCTAATTGAAATGTAAAATGGCAATTTTTCTCTAGGCAGCAAGGCATGAAGGGACGGTCGCCACCACACTGTCCCCTCCTTCCACCCCGCTTCTCAGATCCTGACCTGCCTCGCCCTGAGATTCCAGGTGTAAAACCACCTCTAAGGCTGAGTCTCATGGGAAGTGGCAGAGAAACCACTGTTCTCTCTGAGTCGGGTCCCAAGACCTCACTTCCAAGCATCTCCACCAAGGCCCGGGGCTCAGACAATCACCTTTGAGAGTCCTTCGCTAAACTAGCTGGGGAGTCTCGAAACGGAACACAAGCCTGTCTTCCTTCTGCTCATTTCAGAGCCTTAAAGCGCTCTAATCATTGCTTGGCTTAATTCTAAGTGGGGATTAAAAACTCTTCCTCCAAAGAGCTTTTGGTGTGTGTGTTGGGGGGGGGTACAGGGGTAGTTCCCCATGAACTACCACCTATAAAGCATCTGATACAGAGGGAACAAGCATTCAACAAATGTTTGCTTCTCCTCGCCTCCCGCTGTCCAGTTCAGGCTGCACCTGTTCCCCCATCTACTCCCTGTTCCTACATCACTGCCGAAGGACCCATCTCCCCCACTCCCGCCCCTGTGTGCTTTTCCCCCTTCTAGGCTTCAGAGCCTGATGACTTCAACAGCTCCAAATGTCCCAGACAGAAGGGAACAGGGACCGAGGCCCCATGTCTGTCCACCGCTCTTCTAACAACAGACCTCTCTTCTGGAAGGTGACAGCCTACAGCCGCATGTGCTCTGTGCTCTGAGATGGGATCTCTGCCGGCCAACCCTGTGGCTTCGGGCAAGTCCCCCAGACCTTCTGGGTCTCCTCGGCCACAGAATGAAGAGGCTGGTTTATTCAGTGAGTTCTATGGTCCTAGGTCTATTATTAACCCAATAGATGGCTTGGGACACACCATTATACAGCCTTTCTGTAAAGGCTTTCTAAAGCTCAGTTTTCCCATCTCTAGAGCTGATCTAGCTCTGGGTGTGACATTCAAACACGGATCAGCTGCACGAACACTGGAAGGGGCTGGTTGGTGAAGGGACCTTCTGGAAGGGGCCATTTATCTCCCAGTAGGGAAGTATTTTAATATTTTAGTAATTGGCCCATGGCTACCTGGTACAGTCTTGGGCAGTGAGTGGTGCTTTCATGATTCTAGCACAAGGGGTTCGTGGATGGCAATCTACCCCCTCCATCACCTTCCACGTGCTTTCCTGTTTGCTATCTTGTTTCACAGCCCAATACGTCGAACCACATTCATGACAAAGGACCCAAGGACACCAATTACCTCATTCAGTTCCCACAATGATGAACACAATATTTTCACCTGATCATTTTCCTGACTTTTGTCCCCAGATGATGCTCAAGGCCCCCATACAGAATTCCTCAAAGACACAGCCCTCTTCTCTTTTTCAAGGAAGAGAGTTCTCTGAGCTATCACGTGACGGGGCCAGCTCTCCGAGGTGGAAAGCACCTGCATTTAACAAGATTACGTGGACACAAACGCATACATTCGGAGCCAGATTCCCTTGGAGCCTGTTCTGCCTGTGGCGACACTCTGTAGTCATAAGAAGTGCGGTTGATAGTGGCAGTGGTTTGCGGTGCAAGGAAATCTTGAACGTCCTGGCTTTCGGGTACTGGCTGCAGGGGGGCCCCAGGTCAACTGCCCAGCCCCACGCATGTTTTTGGTTTTCCCTGAAATGCATGCAGACGTAAAGAGAGCACTGCTAATTCCAGGGAGCGGGAACATGATGTCAAAATTTGAAAGCAAAAAGAGGCCTTTCCATCCGCCGTGTCCAGCCTACCAGTGGTGGCTTTATATAGAGGTTTTAATGCATATTTAAATAATTGAACAAGGACACAAAGTGTGCTGCTGAGCTGAGAGAGAAAACACTGCCCTTAGGGCTGGGGCTGCCTGGGGAAGGGGGCGGGAGGTCTGTGGATTTACAGCCCCTGGTGTGCATACATGATGAGGGCCCTAACTCTCTGGTTGTTACAGCAACACTGGGGAACTGTGAAGCTCTAGGGGATCACGGGGCAGGGGTGGCATCTAGGGGCAACAAAGGAATAAATGATTTGCGGGGCACAGCTCTAGCCACAAATGTCACCTCGGCCCCCATCAATTCCAAAGACGCCAGCCCTAGCCCTAACCAACCCTCCCTCCTAAATTTACACTCACCTTCTCAGACCTGTGGCGCGCAATACAAAAATCTAACGCGCCATATATTTTCTTGCTGTTCCCCAAGTTTATAATGCCATTAGTGTGATCTACGATGGGCTGGTTTATGGAGAGAGCAACGTAATAATACAGAAAGGAAATACCCATAACCTCAAGGGGGGGGGGTGGGGCAGACGAGATTGATGGAAAGTGCAATTGTCTAGAGACACAGCAGTCCGGAAATGGAGACCTGGAGTGGGGGGTGGGGCGCGGGTTGGAAGCAAGTTCTTTGGCTACGTTTGGCTTTGTTTTCTCAAAGGAGGGTGAAGGGCATGGCGAGGGTGGTTTTGTTCCCTTGGGTCGGGCCCCAGGAAGGGCTCTTCTTGCCAGAATCACTGACAAGGTAGTTGACCCGATTTCCCTCCAGAGTCCCGTGGTGGGGTAAATGCCTTTGGGTTGCCCGGTCTCAGACCAGGGGCTTGGACCCTGCCCACCCTGCTACCTCTTTGTTCTTGGAGAAGACTGACCATGGGGGCTGGCAGACATTATGACTCCCATGTTGTCTACAGATGCATGTCTGGGGTGTGGGGGTGGGGGGGAATATGGGAAGAACCTTTCCAGCACTGTTTTGGAAATCAGATAGAATTCATTTTGCCTCTTCTGATCGTACGCCTGCTCCCTGGAGGAGATGCTGTTTGAACTTCTAGCAGAGCGGGCCTGTAGGAGCTTTCTTTCCAAGCCCGTGCACCGTGGGCCTTCCTAGCAAAGCCCATCTGGTCTGATGCCCAGGGAACAGCTTCAGCAGCTGACTTTGCTTTTTAGTTTAGATGAGAGATAACACTAAAATTGTCTATGGAGGATAAATTCTTGTCAGTGGATTTTCTTTTCCATGCAAGTTCACCTTTCTTCCTTGTGGATCACCTTTATTAGTGCGTGGGCCTGAAAGGGGCTCCTGCCATGGAGCCTGGGGATTCCAAAGCCATTCAGGGACCAGAGCCCCTTCCCACCTGGTAGAGGTGGGGATGTGTCCCTGTTAACAGCTGTCCCCAGGAAAGGCTATTCCATTGGAAAGAAGTAATCTCTCCTGACTCTGGGAGAACTGGGCCGAGAGCAGAAGACTCATTGGCCTTCCTCACCTTCCTCTCTCGTTTCTCTTTGGTACCCAGGATCTGGCAGCTGATCTAAAGACCCAGCCTTCTGATTGTGATGCCATCATTAGTGGAAACAAAATCATTCCTTGTAACTGGAATATAGTTACTACAAACAATGTATGTTTATTGGGCATTCTATTTCTAAGAATTGTAATTACGCTAGAATACTTGTCATTAATATAATTACAACAATGATCGACCAGTGCTCTGTTCCAGACCAATAACTTCACCTGAATGCACTCTTTGTTCGGGGTTGGGGGGAAAGAGGTAATTCAACATCTCTGGCGACAGTCAACAAAGCCAGTGTTGAAACGGGAAGACACAGGGATGAAAGCCTTCCTGGGGATACAAGATGGTGCTGGGGCGATGCAGAGCCCCCTGGCAGTCTCCCTCTTGACTGACAAAAGGACACTCTCTGCATCCCCACACTCAGATGTTGAAAGGCAATGAAAGTCTGGGGACTTCCAGAAGAACCTCTGGGCCTGACTCCCCCTTTTACCCTATGGGGATGAGTCAGGGCCCAGATGTCCAGGGGAGCCTCCTGCCCTGAGGCCAAGCAGCAGTCACCCTGGTAGCTGGGACAGGAAACCACCGCCTGGACCTGAGCACTCATCGTCCAAGACCACTTCTTGGGCATGCACCGCTCCTTGGTGCTTTCCAGCTTCCTTCCACTTATAATTAGAGAACATTAGAGATCATGGAGACCAACGGTTCCATTTCACCCAACTCTAAATGCAGACTACAGATGTCTTAGGCACCTTGGAAGCTCTCGCAATGCCTCAGTATGGGAAAAGCTCAGGAACTGGGTAATGGAGGATGAAATGTGACCCACAGGGGAAGCTTGGACTACCAGACTCTTGTCCTGGCAGGTGGAGGGAACCCTTGTATCTGGGGGCGTCTATAAAATCACCTTTCAAATGTCTGCTTTTCTTTGTTTATGCCTTATTCCTGCTACTCTCTCCCTAGAAACAAAAATATAGAGAACAAAATAACAACATAAAAAAATAGTCACCTTAATTCCATTAGCAGCCAGGGGCTTCCTTCTCAAGCTCTGAGCACAATGGCCTCCTTCCATGACCCCAAATGGCTGGACCAGTTAAGAGCCCACAACTATTTAGTACTTCTTTCCCCTTTGGTGCATACCCCAGGAAGATGCCACAACCATGACCATCATGAAGTGGTCCGGTCTGGATTCTTCTCTTTAGAAAACAAATCAAAATGGCCCCAGTATTGAGGTGGGAAGAAAGCAGTCCCCAAACTTGGACCAGAGACACAGCCTCAGAGCTTCCCTTTCTTAGACTAAATAAACATCCAGGAAAAAGAAGAGCAAAAGTGACTTCCATTCAGTGATGATGAGGGAGGCATGGTATTCCAAGTTCCCTGGGAGCCTCTGGCTCTAATGGCCTGCCCTGCTCACCATAACAGAGCTCGGGGGCAATGGACAGTGTCTAAGAGTGGCCGCGGTAGGTCAGCTCATCATCACCTTCCATGGGCCACGTTCCTCCAGGCCTCCTTCCTGGGAGCCCAGACATCAGACCCTTGGAGGCACTGTGCCTCGCTGGCAAACTTTGTAGGTTGGGGGCTGTGCCTAGCTGGCAACATGGTCCCTCCAAGACATCGTCCTCCTACAGGGATCCCTGAAGTGCCCTGGGAAACATGGTAGACTTTTGTTTTATTCTATCCTAGCTCTTTTTTCTTCTTTCTGAGTGGCAGATGCATGCTTCTTTTATGTATTTAAAAGAAAGAAACTTGGGACAAGAGGAGCAAACAAGAAAGAAAAAGCAGAAATTTGAAAACCTCCTTCAAGGTAATTAAATGATTAGGGGCCTTTGAAATCCATCAGATGGCTCAATTGTTTCTGCTTTCATCTGGTTCATCCTTGGCCCTCTCCACACATGAAACCTGTGCCAGACACACCAGTCTGGAAAGCTGGAGAGAGGCTGAAAACCTCTTTGTTTCTGCCTCCAGCAAGTAACTTGCAGGTTCCCGAATGAGGTAAGATGTTTCTTCCTGGGCCCTCGGCCCCTGGTCCAGGGCAGGAGGTGAAGCAGACCTTCCTCTCCTGACCACATGCCTCAAGATAAAGGCTCAGGGTTAAGGGGACTGGACAGCATTTTTTCAGGGTCTTCATGCCAATGGTGTGCCTTTTGCTGTCAAACCCACCTCTGTCCTACTAACTTGAGATCCATTTCATCTTAAAGAGGAACAGGATCGGCACACAATTAGCTTCACATTCCTTTTTAAAGCCAACATGTAATCTCCTTCCTCCTTCTCCCCATAAAGGGACCATTTAAGTCTCAATCTCTTTTGTCGCTTGTGATCAAGAACAGCCATTTCTAGCCTTTAACAGACCTTATCCTAGAGGGAGAGGGCTTTACGTCTGGAGACTTCCACAGCCTCTTCTTCCTTCTCTTTGTTCCTCTCTTGTTTCTTTCTGCTTTCCTCCTCATGTGCTGCCCTCAGTAGGACCATCTTCTCCCTGTGAGCACCTCACCACTCCTCGCCTTTACCTCGAAAATCAATTGCCTTGTCCACCTTCTCCCTGTAGTCCTCCTGCTCAGCCTTCAGAGCCCAGGAAGGTGGAATATAGAGGTTGGGTTTTCTCATGGCCAGGCACAGCTCAGTCACTGTCCCTGTGGGCTGACAGAGCCCCACACAGCAGGTGTTGGTAGTGGGAAATACAACCCCCTTCCCTTTCAGCCTCAGACACAAGACAGCTTCCTCCTGCCATTAAAGGTTTGGCCAAATCCAGGGTTCCCATGGGAGTAGAAGTCAGGGAGAAGGGGACAAGGGCACTTGATGGGCCTCTCTGTTCTCACCATTCCCCTCCTGTCCCCCAAACAACATCCATGCTTCCTGCACCAGGACCACGCTCAACTCTCATAGCTATGGGGTTTGCCACACAGTCATGGCACCTGGCTGGGTATGGGAAGGGGCTGGAAGGTACACCCAAGGCTGGGGAAGGGAGTGAAGATGCTGGAAACTGTCTTGGTCCAGTGTTGATGGAGTGAGTGCGGGCCAGGCTGGAAGCTCTGCTCCCGCAGTCAGTGGGGTCTAACCAACACTGGGTGTGTGTGTATCTTTCTATTTTAAATAACCACTTTCTAGAGCAACCACTCTGTTCAGTCCTACTGGCCTAATGGATGGAGTCACAGAAGCACCATAATGGCTGAACAACAGCAGACTTTTCCGAAGTATTTTTAAACCCATTATCTTTAAGGTCCTGGCCCAGAAATTCACATCCTAAGAAAAGCAGCAAGAGAGGCATAGAGTATTTCTATTATGATGATGAATAGTGTTTAAGGATAAGAATAGCTGCGCCCAGGGGCGGGGGATGGGGGGGGAGGCTCAGTCTGTTAAGCATCGGACTCACTCTCGGTTTCAGCTCAGGTCATGACCTCAGGGTCATGAGATCCAGCCCTTTGTTGGGCTCTGCACTCAGCGGGGAGTCTGCTTGAGATTCTCTCTCCCTCCCCCTATCTCTCCTCCCGTGCACCCACTCCTTCTTTCTCTCAAAACAAACCAAAAAAAAAAAATGACAACAACCAAAGAAAGGATAAGAGTTAAGATTAGGCGAGAATAACAACACAGCTTCTTAGCCATTAGCCAACTCTAGTGATTCCCAAATGGGACTGTGCTATAGAACCACCAACTACCGAGCCCAGCCTCAGAGTTTCTCATCCAGTCGGTCTGGGGTAGGGTGGTTAACTTTGAGTTTCCAACAAGTTCACAGGTGATGCTGATGCCACTGATCTGGGAACCACATGCAGAGAACCACCACTCTGGTTGATAAGTTGACTATTCTTTCTTTCTTTCTTTCTCTCGCCCTGTTACTCCACTTGTCCAGTTTGATCTCAGATATGCTCTGAGAGACAGCCAAGGAGTCTATACATAGTCTTGCTGTGTACTTGTGATTATTTCTATCACACACACACACATACACCAGCCCATCTCTCTGGAATTGTTCCAGAACTCACCTGGCATGTGGAGGGTCTTCATGGCTAGAGTGACCTAGAATGTACCTTTGCCTATAGCTGACCCTCCAGGATTGACCCAGAGCCCACTGGCCCCAGCGCAGGGCTTTGCATCTTTACTGCTTCCATGTGGCAGTCCCTTAAGAGTCAGAGATGGGGCGGAAGCCAGTCCTGTAGAATTTACCTTTGTTTTCTCTTCTTAAGGGCAGGCCTGCTTTTTGTGTCCCATGCTCATGGCAAGAAGCACTCACCATGCTCGGTGCCCAGACCTACCTCAGGCAGCTTGACTCGGCCTTCCTGGAAGGAGCAAGTCTTGGGGTCATGGGTACAGACGTGCCGGTATTTGCACCAGTGGCATCGGTATGGGCTCTCAACGCAGGACAGGCACCTGTGCACAGAGGAGGAACAGGCACAAAGTAAAGAGCTTTGGTGAACCAAAAGCAGAGGGACTAAGACATCTGGGTCTAGCTAAATATTTTTTAAACCACCTTCCAACACTCAGAAAGAGCAGATCTGATACAAATCTGTCCCTTTCAGCTTCAAGTTCTCAGGATGCCCAGATTCTGTGGCCTTCTCCCCCTCACTCAGGTAGGTGAAAATGTTGATCCCCAATGGCCTAATCCACCATACTCCATCTCCACAGGGTGGTGCCTTCTTGTGTTGAACTAGGGGACAATGAGGTCTAGAGTAGAAGGGCCCACACATTTAGTGCTGAGAAAGAAATCGAGGTTGAATTCCAATCGACTCATGGATCTCACTGTCAAGGACCCACATGGACCCGCCCCAGCAGAGGAAGGTTCCAGGCTGCTCTCCCAGTGCAGTGGGTCTCCGCATAGCCAGCAATCCTGCTTCTACACTCCACCCCCAAGAAACAAAGGTAACATGGTAAGAGCTTCTTCCTGCTTAAAACCCAGCATGGTTCCCATCTTCCAGACGGTAAAACCCAAATGCCTTGCCCTGCAGGTTA
This sequence comes from Neogale vison, assembly GCF_020171115.1. Taxonomy (NCBI): domain Eukaryota; kingdom Metazoa; phylum Chordata; class Mammalia; order Carnivora; family Mustelidae; genus Neogale; species Neogale vison. The sequence continues at coordinate 211,078,396 of NC_058094.1, forward strand.
AGCCCTTTATGATGTCCAGGCCCACTGTCTCCACATGTGTTTGCTGCTTCAGCTGAGAACAGGCTGTGCTCTCCCCACGCTGTCTTTCTCCCTGGAGTACCACTTCCCCTTCCCTCACCAGCCCATCTCTTCTTCCTTCTTTGACCAATGGAGAGTTGGTCACCCTGGGCCGTTATCCCATTAACCACTCTGTTTATGTCTCTGGGACCATCCTGGTCTTGCTGTATCATATTTTACTTACTCACTGCCCAGTTCATCCACTAGTCACACGGCCATGACTTCTGGAAGCACAGCTTGGGTCTCTGAGTCCTACTCACTGTTGACCCTTCCTGTCTAATGATACTTCTTATATCTGGTAGATGCTTAAAATGATTTTCTGGACTGCCTGGAAACCTCACACATGATTTTATCTGTCTACTCTGCTTTCCTAGAGGGACAAAAGGGGAGCAAGGGAAAAGGCCACCAGTGGTAAAGCCACGGGCAGCTCTGTGGCAAGAATCAGGAAGAGAATTCTGGCGTCGATGCAACTTGTTTTTGGCCGGAAGGCCTGACTACCTCTTCCTTGGAGCCCCAGAGTTAGCCAAGCGCTGGACTCACACCTGCCATAACCAGATAGGTAGACTAACGTTCCACCAGCCCAGAGCCCAGAAGTGTCTTTGGTTATGTTAACTAGCTTGTTCTATAGGGAAAGGAAAACAGAATAGCATTTAAAGCAAGCAGGGCTTTATGAGATCAGGTCCTCTGGTTTTCCAGTGATGTTCCGTGGAGCCCTGGGGGTTCCATGAGTTTTGTTGGAGACAAGGAGATAGATGCGTGGGGTTTCAGGTCGGCGCGGACCCAGGCCGTCCCAACCCTCAACCAGATTAGCTCCTCCTTCCGTCTGTTTTGTATATCGGGCTTCCACACCTAGTTTTGGTTGGAGAAAGGTTTCTCTGGCTCATACCTTCTCAGTCTGGTCCAACTCCATCATTTTAGAGAGGAAATAATCATATAATAACAGCAAAAACATGAGCCATGCCCAGACAGTGGCTCTAAACGCTGTGCTTGTGGCGGCTCTTCTAGTCCTCACAGCTGTCTTGTGCACCAAGCTGGGCTGATGAGCACAGGCAGCGACCAGGGGCAGTGACCAGCCAACGGGGGCTATGCCCAGAAGGGCCCCAGCCATGTCAGTGGTGAAATATTTGGGTGACATTCTTGGAAGAAGGACTACAATTTCCCCCATGGACAGAGGACACTGGGACATGAATGGTTAAGTTTCCAGCTGGTCTGACTCCAGAGTCCAAGACTCTGGTCCCCATGCCTTCCCTTGGGTAGTGGATGCTTCAGACAGGGCCTGGGCTGCAGCTGGAGTCCGCCAGCATGTGCCTTTGGGCCCCACTCTGATCCTCTGTAGTCCAAGTACTGAGCTAGCCCACAGGGGACTGGGGAGGGCTGACCCTTTGGTGCTTGGCCCAGACACCCGTGGGGGCTCCTCTCCCTCCTTAGACCCCTCTTGTCACCCAGGGTGCTGGCTCCTCTGTTCTTCGGGTGAGGGGCACCGTCTTCCTCTGCAGATGGTGGGAACCACATCGGGTTAGACAGATTGATGCCAGTGAAGATGTGTGGGCTACGGATTCGGAGGTCCTACACCAGTGGTTCTTACTCTGCTCTTCCCTGCCTCTTCCCCTTAACCCTGTGGGTACAGGAGGAGGGGCCTTTCTTGCCTCCTTCTCCCTACAGGGCCTCTAGATGGCCACTCCTTGCCAAAAGTGCTGGCACCTTCCATCTCTGGATGAACCTTGACCCCTGGGAACAGGGAACTAGCTGAGTGAGGTTGGGGGACACTTACGAGTTGTGGACGCTGCAATTGTAGAAGACAAAGCTGGTGCTGGCAAAGGTCATGCCTGTCTCCTTTGACTTGAGCTGCAGCTGGACGACATGGTGGTCCCCTGTGGGGTGGAGTCAACCACAAGTTCAACGGGAGCCCAAGACTCTGTGTGAGGGTCCCCCTGAGAGTGATGCATCCTGGGAAGGGGGAGCCTGCCCCCCAGGGGTGCTCTCAGCCCTGGCAGGACTCTGATTCAGCTGGGCCCAGTCCCAGGACAGCCCTGAGAGCATCTGCAGAGGGCGCTTCTGGTCCATTCCTCTGTGCACGCTGTGTTGCTGGCACCCGCCCCTCCCATGCTCAGCAGCTTCTCTCCTGTCTGCCCACTGTGACAGGCTCCCATGCAGGGTGCCCAGGCCAGACTCTCAGAATTACACGCGCGCACACACACACACACACACACACACTGATTAGGTACCAGGAAGAATGTGTAGGCTCTTCGTAACACTGCTGCAGGCCACGCACAAGGTCTTGAGTAAATGTGTGTGTGGTGCGCGTCTAAGGTCATTCCTCATCTCGGTAAGGAGACACTCCCCACCTCTGGGTGGGGCCTCAGGGCTCCATCCCGGTGGCAGTTCCCGCAGTCCTCAGCTGGCACCAGGGAGGAGCTGGAGCCCATGTTTAATTCACAGCCCTGACCCCAGGCCCCCACTTCCAGGCTTGTTCTGTGCCTTCCCAGAGAGTCTCATTAATCAATCAGCTGGGAACAAATGTGACAAGCCCAAATGGGAGCACCAACATGGAATCAATCTGCCCAGGCTGGGCCTGTCCCTCCCCAGTGTTGGGCCTCTTTCCACCCCCGTTCCTCCTAGTGCAGGTGGCCATGAACTTGCCGCTCTGGGACGGCACGGCAGGGTGGGGATGGCAGGCAGTGGCCCGAGATCAGAGACCAGGCTGTGCAGGCAGGGTAAGGAGCCTGATGGGCCCTGGCATCCCCACCCCCACCCCTGCTCCTGACCAGCTCCCCCCCACCCCGGCCCCTCCATGCTCGCCCCCTCAGGCTCCAGGACCGCCTCTGAACCCAACCGGCACATTCTGATGCTGTCCTGGCCTTGCCCTCTCTCCACTCTCTTTGCAGCTTCTCCTCACCTAGGATGACATTGCCTCCAGGAAGCACACCTGATTTCACACCTGGTTTCAACAGCTATTTGTAAGAGCAGTGAAAAGACACTCCATCCCCTTCTTCCGTATCATACCCACCAATGCACCCCTCTCCTGGCTCTCCCCTGTTTGTGCTCCCTCAATGCCCCCATGCCTGTCCCAAGTTCTCATCAGGGCGGGGGGAAGGGCATGCCACCCAATTTTGCCTCCAGGGACCACTTACCGTTCTCGGTGATTATCCGGGGTACCTCCTTGGCTGCTGGGGAGTAGCACTGGATCTGATTGCCCACCACCAGCCCGTCCGTCTCTGACAGGTCCTCAAAGGTGCAGTTGACACCAGCTGACAGCTCCGGGACATTGTATGTCTCTAGGACCAGCTGTGAACAGCGGGGCGAGGGGAGAGAGAGGAAGAGAGTGAAGTGGGGAAAGGGAGGACGTGGAGAAAAGGAAGAAAGAGGGAGAGCAAGAGAGATCAGAGAGAAAGAAAGAGGGAAAACAGGAGGCGATATTGGCATAGAGAAGAAGAGAGCCAGGTGTTCACAAGACATAGAGGCAAAGTGGTGGGGTGCAAAGGGACAGACACAGAGGAACCTTTATTACATATGAATGGATTTGGCCCCAGGAAACAGGAGTGCTTAGGGGATGCGTCTGTAGAAAGAAAGGCTGGCAGGACTGAGGTCTTGTGGTTAAGCTCCTCCTGATTGTCCCCAGTTTTGGAAAAATGGCAAACCAACCACCAAGCGCCCAATGCATGGACATGGGAGCCATCCTGCCCTTTTCCCCCTCTGCATACGTTCTTCCCATCTTATAGACAAAGACGTCCTTCCCAACACCCCAAGGGACAGGAATGTCACCCTTTCGATCCTGCTTGGTATCACACTTTTCCCTGTCTTTCTACCCATGGTGCAGAAAGCCTTTGCCCCATATCCCTGTGCCTGTTCCCCTCTTCCATCTCCAGGGACGCATCCTCTAACGCTGCTCTCGAGCAGCAAGGCTGGTCAGGTGGGGCCCAGCTCTCCTGAGGGGCCTGGGTGGGCTTCCGTGGGGAGAGGGTTCTGCAGCGTCCCTGGACCCACATCCCCCTGCCCTTACCAGGACATTGTACTGGGAAACAGAGATGTTGCTGGGGTGGACGGTCAGCCGGACGCACTGCTTCATCTCAGAGGCAAACCTGCGGGGCTCTCTGGACCGCGCACAGCGCTCCTTCCGGGTGCACCTGGGAGGGACAGAGTGACGCATGACTCAGGAGATGGCCACTTCCTCCAGCAAGGGGCCGAGACAGAGGTCAGGCCCTGCCAGCAGCTCCCAGGACATGAACAAATTCAATATGTCCAGGACTGACCTTTCTGCCTCCTTCCTCCAGCCTGGTCCTCCCCGACCATGGCCGAATTTAGCAAGTCTAATACCTCGTTGCCAAATGCAGAGACTCGAGGGGCATCCCAAAGACCCCTCCAGTACTCCTCTTTCCTATAAAGAGTAGCGGAGTCACTGTTCTACCTCCCCACTCATCTTCAGCCCTCCTCCCCACTTAGGCAAACTGAGAACTGCTCTCTCAATATATATATATATATATATATATATATATATATATATATATCGCTCTTGTAATATATATACAATATACTCTTGCAGATTTCCTCACCTTGTGTCACCCTCCATACAAACCCTCCCTGCCCATTTCTTCTGTCCAACTTCCACCTACCCTTCCAGACATGGGTCTGCCATTATGCACTTGCAATCTCTCCCCTCCACCAGCCTAGGCAAAGTGAAGAACATCCGGGGGTTTCTTATCATCTAGAACTTCTCTGACTATATGATAATTATGGGTACCTCCTACCAGGTGTGAGCTCCAAAGAAGAGACCCTGCCTAACTTATTTTGAGATCCCCTGTATACCTCCTGTCCAGCAGACAGAACACAAATGTGGGTGGGGGGAGGAAGGGAAGGAAGGATCAAAGGAGCAGAGTGGACGCTTAGCAGCTGTGTCGCTCAAAGTACACTGTGTCACATGTGGATGCCATCCAGGGTGACCTGGGAACTCATAGGCCTAAGTGATGTGGCTTACATGCACCTGAGAATCACAGCCCTTCACCCAAATGTGCACAGCATGCATGGGGAAGGTGCTTAAGCTCTCTGCTCCGGGGTCGGGCCATCCCTGCCTTCCAGTGGGAGTTCCCTGCACACACCTATCTGAGCTTTAGGGAGTAGCATTTAATCCAAGTCAGATAAACCATGGGCATGCGGACCTTCGCTGAGCTGCTGTGATTTGGAAACTGCAGACCCCTGATTCTGCTGTAGGGGCAAGGGAAGCAGGGTCTTCAGAGAGACAGGCTGAGGTAAGCTGTGGCAGCAGGGAAATCATTCCTGAGTGGCTGATCTGCTTTGGTTAAAGAGAACAGAGTTCAGAGGAAGGAGGGTGTTGGGGACTGGAAGGGACAGGAATGAGCATCAGGCAAGGAGTTAAGTACGAACCAGAAAGGCCAGGATGTCCTGTGGAGCCCTCATGGGGAGTGGATACTGGGGAGGGAGCATCCACCTTGAGAAGCAGACAGGTGAAGCCTGGAGCTAGAGATGAGGGAAGAGAGGCTCCAGGACATCCTGAGCCACTCTTGCAGTGACTGGGCACAGTGGAACACCACAGGGGAAGAAGACACCTTTGGCTTCAGTGGGAGGGATGGTGGAGAGTCAGGGGAGAATTCAGTAAATGAAGGAGAATTCACCGAAAGTGTGGACTAAATGCAGAAGAGGAGACCCAGGGACAGAAACAATGGCCACAGAGTAAACTGAATGTGTAACGAGAAACTAGAAAACAATTCTGAGTCATACACTCACAGCTGCTGGCCACGGAGCGCTTTGTAGGCACCACAGTTTAAGAGGTTTATAGTTCATGTCAACGTCTCTCAACAATGTCGCGAGGCAAGTACCACTGAAAAACCCATTTTATAGACCAGGAAACTGAAGAAAGGGTGGGTAAGTCACTTGCCCAAAATCACCAGCTAATCAGAGAGAACGAGTATTTGAACACAGATGAACCCTGGAGCTTTTGTCCGTGACCACTGCGCTGTACCTCCCCAAAGCTTCGAGACCGAGAAGCGAGGGTCAGACCACCTTGCTACAGACTAAACCCATCTCCCCACCATCTTGATGTTCTCTTCATGTGGCTTGAGGCAATGTCAAAATTTCCCTTCAAGCTTCATCTCCAGGCTAATCACTATTTTTGCCTGCCACAAGGACGCACTCGGAATATCATTGCAACTGGTGACTTCTCTAGGATCCTTCTAGGAATCCTGAGAGCAAAGGGTCAGACACGATTGTGGTCACCTCCCGGGCACTCCCTGACTGCTCTAGCAGACCATGGCAACGAGGGCATCTGCCTAAAAGTCCTGGAAGTTAATTTACCAGGCTAGCTCGTCTGTGAGGACTTCATTACCTCCAGCCATTAAGCTAATGTTATGGACTTTTCCAGGGTGTCTGCACTGACATCGCTATTAATAGTGTTATTACTCCCATTAATGGTAGACCCAGAGAGCTGGTATGGGCTTAAATTATTCACTGACTCCCCAACTTTGAAGTTCTGACTTCCAAGAGCAATCAGAAGGTCTGAAAAATGTCTTTGATTAAATTACATAGAGAGAAAAATGAACCTGCATCCAGGCCAAACTTAACCTGCCAAATAGAAATCTTGATGACGCCAAATAGAAATCTTGATGACGGGGACGCCTGGGTGCTCAGTTGGTTGGACGACTGCCTTCGGCTCAGGGCGTGATCCTGGAGTCCCGGGATCGAGTCCCACATCGGGCTCCCAGCTCCATGGGGAGTCTGCTTCGCTCTCTGACCTTCTCCTCGCTCATGCTCTCTCTCACTGTCTCTCTCTCTCAAATAAATAAATAAAATTTAAAAAAAAAAAAGAAATCTTGATGACGAAGAAAGGACCCCACCTCTCTTGCAAGGGTCCAAAGGCACTTGGCTGGAGGGATTTCAAGATGAGGTCTACCTGCATGGTTTGCTGCTTCCAAGGATCATGTAGTTGCATCTTTCCATGGCTCCCCAAATTTGAGAGCCCCTGAACCAAATACTCGTCATCCCCTTCCCCCAGGTTTAGGTCTTACCAAGAAAGCCACCTGTAGTTTACAATCTGAAACATCCCATCTAACCGTGTAATTTTTGGCAAATTACTTAACCTCTTGATGCCTCACTTTTCTCTTCTACAAAATGGGGACAAAATAGCATCTACCACATAGGATTATTATGGAGAATGAAATGAGGTTATATAAGTGAAGTATTTAGAACAGGGCATAGCTCGCAGGCAATGAGCCTTCAATAAACGTCCGGCAGTATTATGATACCATCCCTGCTCTGCCTTCCTCATGCATGCCTTCCCGAACTGCAGCTGACATAGAAGCAAGCGTTTTCAGACTGGCCCATGGGGTAAACCAGAAACAGAAAGACAGAGATGGTTCCAGCAGTTTTCCTCCTAATGAGGGATGGGGGGACCCCAGAGGCCAGGAAGGAGGAAAAACGGAATGAGTGGTCTGGTTTGCTTGGAGCTCTGCTTTCTCACCAGCTGTCAAAGGGTATTGACTACTCAGCTCTCTTTGTGGAAAGTCAAGTTTAAGGTCAGTGTCAGGGATGTTTTGACATTTCTACTTTCCCTCAGGGCCCATGAGGGTGAGGCTGCAAATGTCCTAACGCACAGACCACTGACCTTAGATGTGATAGGATAATGGAGGGGAAGGACAGATCCCTTCTGAGTCCTTACCGGGTCTGTCAGGGTAATGGCCCCCTACTCTTCCAGGACTGTGATTTCTCATTAGCCCAGGCAAGAGCTGGCAAGTGTGCAAAGGATTCATGCATGACTTTTGGGGGCTGTGCGGGGGTGATGGCTTAGATGTTTCCTTCAGTGGGTCTCCAGATGCTTCTTACAGCATTTCCTCTTATTCTGCTACGGAAGGACCCTGGAGCTGGAGGAAGGTCCTGCTTCACCCATCTGCCAAGCAGGTTCGACAATACACTCCAGGTGACCTGGGATCTTCAGACAGTCACCCATGCCACCACCCTCGCCGCCCCTCCCCCAACACAGACCTGCAGGGGGCAGCAGGAAGCAGACCCCAGCCGATAGCTCAGGCAGGCCCCCAGAACTGGAGGGTGGCCCTGGTCCCCTCCTCCTACAGCCCTTCCTCATGCCGCTTTCTCTGCAGTTGGACCCTCCAGCCCTAGTCCAGAGGTGCTGAAAGGCCGTGGGGACAGAGGTCTGGCCCCTGGAGGGGTTATTATTCAAGCCAGTGGTTCCAATGAGATTATCCTCTCTAATGAAGCAGCCACCTCCGCCCTCCCCTAAGCCTGAACTTTTGCTGCTGGAGAATTCCCAGCCAAGTGGAAAATTGGAAAAGAGAGGAATGGAGGAAGGAAGCGGGTGAGGGAGAGGGAAGAGGTGGTTATTAAGCTCTTTAGAAATTAATTCCTAGGGACAGTGATAGAAATATTAACGTCCAGGACCACCGGCTGGGCAAGCAAATTTCCAATTTGGAATTGGGGCTTCGAGTGCAGCCTGGGTGAGCCTCCAGGCAGGGGGTGGGTGGGCAGGGGGCTGGCCCATCCCCTGGCCCTCCAGCAGGGGCCACCAACCTTTGACATAAGAGTGTCTCCCGACTTCTGCCCACAGCTGACCCCCAGCCGTCCTTAATGTCTCACGTTCGTCATGGTCTGGGCTGAAGGGCACCATTGTGGGGAGCTGTGCTTGAAATTTGAGGAGACTGAAAAATTGGGGTGGGGGTAGGGTTTCCCAAATGATCTTTACAGAAGGGCTAAGAGGAATGCTCACTCTAACACCTCTTTGGTCACTGTATCCGCATCTGGGAACCCTGGTGAGGGGAGAAACTGGGTTTGCCAGTACCGTTGGCCTTGTCCTTGTCAGGAAAACCTGTGGAAATGGGCAGACACATCTGTGCGGCTTGGAGGAAGGTGAGCTAGATGGGGAAAGGAACCCTTCCAGGCAGATGAGCGTGCAAGAGGTTTCTGCAGGAAGGGCGTGGACCAGGCCAGCCCTGCTGTGTCAAAATTCTAGGGTCTATGGCCTTGACCTAAGTATTTAGGCTGTTTCTGGATAAACCATGACTACACTACCATTTCCCTTGTCACCAGCCACGGAACCGGCAACTGAACTCACAACATTTTGCCATCTCTAAAGCTCCAAAGCCAACCAGAGCAAAGGCTGTGGGGTTCCCTGCCTCCCGGACCCCACCCCCTGGCGCAGGAGGAGGGCACAGGACTTCGCAGAACCAGCAGGTGTAGGAGTCCAGACGATGCCTAAGGACCTTTGTGGGTTTACATGGCAACCATGTGGTCCTGGCCCACCAGCATGTCTGGAGGGAGAGCCAAGCTCCGCCCTCGGTGCCATGTCCGAGGCTCACCCTGCCTTCCTTTCGCCCCTGCAAGCCTCGAACAAATGATATATTGAACACAAACCTCAGGTGGCCATAAAAGGGACCCAGGGAGGTTCCCTGCTTCCGAGAAGAGAATTGCACCTAGCAGGTGCCCAACAGGAAGGGGAAGCGGGGACCGTCTCTCGCTTCTCTTCGTCAGTAGGGAGCATGGTTTGGACCTATTTATTTCTTTTAAGGGTGAGGATAGGTTAGGAAAGAGGAGGTGGAGAGAAGAGCAGGATTGCAGGGAGGGGGAGGGACAGAGGGCAGGAGATGGAGGGAGAGAGAGAGAGAGAGAGGAGGAGGAGGAGGAGGAAGCAGAGGCAAGTGGTAGGAGGCTAGTCTATTTTCCGCGTGATCCAGTCAGTAACAAGGAGGTGCTGGCTGTTACTTGAAGCACACTCACGGGTTACTTGGGTTGATCCGAGTCAGCCTGCAGGCTACACGTTATCCCAAAGCCTGGACCTTTTCATGTCTGTTAATGTCTCCAGGCCAGCAGGCGTGGTGCAGGGCGGTGCGGGCAGAAGGAGTGTGGTGCATGCTGGTGTATGGTGTGTCCGTCTGCACTTGAACCTCAGAGGCAGCTCAGCCCCTCAGGCTGTCCGCAGGGGGCCAAGTCAGGAGCCTGGGAGGGATGCTCAGACCTCATATGGACCACAGGACTTTCCTAATTCCTACAAGCTGCTGGCATCGTTGACTTCACATCCTTTGGTCATGAACGCATGTGTTATACACATGGATGTGGGGAGGAGGGGGAGGCAGGAGTGAGGAGAGGGAAAGCGAGCTTCCTTAACCCCTGCTGTGCATCTGCTGAGCCACAGATGGAAAAACTCGCCTGTACCCAGGAACCCGTCTGGGATTCTTCCCTCCGGACCAGGGGCTGGTAACTTGCTGGCAGAGAGTCGGGGAAGACCAGAGCATAGACCACAGAGTCTGCTAGGCAGACGGGATTCTAACGGTTCCTCGGGAGTATGTGGGCCTTCTGCAACAGCCCTTGGAGAGATCATTGCCTTTGCAGGTTGGTATTAAGTAATCCTTTGACACAGCTTCAAAATAAAATAAAACCAGGCTCTGGGATATGCTGAGAAGCAGCAAGGAAGGACTTTCATTTTTAGGGTAGGCTTGTACTTCATTCAGGGGACACTTAGCCATGGCTACAGGACAGACTTTAGGGCTTCCCAGGGGCCAGTGTCGACCCAGGCTGCTGAACACTGCCTCCACGGTGTGGCTGGTTGGAGCTGTCCAAGGCAGGGAGACTTTGTTCCAGCTGCCTAGCCACAGCCCCCCAATCCTGGGTCTGGTGGGGACAGGAAGGGACAGGGACCACGGTGGAGGCCCTGGGGTCAGACCCGCAGCCTCTGCTCCCACAGTCACTGCAATCAGGGTGACCTCCAGATCACCACGGGGGCATTTCACGCACGTCCTTTGTTTTCATCTCCAGGGTGGCTGCAAGGTGACTCTGCCATTGTCGCTCTCAGTGGAGGAAACTGAGCCCAGGCTGGCTCTGTCCATAGGCAGGTTCTGAGCTGTAACCCCTCCCTTCCGCTCAGGATAGAAGTACTTTTCCTCACCCTCCCTTTCCCCCTCTCCATCTTGGCAGAAGCCACACAAAAAAGAAAAGGAGTGGATACTGCACAGTCACCCGGGCCAAGTACCCCACAATGGGCATTCTTCCAACAGAAGAAATCTGCAAGGGGGAGGGGTCACCACGGGACAAGGGAGAGACTTCATAAAAGCTGGTCTTATCTTCCCCCTGTTGAAGTCTTGGGTTACATGAGCCTCCCAGGAGTGACGCTGATGAACGTTCTTCAGAAAGGTAACGTCTGGGCCAATCGATGTGGCTGGGTCCACCGTGGGATCCCATTACCTGCTGAGACCGAGACTGGCTTCTTGGCCTGGGCCTGGGGCGGGGGGGAGGGGTGGGCAGGGGAGATGGAGAAGGGCCTGGGGATGTGCCAACCCTGGTGGTTGGGGGGAATGTTCCAGGCCCAGGACAGGCAAAGCTGGGCTGGGCCAGAGGCTTTCCTTAACCTTTCTCCAAGTCAGAACAGGTAGGCTCAGGCCCAAGGTGAATGCCCTGGAAAGACGGGCTCAAGATTCAGGGACAAATAAAAACCCAGCTTGGTGAAACCACTGTTGCCATCGGAAACCAGCAAGCCTCGGGCTGGGTCAGGGACCGCATGAGAGAACAAAGGGGCGATGCTCTGTGCAACTGGGTTGGCAGCCCCGTCCTCTGAGACAACAAAAGGGAGGTTTCAATTACACATGCATTTCTTAAGCTTGTTCAGTCTGCATCCCACCTGTGCCCTCGCTGGTAGAAAGGGCCCTTTCAGCCACCTGAGCCACCTGTTAGTACGGGCCCTGCCCTTGAACTATGCACTTGCTCTCTCCTTCTTCTCTGTCTCCTCCTGTTTCTCTCTCTCTCTCTTCCTCTCTCTCTCTCTCTCTCTCTCACACACACACACACACAGCTTCTGCTGTCCTCTTCTCACAAAGTTCCCACCCTCCTACTCCCTACAACCATAGGGAAAACTGGCAAAAGTGGCAGGAAAAGGACACTTGACACTCTAAGGAACCTTCTTCCTGAGGCTCTCTGTCTTGGTTTTCCTGAGAGTCGGGCTCGCTGAACCTCGCAGCACTTGGCACTAGGGCCCGCCCATGATGGGCACCTGCCAATGAGCTGATTCTGGTCCTAATCCTGCCCCCTCCCTGGATTAGGGTCCTTATTCCTAAGAATAAGGCAAAAGCCATCTCGTGCAGTCCCTTGTTTCCCCTGAGCCTGGCCCTGGGCCTGGCACTGATAGAGGATGTACAGAGAAGCAGCCCGGGGGCACAGCACTCCCACAGGCAATAAGTCCCCCAGCAGTTTTCACCAGGCTGCCTTCTCAGCAAACAGAGGTGCCCCAGGGGAGTGTCTGCAGGCTCCTTCCAGCCCCCCTCCACCTTCTGCACTGACTCTGCCTGCCCCAGCCTTTTCCAGCCATGTCCTCGAGGGTCCCTCCCAACCGTGACTGTCCGGGGCATCTATTTAAAATGCAGGGAAGAAAACAAAAGAAAAGAAGATGAAAAGTAAAGAAAAGAAAAGGAAAGAAAGTAAAGCGAAATAAAAGAAAAGAAAATAAAGTAAAATAAAATGGAAAGTGTATCAGAAAAAGCAGTGTCTGGCTTTGACCTGAACTTAAGTGATTAAGGAAGAATGTCCCACTGGAAAGAATGGGAAGGAGCGTGAGAGAACTTTCTGGATGAAGGATATTTTGTGTGTGTGTATTTGTTGTTGTTGTTGTGAAGATTTTATTTATTTATTTTGGAGAGAGAATACATGTGAGCTGGGGGAGGGACAGAGGCATAGGGAGAGAGAGAACCAGACCTCCTGCTGAACGTAGCGCTTGATCTCATGACCCTGAGATCATGACCTGAGCAAAATCAAGAGTCAGATGTTTAGCCAGCTGAGCCCCCCAGGCGCCCTCGACATTTTGCCTATCTTGGTGGGAGTGTAGATTACCTGGGTCTTTGCATTTGTCAAAACTGTTCAAGTGTACACTTAAGCTCTGCTTGTCTCATTCTATGTTAAACATCCTATTCCCACATAGAGCATCTTAGAAGACCCCGGGCCCTTCTGGTTTTCATTCAGCCACGTGGGCCAGCGCTCCTCCTCAGCGACTAGCCGACTAGCGCTGGGAGGCGGTGTCGGGGTGAGCAGGCTGTCCTGATGCAGGGGTGCTCGGGAGCTCTGTCCTCCCAGAGGAGTTGAGATTTACCAGACACGCCTGCACAGACCCCGGCACCAGGAGGCTCAAGCTTTCAGAGGACACCCCCTTCACCTGGTGCTGGGCCTCGAACGTTTACATCCTTTATCACTTGATTTTATCTGCTTGCCACCAGCACGAGAAGGATCTCGTTTCCTCCTTATAAACGAGGATTCTAAGTTTCTGATGTACAGAGCTCCGATCCTCTTAAGTTGTGGATTCCACATTGGTGAAGTCACCTTTCTTCTTACCCTTTATTGAAAATCCCCACATGGATACTGACGGCACTTTTGGGTCATTCCTGGATTTGAGCAGCGGGATGGAGAAAACGATGCCTTGCTACATCCGCCCATTCCTATCAGAAGCTCAACGAGGGGATGATACTCAGCTTTCTTGTTTCAGTTCACGTATAAACAAATGTCCTTTTCATGGTCTGTTTAGTGCCGTGGTATTTTTTTTGTTTGTTTGTTTGTTTGTTTTGTTTTGTTTTTTGCATTTTTGAGCATTTTGTCAGCGACTTTGCTCTTTGAAATGACCCCCAAGCATTAGGTTGAAGTGCTGTCTACTGCCTTTAAGCCTGAGAAGAACATGCTGTGCCTCATGGAGAAAATACATGTGCAAGAGGGACTTAGCTCAGGTGTGAGTCCTGTTGCTGTGGCCGCGGCATTTGGGGCAAGGGAGAGCCGCCGACAGCAGCAGCAGCAGCTCCGCACCGAGCAGCCAAGACCAAGCCCTCGTGCGGCCCTAGCTTTCTGAGCACGTGTGCCCACTGAGCACTGTACCAACACGACGCCTACGAATACGATATGCAAACTTCAGTATCAGACGGGATGCCAGGTTATCGGAGACGAGGGCAGCCCAGCTGGAGCAGCCGTGGCTCAGAGGCAGGCCGTTTGAGCCTGGGATGCCCACAGCAAGGGAAGGATGGATCTGAAGTCGAGCCATCTGGACAATCCACGGGGGTCGCCTGAAGTCATTAGAGGCAGGGCACCCGCACCCGGGAGCTCTCGGTCCTTCCCTGACCGCGCGGGGCCATTCCTGCCCCACCTCCGCTTTCCATTTCACGACACTCCACAGTTCAGGACATGCTTTCAGCAATCCCATCTCCTTTCATTCTCCAGCGACTCGGTGAGGGGCACAAGACAGGCATCGCCGTCTCCCGTCCACAGGTGAGTCCGGCTGCCCCAGCTTGCTGTCCAGCTGGGGACTGTGGAATTGGGACTTGGTGGCAGATGCCCAAAGTTCATGTCCATGGCTGTTTTCCTTAGGCCTTGCTGATTACGGTGCTGCTGGCTTCCCAGTGCAGGCTGATGGGTTCCTCCATGAATTTCCCAGACTTCTCTTGGGCCCCAGACCACCCCTGTTTTCTGCCACTGGATGGGAGGCAGGCATTATGTTGCCAAAGGAGGAAACTGAGACCACACAGGAAGTAATTTCTGGTCCTTCCTCTTCTTCCTCTTTAACTTGCCTCTAGGGATGGGATGGGAGGGTACCCGCAACCCCTCTGCTTCCTTCTCAGAGCCTAGGGGTCCCTCCTCCTCCCAGGGTTTAGTGCTAGGTAGGTCAGCATCACCAGGCAGGACCAAAGCTGACACAGACCTGTCTTTGGGTCCCACAGACAGTGTCTGAGGGTCCAGCTTTACCGATTGTCCCTGGGGGATGCTAAGGTGTGAGTGCCCTGAGCCTGGAACTGCGGAGCCGCCCTCAGCTAAGGAGAAATCCAGGTGGCCTAGGACCCCAAGGAAGCAGTGGGTTTGGAGCATGGTCCCTTCCCGAGAGACCTCATTGTGGGGGAAAAAGGAAATGACTTCCCTTCTGCCTTGCAAAGTACCAGATAGGCAACCCTTCTGTACTGATCGGGGCCAGTCTGATCTCTGAATGCAGTCTCTCCCATTCTGTCCTGCTGGCCACTCGTGGGTTCTATTGCTTCCTGGTTCCATACACGCCCTTGTGCCCAGTCCCCACCCCCACTTCCCAGTCATCTCTCAGTTAACCGGGTCAATGGGTCTCAAGTTTTCCCACCATAACATGCCTAAGGGAGTTCAAGGAGCTCAAGGACTCACTATGTGTGAACTTGTCCCAAGGGACGGGCGGGTGACTATGCCGTTGGGGAAAATGTGCTAGAATTTAAGAGGATATTTCTCACTTTCAGAAGCATTCCCTGCATGGGGGCAAGATCCTGCTCCCTCCTTCTTAGAGCCGAAAACGCCTGGAAAATGTCCTTGGTCAGATACAGTCAGGCTCTCAGCAGGGAGACTAAAGTCCTCCTTAGTGTGTAACACTGTGTCCAACTGGTAGCAAATCAGTTTCAGGTGCTGACTAGAAGCCTGGGGTTCCAGCAACAACAGTTTAACTGGATACAAATTCCCTCTGAGTGGGGGGCCCAACTACTGTTGGCTTCTCTAGTCAGCAACGCCAAGAGTCTTCCGATCCCCAAGTCCCCAAAGGAGGGCTTTCAGCTCTCCCCACATGTCTGGGTTGCTTGTCGGTACCCTGCACCCCAGCCCTCAATCACATCTCAGGCTACATCTACCTCCACTGTATACTGTTGCCTCCTTCCCTCCTTTGGAGAATACCATGGAACGGGCACCAAGAAGCACACAGGGAGAGTGCCCAGCACTTGAGACAGGGGTTCATTGGTCTAGTGAGCCCAGGCCCATTGTCCTCTGATAGCCAGATGGGTGTACTGACAAAGAGGGATGGTCCTTGGGTGCTACGCACTTGAAATGTCCACCTCAAATGCCAGAAGGTTCTGGGTAGATATGGAAGAGTATCTTCTGTTGTTGTCAAATCACTAAGTGGGGAATCCATATCTCGCACATGATTTTGCGGCCACGTGAGCCTTGAGAAAAAAGTTTAGGGGATTTTTCGTTGGTATTTAGTCCTGGAACATCAGTCTGCAACCAAGTCACCATCAGAAATGTCCAGGAATTCTCCCTCCGGCCCGCCAGTGTGCAATTACCCGCATGATTCCATATCCTGACTCATCATTCCCAGGCTGACATGTCCGTATATTTCTTATGGGAATCTGACAATTTAAAGTGAAGTCGGAACAAAGAAGGGGGTACGATTTGCAAAGGATACAGAAAAAGGGAGAGTAAGAAAAGGCAGGGAGAGAACAGAGGTCAAAGGGAAGGAGAGTGGTGACAGAAAAGGCGAGGAGGAGGAGGAGGAGGAGAATGACGGGGGAAGTGGGAGGCAGGAGGAAGCTGCCCAGCGGTACTCACGTGTTGTGGAGCACACACCAGCCGCAGTGGGGGTCGCCGGAGCCCAGACACTCGCTGCAACTCCGATACTGACCGCAGGACTCCACAGGGACTCTGGTGAGCTAGGATAAGACAAGAGAAGGGTGATTGGGGTTTTGCAGAATACCTAGTAATTCACTGGGGAGAGATGCTATTCTATGGGATAAATCACCCGAATCAATGTAGGAACATGGAGAGGCCCAGGGCCCCAGAACAGAAAGGGGCTTTGAGTGATCATATTTGAGCAGGTGGCCATGAAAGCAACCAGGGGAGATGAACACTTGTTACTTTCTTAGAAGTCTCTGCCAATAACCTCCTTAGAGTTCACATTAAATTGTTATAGAAGATATTTATATTGTATACATTTAAACTTTCCCACCACCAGAACCCCAAAATACTCTACAAACATCCAATCCATCACTTATTTACTTCTTATCAATGTAATAAACCCAAATGTTAATTCTTTTTCGTTTCTCCTTCCTTCCTCCTTTCCTCCCTCCCTCCCTCCCCTCCCTTTCTTCCTCCCTCCCTTCCCTTTCCCTTCCCCTATTTCTTTCTCCTCCCTCCCTCCCTCCCTCCCTCCCTCTCTCCCTCCCTTTCTTCCTTCCTTTCTCCCTCCCTCCCTCCCCCTATCCTTCCTTCCTTCCTTTTTTGCTGTAAGGTGTTCTGTCTTCCTCCCCGTTCCCCTCCTTTATGTTTGTTTGTTTGGTTAACATCTGTGTGGTCCCAGAGACCATGTAAGAAAGCGGAGTCCAAGACCCTTCTCTTTCTCATTCCCCGTGCCTTTGAATTCACGTTGTAGCTCTTAAGCTGTCCACAATCTTCCTCCTGCTGTTGGCCAACTGCCTTTAAAAGTGTTTCACTTTGGGGTTTTCATAGAAGAGCTCTTGCTACTTCTCCCCCTACACACACCCTTTTCATGACTAGAGGCTTCCTCTCCAACCCCAAAGCCTCATACTGGCCCTCGCCCGCCGCTTTGTTAATGTAAAATGTTCCACGTGACACTTCTGCTCAGCCCAAATGCTTCCGTCTCCTGCAGGCTCCAAAAAAATCTTGTGCGTGTCTTTGTTCTCCAATGTAGCTTTCCTGGATGATGTCTTCTCACAGGACTTCTCAAGGCCCAATACATAAAAGGTACTTGATCACGATACCCAGCATCACACAGAATTTTAATTTGCTTTCAACAGCCTTGGTCTTTATTCTCTATGTTGCCAGTTTCTTCTTTACAAAAAGTTTTTTGTTTTGTTTTGTTTTCTAATCATCTTCTTCTGTTTGGGGCACCATTGTATCTCTGCAGAAGGCTTCTTACCCAATCTTTCAGCTTGAGCGAAGAGAATCTGATGTGGCCGTCCTTTTTAGTTTCTCTCCATCAGAGAACAGGCACGGAGACGTGCAAACCACTCGGACCGGACTGTGCTTCTGTGCCTCATGAGCCAAGGCGCAGGCTGGGTCCCCCTGCTGCTGCGTGAGGCGTCTGCCTCCGTAGAATTCTGTACACTTGGCAGGGGCTACTTGTAACTCATGCACAGGCGAACTGGCACCAGGGTCTGCTCAATTAGTCTCGATACCGTCTTTTGGAATTAATTAATAATTAATTCCCAGCCTCATATGATCTCGCTTCCCTTTCTCCCTTCCCTTTCTCCTTCCCTTTATGTATCTTTTTTGTCTTGTTTTGCTTCCTTGAGCGCATGCGGAGCCTTCCTAATGACCACATTGCAATCCCACTTCTTCCCGGTTACCTGTGGGCCTCGGCTCCCCTTCTTGTTGTTTTGCCCTTGGTCTTTGTGACCCTCTCTCCACGTTCTTGGATGTCTTTTTGCACGTGTGGGATTTCGTCTCTCCTGTTCTTACTGCTCGTGTAATCTGCATGGACCAGGCCTCAGCTCTGCCCATATGCGACTTTCCCATTTTTGCAATTAATTCTGACAATCAGTTTTGCACAAATTACCCTGCTGGCTCTACACACAGCCAGGAACTTACCCTATTCCTAAGGCCTCTTTCATTTCTGTCCCTACCCTACAGGTGGGCACAGACATGCTGCTCCTGTAAGCATATAAATAGTGACTCCCAGCCCCAAGTGCCTGGACTCCCAGGAATTCAGAAGCGGTAATAAGGTCCACAAGCTATTTTCAATAGTTCCGAAAGCCTGATGGAAATTGGATTGTTGCTGTTTTCTTTTTCGTATGCATACTCAGTGATGTATGTCACATATTAAAAATAGGGAATATATCATTACTTAATAAATGCAGTTTGTTTAGTGGGCAAAAATCTTTGAAAACATGATGCCTAGAGGGGAAAGAGTAATAAAAGGGACCCTCGGTGGTGGAAGCTGGTAACACGAGTACATAATAATGTTTTCATATGTTACAGCTGCTTGTCTAGCACTCCATATTTTGCATGGGCTTAAGAAGAAAATCATGGCTCGTTCAATCAAAAGCATTTTCTTGGTCTAAACTTAATTAATATCCTCCCCAGTTTCTCCCATTGACATGTTCTATAATCTGTCTTGGACTTATGTGCCATGGGGCTCCGGGGTGTGCCAGCTGCTTGGCGAACTTGATGTTCTCAAAAGGCTTTGCATTCAGATTTCTAAAAATACCTCGCAACTGGTATTAAGTAGCGCCAATACCTAGAATTGTAAGACCCTCCCTCTCCCACTCTTCAGTGAGCATGGTTTTAGTTCTGTTGGAAAGAGGGGGGGAGCCCACAGAGCTGGGTTCCAATCCTGGCTCTGCCCGTTTACCAGCCATGAGGTCCCGAGTCTCCATTTCCCTGGACTCTAAACAGGGACACAGAATCCCCCCACCCCTCCCTGTTCACAGGGTTTCTTAGAGCCCAGATGACCCGGCAGATGCGAAGTTCCTCTGCAAACGCACGAGCACATGGCGGGCGACGGTTATTATTGTCATCTTTGTCATGAACCCCCCATTCTTCATTCCCTCTCTGCCACATCACAGGAACCTGCTCCGACGGGCTTCGCCAGCCCCAGGAGCTCCACCAGGAGTATCGCAGGCTGGAAGAATTTTTCTTCTTTAGCACCTTGATCATGCCGTTTCCTCCTTGAACTGTGATGTCTGCCCCTAAACCAGTCATTGCTTCAGTCTTTGCTCTTGGATGAAACTCTGGGGTAGCCCTGCTTCCTGGACTTCTTTAATGCTGTCACCGGTCACTCTAACAGGCCCGTTTTTTACTCTGCTTTTCATCTAGCCGGTTCCCTGTGGGACAGGGGCAGAAGTCCTTCCTTGGCAGTTATTAGGAGACCCAGCTTTCTCTCAACCTTTTCTTCTAGGATCTTTCTATCTATACATTCAGTCTTTTTTTTTTTTTTTTTTATTACTCTTCTGAGCTTGATCTAGGTTTTTTTTTTTTTTCCCTATTCTTTTTAAAGTGTGGTTGCTCAAAGTGAGGCGCTCACGGGACTCTGAGAGACTGAGTAAAATGCTTCCCATTACCTGAGATGTAGGTGCCGCTCCCCTCGCCTCTCCAGGGCTCTCCCAAAGAAGGTTTCCCGGGAGACCTTCAAAGTCCCATTTTCAGGCAGTATTTCCTAGAACGGCCAACCCCTCCGGGACTGACTCTACATCTCCCGATCTATACTCCTGCACTGCCTCCCTCCCCACCCTGTAGGTGATTCTGGAAAGCATCAGGGATTCTTCGGACACTTTGAATCCCTTCTGAAAACCAGCCTGACTCCATCACTAATCTTGGTGCCATTCTATACACTAAACGGCTCAGGGAACCTTCCACACCTCGCTCAGGAAGCTGCACAAGGGCCCAGGTAGCTCGGGAGCCACCGTGGGGACAATGCGATTCTTTCTCTCCAAACCCCCAGACTCTCCACCCACACCTTCCACCACACAAAGCCGCCTCTCCCCTCCCCCATCGCCGGCTCCTCCCCTGACCCTGGAACACAAACCACTCCAGATGCAGAGCCACACGATTAATTAAAACCACCCCACGCTGATTAAAGTCTTCAGCTACGGTGCCAGGCATGCTAATTAACTGAGTGAGGGAATTCAGACCACGGGAAGAGGTGAGAAAAGGAAGTCATGGAGGGGCGCTTCTGCTTGGAGAACAAATCAGATGGCCATGTGTGACCTCAGCCATCCTCGTGATGGATGGCCTCAGACACCACAAAAGATTGAAGTTGGTCCCCTGGCCATGGGACTCCAGGAGACGTGTTGACTGATGCGTCTGCAACAACTCCCTCCCTGTTTCTAGGGAGAGAAGACCCCCCGCCTTGCAGAAACTCGGTGTGTGCCTACGCTGTGCGGGGGGGCAACCGGGGCTCCCCGGGTAGAGGGGTTTGGGTGTGGCCCGCACAGGGTCATCTGGGCGCATTCCACTGGATTTGTTCAAGGTCTTACTGGGCAGTGTGGTCGTTCCTCCAAAACAGAATTACCATGTGATCTAGTCACTCCCCTCCTGGGGACACACCCCCCAAAACTGGAGGCAGTGACCTGAACAGATATTTGTAGACCCATGTTCATAGCAATGTTATTCACCATTGCCCACAGGTGGAAAGTGACCCAAAGCAACCCAAACCTGAAGCAGACGGACAGATGATTGGTACACGGGATGTGGTATAGACCTACAGTCTATACCAGCCATCCTGGATGATGAATTCACACATCCTGGATGAATATAGTCCCCCTTCTCCTCCCATCCCCCATCCACAGTTTCCCTTCCTGGGGTTCTAGTTACCTGCGACCGACCACAGCCTGGAAGCAGATGATCCCCCTCTTTCCTGACATATGACTGGAAGGTCGATGTCAGCCTAACGCCAGGTCCCAGGGCCTACGTCACTCACCTCGCCGTGTCTCATCTTGTGGGCATTTTCTCATCTCACATCATCACAAGAAAAGTGAGGACAGAACAATGAGATACTTGGAGCAAGAGACTGACCACATTCACAGAACTTTTAATACAAGTCTATTATTATAATTGCCCTATTTTATTACTAGTTATGGTTATTAATCTGTTACTGGGCCTAACTTATAAAGTTTATCATAGCTTTGAATGTATAGGTAGGAGAAAACAGAATATATCTAGGGTTTGGTATTAACCATGGTCTCGAGTAGCCACTGAGGGGGCTGGAATATATCCCTTCTGGATAAGGAGGGACAACTGTAATATTCAGCCTTTTAAAAAAAAAAGGGGGGGGGGAATTCTGACACAGGCAACAACATGGATGAACCTTGGAAATGTTATGTTAAGGGAGATGAGCGAGACACAAAAAGACAAATGTTTCTGGTGTTAGACTAATAAATTCATGTTAATGAAATATTCTGAGATCCTTGGGTAAAAGGATAGGCATTGTTACTCTTCTCGGTTTAATTTCAAATGGACAAAAGAGCGTGGGATAAAGATCTCTTATCATGTGCTGTGATGTAACCGGGCCTGTCATTCTCAAGCTCTGAGACTCTGTTTCTTGATTCGGAAAAGTAATGTCATCACTTTGTTCCACCCAGAAGCCTACCTCACGCCCCCTCACTTCTTCTAAGAGGCCCAAGGAAGGGTCTCAGAATTCAAATAGGTCTTAGGAGGTCAAAAGGTCAATGATTTTATAAGGTTCTCCAGTTACTGCTTACCCTCTGCTCTGGTTCACATTCTCAGTTATGATCAGGAAGTGCCTGTGTGCGGGGGTTACCCCCATCTCTATTCCTCCCCCAAATTAACCTTTCCGGGATGCACATTGGTTTTCTTTACCCTTTTGCCCCAAGGTAAACTTCCCTAAGTCATAGAGTGTAGTTTGGTCTGGCTTTTCAACATTGTAAATAGAATTACCATCTCTATTCCCGCACACGTCTGGGCCCACGGACGAGGCCAGGAATGTACAAACTATGGATGGGGTTAGACAGACAGCGACAGATTGAAACAGAGAGAAGAAGCCCACACAAGGACTTCAACTCATGAACTTGACCTTCACAAGCTTCTGCACTCTGAATACCAGTGCCTGCTCCCTAGAGGTGTCTGGGACTTGGGTGTGCACATGGCAACTAGGTTATTTTTCTTGAGTCCTTGCCGCCAACTGTCTAGACTCTGCTTGGATTCCCTGATATTTTGGAAGATGCTTTCTTCTGGCAGTAAAGTCCCACTCTGCCTGTTGCTGTTAGCATCCCAAAGGGTGCCTGCTGCTCTGCTGATTACATTCAGAAATGTTCCATAGATACAATGTACAGTCTCTGTGAGCACCTCTCATTTGTTCAAGCATTTGACATTCTGGTCGAAATGTGAGTTATTACTCCGTCTCTCCTCTTATAATTGGATGCTAATGCTGCAGTGGCTACGCAGAGCCTGATGGTGGGGGTTAATTTAAATGTCCAAAAGGCTTCTTAAGTACCCAATTTCCTTCAAAATTGTCAAAAAAGGGGAAAAAAGGATGCAAAAGGACCCATTAAGAAACTCCGAGGGACAGCTGTGCAGCTGTCAAAATGTGCAGAACCCATCGTCCTCGGGTGCTGTCCCATCCGTCCCTGTCCTGTCCTCCTGTCTCTGAACAAAGGAAGTAGAGCTGGGAAAAGTCATTGATTTTCCAGAAAATTAGTAACGCAGCAATACATGTGGATTCCAGCATCGTGGTCTTGGGGTGCCCCTCCAAAACTCTCCAGGGGCCTTTCTTTCCTTGGGTGGCCTCTGGCTGCCTAGGGCCATGCAAGGGTTGCATGAAGGCTCTGTATCCCTGATGATTTCTGAGACCCTCAGTGCCAGAACTAGAACTTGCGGTGGCTGAGCACTGGCTCCAGAAGTGTATTTATTTCAGCCTACATCAAGGTGCCCGGCACACAGTCACCCACGTCCCCTTTGCTCAGAAATGGCAGGTAGGTCTGGCCTTGGCAGGTTGGCCAGAGAAGGTGAGACCAGAAGGCTGGCCACAGGCTTTGCAGACTGTGTCATGAGTCCCAACTCTTCCCTGCTACATCTCCACGCCCACCCTTACCTGGCCTCACGGTGAATGGAGAGGTGGGGTATAATTCCAGCCCCTTGACTTGGGCTTGGCCTCAGGACTGGATTTGGTCAATGGAAAGACAACAAGAACAAGGCAAAGGCTTGAGATGTGCCTCTGTGGTTGGCCTTGCCCTCTTGGGTTTCTGCCTTTGCCATGAAAAGAGCTTCCCCATGGATCCACTTCCTCTTCCGTCAGACGAACCCATGTGGAGCAGACCTGAGCCCAACCCACTGATGGGAGACAAGCCCAGCAGATGCAGCAGCTTGAAGCAGGTGAAGTTGAGCTTCACCTATAACAGTTGACAGGCAATGGATATACCTGTCCATCATATGACAGTTAATGCTTATTATAATACGCGACTGAGTTCGGGGGGCTTCGTTACACAGCCTTTTGGTGGCAACAGCTAGCTGATACATAGAAGCTGGCCATAAAGTCACACCAGGGTGCAAAGTTCCTCTGAAAGGTAGAAGAGACAGGGGGAATGGAGGAGGGGAAAGGTTGCAGCGTGCTGGTTTCTACTTGCTTTTAAAAGCTGGGTCTAACATCAAAAATGAATCTTCCCGGTGTGTTCCATGCTGACCAAACTCTCCTAATTCTAAATCCCAGGGAGGTCCAGCCCCTAAGCAAAGTACCAGAAAAGACAGGAACGAGAATGTGGTTCTCCAGGTATGGAGGGCTGACTGGAAGAACAGATGCTCATAGGACCCTCTGTACTGATCTCCTGGCTGCCCTAGCCCTGGGAAATGATTTTATCTACTTGGCAGCAACAAAAGTCCCTCAGGAATGGGTTGCCGTGAACTTTGCAGTTCCTCCTGCTTGTGCTCTGGCCATGGAGTTAATCCAGCGGGGGTCTTTTCTGACAGTGGGGTCATGTACAGGGTCAAGGGCAGCTGCCCTGACTGTCAGCATCGTCCCCACCTGTCTGTAGGCAGGAGTTCTATGGTCAAGGTCATCGATACTCAGAACAACAAGGGCAACAGCCTCAGAGCGTAAGGATTGGGAGCGGAGGTCTGGGGTTCTGGGTGACCTTGAACAAATCCTTTCCCCTCATTATGCCTCCACTGATTCATTTCCAGATAGGAGGACCCAGGCCTACTCGGCCTAGGAGAATCAGTCACAGTATACTACTAATACAAATGGTCTGGGAAGCTCTTTGCAAATGAAATGTAGCAGATGTTGTGGAGGGCTGCAATTTGCTGCTATTAATAAGTATAAATGCCTAATAGGAAGCCAGTTTGCTCTGGGAACTCGGACAGCCAAGGAGCGAGTGTTGACGCCGGAATCATCAACATATGCTGCTCCTCATTAGCGCTTGCAGTAGCTGGGTGAGGAGCTCTCAGCGCGATTTCTACAGAGCCTCAAGAAATCACCCTACCCCCCACCCCCACCCTGCCTCCCGGTGTGGGCTGCACGGCAGTGGCCCGCGTTTGTTATTAACCAGACCCCTCACCAAGCAGGAGAGTGATGCCCTTTTCAGGTGCACAGATGGAAAAGCCACAACCCAGAGGGGCTGAGCAGCTTGCCCAAGGTCACACAGCAGGGCAGCAGCAAAGGCGGAAATTGAAATGAAGGTGGGGCCACAGCCCGTCATCAGGCTCCAGCACACGAGTTTCCTGGGTGCAGCCCAGGGGATTGAAAAACCTTTGGAACCTCCACTGAACCCCAGTTCTCGGGTTGAAAATTTCACAGCACTGCAGGGTGTGTATTGTAAACCAGGAAGGGCTGGTTAAGTTCACGGGCTGAGGGCCCCTCCAGGGGGCCAAGAGGTCCAACGTGGAGTGGGGGCCCTAAAGAGACTGCCAGTAGGTCTTAGCACAGCCCTCCTCCTCCAGGGAGACTTCCTGGCTTCTTCAGATGTGCTTGGAGGGGAAAAGGGAGTTTGGAATAGCTTTATGTCAGTGCCAAGTGAAAAGCAGAGATCTGGGGAGCAGACAGAGATAGGTGTGAATCCTGGATCTGGCCCTTCCAGGCCTCCTTTTCTTCCTCTGAGGATAACTGGAAGCACCCTGAAGGGTTGGTTGGGAGGACGAATTGGGACGGCGCAGATGAACGAGTTAGTGGAATGCCAGTGACAACTCGGTCTGTTGTTCCAGCATCTTTCCCAGAGAAGATGTCCCCCTCCTGCCCCTCACCAGGTGGTGTGAACTCCTCTCTCTTCATCTCTCCACACCTAGTACCCAGCTCAGACACGGCAAGTGACAGACAGCCCATAAGCAAGAGGGCAGATGCTTGCAAGAATGAATGACATAGGTTTCTATCAGGCTCACATTACAAGAACCACACGGAACGGATTCGCCCATCTTGGCCATCCCCCAAAACCTATTATTTCTGAATTATTGCCACAAGTTCATCTTTTAGTGTAAAGGTCAACTTCTCTCCCCTCTCTGGACTGTCACGATCACATTCACACAGTGGGTGTGTAAGACCAGACCTCTGGGGCTATTGAATTGCTGGGCATGAGTTTTCTCAGGCAGGTCAATCCCGCGCATAAGACAAAGAAGTCTGGCAGCTAGTTACATCCACATCCCACCCAGAGAGCCACCGCACCCCCCACCATGCAGGAGAGAAGGTACCAGGATAGGAGAAGTGTTCTGGCATTCACAGGGTTAATAAGCTGGAAGGAACCTTGGGAACAACCCAGCCACCAGTCCCCTCATTTTTCAGGTGAAGCTCAGTTGTTAGAGAATTTGTCCAAAGCCACAAGGCCACCAACACAATTCTTTTGAGACCCATCCCTAGACACAGAGTCCTGCCCAAGGTATCTGCTCTTGACCTATCCCTGAGATCGGTGCTGATGGGAGAGTCAGAGCTTCCGGTCCCACCCCAATGGAGATTGGGAGCCTCCCTCCCCACCCCCAAGCCCAACAGGTGGGAAGGAGTCTTTGTCTTGGAGATCAAAGTGCTGCTCCCATTCCAGCCGTCTTCCACCAAGTGCAACTGACGGAAGCTGTGGTCCCATCTGAGCTGGGACTGGGGACCTGCTGGTGTGAGTTTCCCAAGCCCAGCCTGCTCAATGGAGGCCTTTGTTCCAGGAGCCAAGAAGAGGGAGGGGGAGGGGCTGGCACGGTGACACCTTTATCCAGGCCCCTGCAGCTGAGCCAAGTGAGTTCCAAGACATATGCCGAGACCCTCTGGCTCGCTGGCATGACTCTTTGTGGGAAGTGGCAGGGCAAACCAGGCAGGCACCTCCTCCACCCAGAACCCAGCCCTTCCCTCCAACAGCCTTCTGTCAATGGCGCTGCTGGCCAGCATCCCCAGCAATGATCTGATTGTTCAGACTAGAGGGTGAGGGTGCACGAATGGTACAGGGATGCGCATGGGTGCACGGCGGCCAGAGGGCGTGTGCCTAGATGTGCCTGCCTGGTACCAGGAGCGACGTCTGCACACAGCGATGGGCAGGACCATGGCAGCATGCTTGTAAAGAAGCACGTCTTTCCTTGTAGACATTCCTGTCTGGGTAGCGGATAGTGAGCAAACATCTTCCTTCAAAAAGGGATCTGACCCTGGAAACATCATGTTGCCCAAATGGAAGGAAATGGATACACTTCCGGGCGCCCTCTATGCTCAGCATCTCACGCAGACTACAGGTGCCCCGAAGAAACCCAAATCTTCTTCCTCTGTCCTCACTCCCTGCCTTACGGGAGCCAATGAACACTCCCAAACCCATGGGAACTCCCCTTGTAGGGGCCCTGCTTGCTGCTGGAGAAAGAAGAAGATGGTCCTCTGATGTCCGAGTATCCTCGGAAGGGGGTCATCTTGCCCACAGGGGCAAATGTGTTTTCCTCATTCAGAGATGGTCCCCTGAGGGCATTTGGCAGTAGCTCTCTAGATCTGAGAGGACAATGCCCATTCTGGCCTTTCTCTAAGGGAGACAATAGGACATCAGGCAACCCAGCCATGCCCCCATCCCCAGCCTTCATGTGTCCAGGCAGCAGAGCTGAGAAGGCAAGGCAGAGTCTGCCCACCCCCCTCCGTGCATCTGCCAGAAGCTGGCCCCAGAGGACTGTAGGCATGGGTCACGTGGTTTCCACTGGGATGTTCATGGTGGAGGGGTGAGTAGTGCGGTGCTGGTAACTCACCCCTGCGCATTGTATGCAGCTGGGGAATCTGATCTACATCAGACTAAGGCTAAGAAACAGATTTCCCCTTCTGAAATGAGAAGCGGCTGGCCAGGGCTATATTTAGATGGGGACTCAACGAGGTCAGAAATAATTGCTGGCCCTGGAGTGGGGGGTGGGGGGAGGAGGTGTGTGTTCCTGGCTAATACTTGCCCCTTCTCAGAAGACACATGGGGGATGGCCTGGGGGAAGGCCAGGAGTGTCAGCCACTCCTTCTCTGTCCCCTTAAGTCTTTGTTACAGCAATAAACAGCTCCCAGTATCAAAATGCCGTTGTGGGTGATAGGGAAGTTCAGTGGAGGGAGGCCCTGGGAGAGGGATGTCGGGGTATAGAACCTGCCATGGGAGAGGGGGCGTCGGGGGGAGCCAGGAAGGGCAGCTGTTAGGAGTAGGGTTTCTAGATCTGCCGCTTATTAGCTCGGCCAGACATGGAACATTCCTCCGTCTCCGAAAGGCTATGCAGATTAAATACCATGCCCATAAAACCCCTGAGACGGCTCCTGGAGCATCCCTACGAAACATGAGGCAGCTCTCCTGGCCATGATGGCAACCGTGGCCGACTGGCCTTTTTGATCAGCTTCTCCTAAATGAAAAGTTCAACTTTTTGATTGATTGATTGATCGTCACTTAGGTATTTTTGATAATTTCAACTTTAACGGTTTCCAGGTGTGTCCCCGGGACAGCTGAACCCTTCTACCATGGTTGGCCTTGTGAGTGGTGCTGGAGAAGGCGTTAGGACTTGAAGGAACTCCTGGTGGGACCTCATGATCTTACCCCTGACCCACCAGCCTTGCCCCGGGGTGACCCCCTGCGGTCCCCAGTCTGTGGCCCTCTGAATAGGGGCTTGGATCCATACCTAGCTCAGAACTTTCCAGCCACTGCCCTGCTTCCTCCTCTCCCCTCTCCAGCTTTTCTGACGGCCTTTCTCTCTCCTGCCTTCCAGAGGGCAGGACGAGGAGAGAAACCCCAGCGAATTCATTTTATTGCCCATCGCGCTGGAGAAAGTGCGCTGAAGATATGGGAGCCGCTCTGGCTATTAGAGGACATGAGGTCGGGGTTATCTGCGGCCCTAATTTATTCAGCTTCTCCCCTGACCTCTGCAAACAGGCATAATCAAAAGCTGGCTACGGGTCTGGGCCGGGAACGTGTGCTGGCTCGCAGCCAAGCCCCAGAGGCCGTGCTGTGTGTCGGCATGTGGGTCCACTGGCCGGCCTGGCACGACTAGCAGGCCAGGGTTGGGCAGTGAGGCCCAGCGTGGCGGTGTTGGCACCAAGTCCAGCCGCCCCCGCTGTGACAGGGACGCGAGGAGGCAGCCTCCAGACACGATGAAACACAGGATGTTTGCTGAGTTTGCAAACAAACCTGCAGGACGCAGGACTGGGCCACTGCAAGAAAACAAATGTGACAGTTTAGGGCAGGTAGCAAGCCCTAAGTGGGGTTCACATGAAAAAGCTTTTCAACTCCATGAAGCCTGCCCGGGGTGTTGCCGTGAACAGAGCCGGGGCTGGCCCGGACTCTGGGGACACAGGGGGCTGGAGCGGGGTGTAGGACGCCCCTCTCACGCTCCCCCAGGCCACCACTTGCCACCACCCGCGGGGAGCCTTACAACTCCAAGGGAGAACTGGGCCATGTAGTCAGTGCCAGGGAGGAGGGAAAGGCAGGGAAGTGGGGTCAAGGCGAAGGGGTTCCAAACCTCGCTGAGCTTTTTGGCTAAAACCTAACCGTAGAGCTTTTAGAAAATGCTGAGGTCCTGGCCAACCAATTGGACCAGCACTCAGAATTTCCAAGAGCCAGGCAGATCTGTGTTTTCTCCAAGCACAGTGCTTCTCCGTTCAGCCCCCACCAATGACCCTGATGATGGACTCACCTCGGGCACAGGGGCAGAGGAGCAGGGATCCAAGGCTGCTGTATTTCTTCCCTGGAGTCTGAGAGATGCAGAGAGTTGAAGGCTCCAGAACACAGAGATGGGGAGCGTGGGTACCGTGGTGGTCCTGACTGCTGTACCCGGCTTCACAATTTACAGAGCAATTTCACGGGCATGATTGCGTGTGACCCCCACCACAACCCTGTGAGGTGGTCCAGCTAGGGACGACAGCCTCCATTTTACAGATGAGGACATAGGTTGGAGGAGGTTAAGTGGACTCGCTTGAGGGCCCGCAGCCAGGACTCTGGCACAGGACTCACTAGGACGGCTCCAAGGCGGCTGTAGCCTCCCTTTCCCCTGGAATTCCCTCTCTTGCCGGGGCCGAGAGCCTGTAACTGCTCCGTGCAGAAGCAGTAACTGCCTGAAATGGATCCAAACATCATGGAAATTGATGAAGGCAGAATTGGGTTGGAGAGGTCCCATTTAAATATCTCTTAGAACTGCTCCTTGGCTAGCATGTTTCCATGGCAAGGTCTGTCTCCACAGCCACGGCTCTCATCTCCAAACGTGGCCCCTCCTCTCACCCAGGGCGGGACCCGGCACCCAGGCTCAGGGTGGCACAATGCTCCCCCAGGCAGGAGCAGGGAGGAGGTGGTATGCCTCACGCCTGGAGACTTTACCAATCATGGAATTTTATCACTGGCTCTGGGGGCTGCAGACCTCGGAGCCTGCCTACGCCCCGGGGCCACTGCTACCTAGAGAGCAGTAGTGAGCCAGGTCCTGTTCTGTTCACTTAGACTCAGCAAAACCTGGCCCAGTTCTCACCGCCACTGGCCCTCTGTGTCTTCAAGTAGTGAAGGGAGTGTGAGAAAAGCGCAAACCAAAGCCGTCGTGCCCCAGAAAAGGCAGCAGGCAGAACAAAGCACACGCACAGGCAACACCGCAGGCTGGAGGGGTGTCTCCTCCTGCCTGGGCCGCCCCAACCTCCCTGCAATTTGATCTCCCCCCTTGTCTCTCCCTTTCACTCTTGATCAGAAATTGCCTGGCAGGGTCACTCTCTCACACTTCAGTGAGTGAATGAGCTGTCATTCCTGGGAACAGAGTTGGGGGCGGGAGAGTCCCAAGTGCCCTATCCCCTAGGGCAGGGACCTATCCCCCACCACAGTCTTCACCTTTGCTTTCAGAATGGGCTTTTCTCCTTGTTCTCCCATCTCCTCCTCCCTGTCCCCTGTGACCAGTCTCCTGGTGACCCTCCCGTTGTAAGACAGCATGTGCTTGAAGCTTAGACTTTTCATGATGCTTGGAAAAAGGAGCCACACCCATCCAGACGGCCACTCCAAGAACAGACCTGGGGAGGAGCGAAAGGATATTGGCTGCTCGTGCCGAACACAAGGAGCAGAGTCCCGGCACTGGACGAGACCTTCAGGTCTCCAAAATTCAACCTTCTAATTGGATCTAAGCCATTATACTGCCATCGCGGCAACACACACGCCAGTTACACCCAAAGCGAAGGACAAATGATAAGGGTTATGCACATCATTAAGGGTAATCAGACGTGACTTCCAAAACAGTTTGATGCAGCATTAAACACCTTATCTGTACTGCTGTCCTAATTTATTGCTCGGTCTACCATGGTAATCTACTCATAATTACAGAAACAAAGGGCTGGGAGCGTTCTTTACATTTCTTGGTTACTTAGCCTTCTAAAGGGGCCCCTCCTCCCTCCCTAGCAGGCAGATGCCAAGCCCTTTCTGAGTGCGAGGCGTGGGCTGGACACCTGTGGGACGTGGTGTGTTCTTCCAAGTTCTTCCTGCCAGTCTGGGCTCCCTGAAGTCTTTGAGCATCTGGGTCTTGGGTCTTTTCCCTGTGGTGGGTGGTAGGCCAGCGAGGTAGAGGAGAAACAGACTAGACCTGCACGTGGGTGTTTATAGCAGCTCTAGGCACGACTGTCAACACTTGGAAGCAAGCAAGATGTCCTTCAGGAGGTGAATGGATAAATAAAATGGGCTAAAACCAAACAACAAAATACCATTTAATGTTAAAAAGAAACGAGCTATCAAGCCATAAAAAGACATGGAAGAAGCGTAAACGCATTTTTGCTAAGTGACAGAAGCTAATCTGAGAAGGCAACATATTGTATTATCAAAACTATATGGCATTCTAGAAAAGGCAGAACTATGGAGACAGGGAAAAGATCAGTCTTTGCCAGGGACCAGGGGTGGGGGTTGGTGTTTGGGGAGGGAGCGGGAGATGAATAGGGGGAGCACAGGGGACTTTCAGGGCTGTGAAAATCACCTCTGATACTATAATGGTGGGTACATGTCGTGATGCCTTTGTCAAAAGCCGCAGGATGAACAACGAGAAGAATGAACTCTAATGTCAACTATGGACTTTGATGATGATGACATATCAGTGTAGGTTCTTTGATGATAACAGATGCACCACCTTGGTGAGGGGCATTGCTGGGGTGTCCATAGTGGGGAGGCTGTGGGGTGGGGGAGGGGAGAAAAGGGATCTGTAGGAACTCTCTGTATTTTCTACTTAATTTTGCTCTGACCCTAACGTTGCTCTAAAAAATCAAGTCTACTTTAAACAACACACTAAGTGCGGAAAAGAGGCAATATACCATTTTCTATCACTTTTTTAGAAGAATGTGTCCCTATTCATGGATCCTTCCTCCATCTCTTACCAAGAGACCAGACCAAGTATGACATGCCCCAGGGCATATGGGCGGGGCAGGAGCTGGGATCCCACCAGAGCCACGGGGAAGCAGCCGTGGCTGAAGGACCCGGTGTGGGGAGCCAGCGATGGAGGAGGACGCAGAGTCCTGTGACTGCGTGTCCTGGGATGGGCTGGAACCGAAGTCTGCTGAGTGCACTCTGACCTGGACACTCTGGCCTTCCTGGAGGGAGGGGTCAAGAGCAGTAGGCACACATGGTAGTGCCAGTGACACCAGTCACATCTTCTAGATGTGCCCTGTTCGTGTGTTCCCGTATATGCAGATGCACTGACTCCATCTCTAGCTTTGCTTCTGCCACTCCCAGGGTCCTGGATGCCTGGCATGGGGGATCGCACTGGGCTGCACACACCGGAGCCCAGGATGTCTCCACCATCTGCATCAGAGCCCTCAGGTCTTTCATCAAACAACCCAATGTAGCCTCCAGGCACTGGATGGTGAGGTGAGGATCAAATGGGCACAATCCCAGAGGACCCAGGCCGCTGCTGACTGGCCAGCGGCTGACAGCTAAGGGAACAGTCCCAAATGGTACCTCTGAAACATCCTCTGGGTTGCAGCAGCCCTGTCCCAGCACATAAGACATAGCTGGATTTCAGCCCCAAGAATTCCCTGAGTTAGGTATCCTTGTGCAGTGAGCAACCTATACCACGGTATATTGTGGTTTTTTTTTTTTTTAAGATTTTATTTATTTATTTGACACAGAGAGAGAGCAATCACAAGTAGACAGAGATGCAGGCAGAGAGAGAGGGGGAAGCAGGCTCCCTGCTGAGCAGAGAGCCCGATGTGGGACTCGATCCCAGCACCCTGGGATCATGACCTGAGCTGAAGGCAGAGGCTTAACCCACTGAACCACACAGGTGCCCAGTATATTGTGGTTTTATGAGCGTGTACACATAGAGTCCCAGAAAATTGAGTGTCTCTCAGGGATCCAGGAGACTCAGGAGACCCAGGCTGAATCCCAGCCGTGCCTTATTCACCATCCGAGGCCCAAGATGCCCACCTCCCAGGGCTTGTTTCCTCACCTATAAAATGAGAGGTTCCCTCCTACTCTAACAATCTAAGACATATGGGAAATTAAGAACACATTTCCCTTTCTTTCCCTAGATTGCCCCCCTTTCCCCTCTTGAACTTGACCGGGTCCTTCCAGACCAGGCTAAAACTGAAAATCAATTTTAATTATAAAAATCCGTTTACTGTACCAATAAATCATCATGGCCCTGGCTCGGTTGTGGGGAGAAGGTTACACCTGGAGTAGGGCTAATAAGTCACTCTCTGCCTCTGCCTCACTGCACCAAGGCAGCCCCTCTGTTCTAATATTCATCTCTGTCGTTAGGCTGTGGATTATTAATGATGCCTTGGGTCGATGCACGAGAGCCGAGATGCTCCTGAAACATGTTGGGCTGGTCGTAACGTGATTTCCAGCTGCCCCCTTGTCGGAAAACCATGATGGGCCTTCCCCCCTCTTCCCAATGGTGGCGGAAGGCTGCATAATGAGGAGTGGGACTCTCCTCTGAAGTGACTCCTTGTTGGGGGTTCTGAGAGAGCCACTGGTGCAAATGGGGAGAGACAGCACAGCCATATATATATATATATATATATATATATATATATATATATATATATCAGGTTCCCAGGGCCATGAGTCTCTTAAATTAATTAACTAATCAATTACTGTTGCAGTTAGGGTTATTCCTGATGTGCTGCAAGGAAGGGGAGCCATGCACTTCAGGTGGCCATCGGGGGGACAAGGAGGAGACCCCATCCTGGTTTGAGCTCAATGACATGCCTAGAGAGAAAGAGAAAAGGTACTGGGTGGAAGGATCTGGGGGCTGCTGGGCCCTAGAGGTCGTTGTGATCTACGAACTCCTGGCTGAAGTCAAGGGTTCGAGTCCACACATTTCTGTGTGGTGCTGCAGCCTGAGGCTTGGAAAGAGTGTGCAGGGCAGGTAACAAGCAGCGCTTGGCTCTTGGAAACAACTCCCTTCAGTGGAGGGACCAAAGTCTTCCTTCCTTCACGGGGCGGGCTTGGGGGTGGTGGTGGGCAGCTTGTTGAAAGCCCTCAGGGCTTCCAGTTAAGCCCTTTAGGCACTGCTGAAAATGGCAGGTCTGGATGAGAGAGAGAGAGGCTGCTCTTCTCCCCTTGCATAACTGGGGCTCTCCTGTCTTCCCTCCCATAAATCTAGTTGGCAGAGATGGAAGCAGGGAGGCTGGTGTGAAAGGGAAGCTGGCGGGGCTGACCCACCACCAGTAGGGCAGGGACCACAAGTGGCTTCTATGATCTGTTCCAGTCATGTAAATTCACCGCCAGCATGGCACAGGGTTACCAACAAGTGGGCATGGACGGCATTTTGAACTGGCTAAGCCAGCAGCCATACAGCACATGGTGTGTGGGCAGGCTCGCCAGCTCTGCCTGTTACTTACTAGAAGTGTGCCTTTGGGCAAGTTCCTTAGTATCTCTGAGTCTGTGTCTCCACTGTAAACTGGGGACAGTCATCCCTGCCTTGGTTGTTGTGAGAGCATGCCACACAGTAGGTCTACTTGGGAATACTTTATGACTCATCTGCATCCCTCCCTGAAGACAGAAAAGACATAACACAACCTACCCAACTGACCATTTGCTTGCATTGATTTTGTGGGAGGGACAATGAAAAGTGACCCACCAAAGGAGAATGGAGAATTGTTTACAGAGTCAAAGCAGAGGCTTCGGATTTCAAGTCAAAAGGCCGGGCTTTGAGATGAACCGTGCCACTTGCCATCAGCTGTGTGACTTCCGAGAAGCCATTTGACCTTTATCACCTGTTACATAGGGTAATGATGACTCTAAGAGCTGCTGGGCAGGTTCAATGCGATGTCCTGTGGGAAGGACGCGGGAGATGGCAGGTGCTAAACAGATCCATGACATCATTTCATTTGCTACCACTGTCCCATTAGCAAAGATAATTTAGAGCTCGCCTGTATCAGGCTTTCCAGGGAGCATAAATGATAGTAACTATTAACTTCTCGATTCAATTCTTTCGCTACCTTCCATTAAGGCACCAGAAGAGAAATCATTTTTCTTTTTTCATCCACTCATCATTTCAGATATCCTGCTATTCTGAGATACAACACCGAGGAAGCAAACACACTATAAAAAAGAAAGAACAAAAGAGAAAGAAGAAGAAAAAGCAGCTAAGCCCAGGCATGGATCTCCATGCTGAAGAATTGGTTTAATTAAATTGAAAGCTCTGGTGCTTGTGGTAATTGTTATTAAGGAATCTATATCCCATCAGAGCCCTCTCCCCTGGAGTTTGCTCCCTCTGCTTTCTCTGCATTGGGTACGGAAATTGCCTCTCTCCTTAGGCAGATGCAGCCACAGACCCAGAGATTACTGTGGGGTGACTCTCTAGTGTGGGGTTTGGGTGCAGCAGCAAAAAAACCCCAAAAACAACAACAACAAACACCTTGATCCCAGCCTGACCTTGAATTTCCCTGTCTTGGAGCTCATTCATTTCTTCTGCAAAAGGACAACATATGCCTTCTCTCAGGGCTGGTTACCAGGGACACATAACATAGGCGATGGTTTCTTTTGGAGCCTCTCTACTGTTTCTCTGCACACAAGGAGGATGGTTTCTAACATTGCCCACACCACTGGGTTCCTGATGCCCCTGAGCCACTGCCATCTGCTTCTTGGGCACCAGTTGGCTGTTAAAAATACCTAGTCTGTCTCTTTTTGATGCTACTAAAGCAACTACATTCCAGAAGTAGATGTAACAGCAAACTTTTTATCATGCATACAACAACAGATGTAAAAGGCAACAAGTGGAGGCAACAGGAGGTAGTTTAGATAGTGGAAAAAGTCCTGGAGGGACTTGGGATTGACTCCCAACTATACTAAGTATTAGGTTCATAAATTTGGGAAGTCCTGGGTGTTAACTCTGAATTGTGCCTTAGCCAGAGTTGAGTCCTACCTGATTCAGCCTGGCTTGACTCTCCAGGGTTCAAAATCATCCTAAAGCTTCTGGATCAAAATAGAGGTGAACCATGAGAGACTATGGACTCTGAAAAACAGTCTGAGGGGTTTGAAGTGGCGGGGGGGTGGGAGGTTGGGGTACCAGGTGGTGGGTATTATAGAGGGCACGGCTTGCATGGAGCACTGGGTGTGGTGAAAAAATAATGAATAATGTTTTCCTGAAAATAAATAAATTGGAAAAAAATAGATGAGTTGATTCCATATACTTACAATAATATTTTGGCTATCAATTATCAAGCATTTATTGGGTCTCTATCCCTATATACTGTGCTATCATCAGTCAAGTCAGGGAAAGGGTCATCTTAAAAGTCAAAGAGAAGCCTTTGAAGCATTTTCATTCTTGGATGTTCAACAGGCACCAGGAATTAAACAATTAAGAACTGAGTAGCAATATGCAGGGTGCTATGTAAACAGGATCAGATAGAATAAAAAGAGCAATAGGCCAGGATCAGGGTCATTTTCAGTCTTGGACAAAGAAGTACCAAGAATAGGGCAGATGAGATCAATGCTGTCCTCCCTAGATACTATGGATCTCTGACTCTCAACCAAGAGATCTTGTAGAGCTGAGCAAGGGTACTCAGGTGCTAGCAAATTGAACTGTGGCCTGGATGCTCCTCCAAGAGGAGGACAGGGCATAGCTGCAAGTGTGTGCTGTGACTCTGCCAGGCCTTCATATCCCAGGCAACCATCAAGAGGCAGGTGGCCAGAGCAGAATGGAGGCCCCAAGGACTTGGGAAACCCACAGACCATATGTTCACACCAGTGAGAGTGAACAGCAGGGTAAAGGGAAAAAGCACAGAGGTCCTATCTATAGCATGGAAGAGACGAGGTGAAAATTGGACAAATTCATTAGAAGAAAAGGAGGTCTTGAAGAGTTCAAAGTCAAGAACAACTTGACAATATCAGTGTGGACCTCAGCAGACCTCAAATTCTCCGAGAAATTCTTTATTCCTGAAGTACTAGGCTGAAACTCAAACTAAATCCAGCTCAAGGGAAAGAGAGAAGGTTTAGGGTGAGTATGTGTATGTGTGGGGAGGAGAGGGAGAGGTTGAACTTTTAAATTCCATCACAGCCAATTATCACAACTGTGTCCATTTTTCTAGCCTGCCAGCCAGAGTCAAAGACTGTGTACATTTGAAAATTTCCAACCTTTGAAAACATTACTGTGAAGTTGAAAGTTCCTGGTGTCTTCTGATTAAACATTGTGCTAGGTAATGACTGTTTTACTTCTTATTCTTTTTCACCCCCTTCAAATTACTGATTGTTGTCTGACATTAGGGCCCCATTTGCTCTTATTAAATTAACAAGCCTACAAAACTCTTAATGGATTGAAACTCATCAAATGTTTGGAAATGAACGGCAGTCTTAGGATTCTTTCCTTTTTAATGTGTCTCTGTGTGAAACGTCTCACTTTCCCTTATACTTGCTTAGGCTCAGACAGCCACATACAGGGACTCAGGTTTTGATTCTTGGCCCACCAGAGGCATCAGTCCACACAGATGCAGAAAGTTGAGTGTTTGGGTGGTTCTTCCAACTGGCAATGTGCTGTTCCGCATAACCCTTGACTTTGTGGCTGCACCAGGTGATTTCTACTTTTCTTCCAAGGATGCCTTAGGAATTTTGATGCATTTGAAAAGACATTACTAGAGTGTAGTCGGCAGTCATCAGACAGGCTTATTCCCCCTTTTAGGGCAGCCTAACTGGTCTGCAAAGTGGTTAAACTTTCTCTATGACCAGTTGTGGGCTAATGTCATCCCATCTTCTCTGGACATTTCTCCTTTTCTGATGCCATCCTCTTCTAGGAGTAGACCATTTTTACAGGTTCTAGTTGAGATCCTCAGCTTTGCAAAGGGTGGGAATTCTTGAAACCATCACAGAGCTTGGGGTCCAATGAATAGCAAAACCACCCAAGTAAGAAGCATCCAGAGAAAACTATACTGGCTCTTGCCCTACAAGCCAGAAAAAAAAAAAAAAGATGGGATGATGGGGCAATGTTCCTCAAATTTCAGTCATCAGTTGGCCTTGGGAGGTGGGCTTGCTACATGAACATTTAGGTCCACGTGTGTCTGTAGGAGGAGCCAGGTAAAAATTAAAGGATCATGAATATAGCCAAAGGGACATACTTTCCTCTCTAGCCTGCAACCACTCCCTAGCTTTAGACAACCACACAGGCACAAAGCCAAGTGCCCCTAGACACATGTGAATGGAGCAAAGGGTGTGCCTGCTCACTGAGCCTTCGCCCTGGGAGCGACTCTGCTCTTGACTCCCTGTTCTCCCAGCTGTTCACGAGCATAGACGCACATACCTAAAATGATCCTAGTGGAGGCTTTCCAGATTGGTCCGCCTGCTGTTAGGACTACTTCACGTAGTTAGGAACCATCTGGCAGTCCTTAGGAACATCACAAGTTACTTTATGCTGTTGTTCCATGATCAGATCTACTCAGTATTTAGAGCTCTGCCATTGGCTTGTATTAGGATGTAGGGGTTTCAAATCTCCAGTCTGTGGGATCGGGAAAAATGTCTCCTCTATGTACTTGAAAACCAATATACACATTGTAGAACAAATAACACCTCAACCTAAAGGAGGTTGCTGCAAACC
Source organism: Neogale vison (assembly GCF_020171115.1). NCBI lineage: Eukaryota > Metazoa > Chordata > Mammalia > Carnivora > Mustelidae > Neogale > Neogale vison. The sequence continues at coordinate 211,117,048 of NC_058094.1, forward strand.
TCCACTATAATCAGGCAAAGGAAAGAACATATAGGGTTTCTTCCCATGTCTGAAAGCTGAATCCTGGTTACCTTATCCCCGCCTACTGCTCAGCGGCATGACTCTGGCCATCAATAGTTAACTCCACTTGACTCTAAAGCATAGACTACCATCCAGAACAAGGATCTGGGCTATGGAGGATCCTGCCAGGACCAGCATTGATTGGCTTACTTGATTAGTTGGTTAATTGAATATCACTGCTTTCTAATATAATTAAAACAAGATAAATACTGGGGCTTCATCGTGTAAGCAAGGGCCATTAGTGATCATGGTGCACACCCTGATTAAACATGCAGTCAACTGGGAGGATAATTTATGAACTTGCAAGCCTCTAGTGCCATTCCATGGTTTGTAGTGCCTTGAGATATGATGTGGTTGGCATGGAATTCCCTAAACGGTTGTGGTTTCCCGTCTCTTGGGAAGGGAATTTATTACACAGGGAAATATGCAGGATGATCTCTCTTTCCAGGGAGGGTTACTCCATGCTTGCCACAAAGCTCCTTTTAAAGTGTCAGAGAAGGATACCCAAAACAACGAGCAGGGGACCATCATAACTGTTTAACTCTTTGCCTCACTTCCCTCAATCCTAAATATAATACTGTCCTTATATCACTCACTCTCTGTTATCCTTTCTTTTGTCCTATCTTTTATCATCAAGCTCATCATGAGCTTGAAACTTTGTTTGGATTACTGATATGATCATTAAATGCTTACTAATACTTATGAAGAATTACTGTAAGCAAAGCAAGTGTGACTAGAGGGAAGGGCACAGGAATTATTTACTTGGGAGCCAAGGGCTACACACCCCTTCTGCTGCTAAGAGGAGTAGCTAAAAGCTCAGCCTTTTGCCTCATATGCACAGGGGTACCCATGGCATAGTTCACCCCCATTGGACGTGTCAGACAGTGGGTCCCTCAGGAGGAGGCAGGTTGCCAGACTTGGTGGAGCACAGGTGTTAGCCTTCTTCACTTGGATGTTGTCTGTTGCTTTCTTGGTCAGCTGAGGCATGTTTCTGGCACCATAACTGCTGGCCCAATTGGTAAATGTGTGATATGGGTAGAGAAGTGCCATGTCCGCATTCTTGATGACCCCAGTGATATCTAAGCTGTCCCTTCTTACAGCAAGAGGTAGTAGCTCTGCATTGAGTACTGGTGGGGGTCTTGGTGACATGCAATTGGTAGCGGATTTGGCATATCTCCAAGGAAGGTGCTATATAAATACACAGTATTATTATTTTATTAGCTTATGTTCTTAATTTTTGGAATGTGTCCAGATGTGCTGACTGGTGAACAAACAATAGAGATGGGAAAGGAGTGGAAAGACTCTGCTGCTAATGCCTAGAGCAGAATGGAATGCCACATCAACTCTGCCTCAGAGCTGGGTAGTGTTCTGATGACAGGTTAGATGTGTCTGGAAAAGCCAGCAAGATCTGAGGTGTAGATACAGTTCTGATGTAGAAATAACAAAAAGCTGACCCAGTGATGTGACTCTGAAACCTGTTTCTGCCCCCCCCAAGGACATTTTTCTGTCAACTGTTGCCCTTCCAAAAAACATGTCCCCTTAATGATTTTATTTTATTTTATTTTATTTTTCTGAGAGATTGGCTTTATCTTGGTGTCCTCTTCCCTGAGATGCTGCCAGGTTTGGATGAACAGGGACACACTGCTGGGATGTCTGATATTTCTATTACTAGAAAGAAAAGAAAGGAATGAGGCAAATAGGGGAACCTGCAGAGGGTAGCAGGAGCTGTCCTTAGCACATTATGGAAAGTCAGTGCTGAGGCCCACACCTTTAATGGGAATGACAAAGAAACGTGCTTGAGGGGTTGACAGGAATAATCGAGAATACCAGCATGCTCAGAAATCCATTCTGTTCATCCTTAGGTTTTCTAAGAGCTGAACTCATCTTCCTAAATGCTTACTTGGAGAGAAAAAACCATGTGTAAAGAGATATGTATATGCAGAGAAATGAGGACATATCTCTACCTACAGCTTTGTTATTATCTTGCCATAAAATAAATGTTTATTAATTTCCATACCATGTATGGAGGGAGCTGCCACATGTGAATTACTTTCATCAGTAATTTCTGTGCTTGTGACTCCTTCAGTTATATGTACCAGGGGGAGGGTTTCCAAATAAGAACTGGAAAAGAAGGACAGAGTCACAGATGATAGGTAAAAACATCTAGAAATTATAGACTGATTGAGGTCAGCAAGAACCAAGTTTTTCAATATATCCCCTGGGGGCTAGAGCCAGACTTTCTCCCCATGGCTCCAAAATTACTTGGCAGTTTCATTAGGGTAAAAGGCAGTGTAGCCTCATGAGTGCAGAGAGTGAAGGTTGTCACTTAAAATTTAGATGGACTTAACAACCAAACGCTTAGAAAGAATGGCATTTTGATGGTCTGCTCCTGCTTATCAAAGAAGTTGCTCAAATTTGTAGGATAGAGGAATGAAAGTAAGGAGGGTTTTAATTGCATTATTTGCTGTGAATATGTCTATACCTATATAAAAATTCAGGAAATCAGTACTGTTAAGAAAACCTGACGTCCAGGCACAATCATTGAGGATGCGGGGGGAGCTGTCCTCACGTTCTGGTGCTGAAACATTGAACTTCTGATCTTATCATTTGAAATGTTTCCATGATACGAATTAACACTTCCTCCCCCCACCCCACCCCCCCGGTTCTGGGTAGAGTTGCAGCTCAACAATACATAACCAATGTAAAGCTAAAAGAGTACTTGTCTCATAGCTAGAGGGTGGAATTTTATGTAAAATAATGGGAGACTATTCTTTGAACCTTTCTTTTCAATATGATAAAAATGAATAGTGCACATTTGTATCGGCTTCTTCTTTCCTTCATAGGCACACAGAAACTGAGATTCCCAGTCCCACTGCAGTTAAGTGAGACCAGGTGACAAATTCTGGCCAGGGAGGATGTGGTAAGAGTGATAGGTATGACTGTTGTGCCAAAGCATTTAAGATGTATAACCATTTAGCTCTCTCTTTCCTCCATAGCAACAATGATATAGACCATGTCTGATATAGCAGAGGCAAGATGGAATCAGCCTCTATCCTTGAGTTCCCATTTGGGGAAGCATCTTCCCTAGAGAACTGCTGAACTGACAGTTAACGTTGAATGAATGAGAAATAAAATGTTATGTGTTAAGTCTTTGAAATTTTGAAGCTTATCCTATTCTACCCTATCCTATCTTAACTGATACACTTGGTTACTCATTTTGGAGTCTTAAAACCAAGACTATCACGATAAAACCTCCATGCTGTTACCAAATGCATCAAATAAATATATAGGGAAGAGGAAAATTTTTTCACTTGGGGAAAAAAAGATACATATCTCACAATGTCCACCACAATGATGACTTGAATGTTGGTTTATTTGGGAAAGCTATGAAAGAAATGTTTCCAAAGACTTGTGTTTCTATTTGGCATAGAATTATATTTCTGAATTTCCTTTTAAAATGGTGAAGGAATCTGTGTTGAATTTCTGATGATCACAATTCTACCATGCAGGAAGAAGCCGAGTTAAGATCAACATCACTGCCATGGAATGATGGATGTAACCATCAAGCAGAGGTCAAAGAGGATGAGAACTGAAGAGAGACCATGGGATTTGTTGAAGAGGTAGTCACAGGCTACCTTTTTAATAGAGTAGTTTCATTGGAGAAACCATATTGCAGAGGGTTGAGGAAAGACTTAGACGTAAAAAAATCAAAGTAGGAAATCTAATGCAGAAACTTGAAGTATTGCTGGTGAAGGAAAGAAACAGGGCTATAGTTAAAAAGAGAAAAACAAAACTTGAGTTTGACTGAAGATAGGGGTGCGAGAACAGAAGACAGGAAGAAATAAAAGATAAAAAATGTAGACGGAAAATCCTCCGTATGTTCGAAGAAGGTAGGATTCAGAGCACAGGTGAGAGATAACTTTTTATGAAGACAGGGAACATATGAGGGTTTGGAAAGGTTTTCCTTCTGTATTTCTTATTTCTTTGTCTGAGCCCATGGCATCATCATACAATTAATTTCTACTGACTGAGAACTCCAGGAATCATCTTGAACTCCTTCACCTCCTTTACACTCCCTTACATACTGTTATCACAAAGCTGTTTAACCTCTTTAGTATCCCTTAAACCTCTACCTTTGTGAAGCTTTAAATTCGGTTGGAGGCATTCTAATCAGTTTTAACCCTTGCCAGCTGGGTGACTTCAGGTAAATCACACACCTCTCAATTTCTCATCTGTAAAATGGAAATAAAAATAACGACTTTGTAGCTCGGCTGTGAAGATTAAATTAAATAAGTACCTGTCACAGTGATAGTAAAAACTTCTTACTTGGTTCTCCCTCGTGCTAAGGAAAAAAAAAAAAATATATATATATATATATATATATATATATTTCCCATTTTTTAAAATTTGTTCACTATTTTGCCACCAGAATGATCTGTTTGACATTCAAGTCTGTTATGGTCTTGCCCCTGCTTAAATCATGTCAATAAATCTATTGTTTACGGACTAAAATCCAGCCCTTCCCCCTTTTTAATTATGATCTCATCCGTGTACAATTCTATAGCTTTCACTAACCCCCCACCTCAATTTGCGTTCCAATGACATTAAATTCCTCATAGCTTTCCAAATTATTATGTTTCAAGTTTTCTTTGACTTTGCAATGTTGTCCCTTCTGCCTGGAATGTCCTTTTCCTCTCTTGCTCCCTCAGTAAACTCTTATTTATCTTTGAAACTCTGCTCATGTGTGGCCTTCTTCAGGTCCTTCTTCATCAATCCCTTCTCTGTGTTACCTCTCTATAATCTAATCAATTCTGTTGTCACACTTAACTTATTGTATTGCATTTATGTATTGACATGCCAACTTTTTTTTTTAGATTATTTATTTATTTATTTGACAGACAGAGATCACAAGTAGGCAGAGAGACAGGCAGAGAGAGAGGAGGAAGCAGGCTCCCGTTGAGCAGAGAGCCCGATGTGGGGCTCGAACCCAGGACTCCGGGATCATGACCTGAGCCAAAGGTAGAGGCTTTAACCCACTGAGCCACCCAGGCGCCCCAACATGCCAACTTTTAATATTACAGGAACTCCTTGAAGGAAGGGATGCATTTTATTTAATTCTATAACTTTCTTGCCTAGGACGGAACCTCATACTGGGTAGGTACTTACTAAATGGTTGAATAAATGAAGGAATTGGCCTACCTGGACTGATAATAATCAAGTTTTACTATAGATAGAAGTGGATCAGTTCATCCCCATATAGTCTACATCTTCATGGAGCAGACATCATCTGTTCTAAGTGATGTCTATGTTTCTGTAATTACTGAAAGGAGCAGTATTGGAACCTCAAGTTAGTGGAAAATACGGTACACTAAACTCATACCTGAGATTCTTTACTTCATGCCTTGTTGTTTTTGAACACACGCGCACACACGCGCACACACACACACACACACACACACACCACCTGTCACTTTGTCGCCGGAATCATAACACCATAGGCTATTTCAGCATTGAGAATTGTATGCAGCTTGGCTGAGTGAACTCAAATGTTTAATTTTCAATTTTTCCTCCTACCTGAGGTCTTGATTCTTGTATATACAGAAAGCTATACTGATGAGTAACAGAATCTATACTTAGTTTTCCACTGGGGTCCTTTCGTGTGACATGGTAATGCAGGTTTCGAGGCAAAAAGGAAAGGGAAGGCAGATGACTCCTGTCATCAGGGAAGATGAATGACTATGGCTCTGACCAGGAGCCTAGGACCCCCTGGATGGGTTTCCCCTTTATAGCCATGTCTGACTATGAGGTCCTAGTGTATGTTTTCTAAATATAGAATAGGGAGAATTTTGTAATTCTAGATAGCACCTGACCATAAGGATTCAAAATAAGAAGAGACAGGTTCCAGATCTAAGAGGAAGAAAGGAATTTTAAGAACAAATTGGAGCCCAAAAGTCCCACCTGAGGAACCTCCAGTTTCAGAAAAATCCTTCATCTTCTGCATCCTCTGCAGAAGTGTGTGGCAGGCTCTGACGTTCAGAAAAGTGGAAGAAATACCTAATTAGGCCTGCCAAACCAAACTCCATAAAAATTAGGTACAGAAGACTAAAATAAACTCAGGAAATGGCTATCATTAGAAAGCAGAGTTTACCTTTAACTCTCTGAAGAAGCGATTGTTCTATGTGGTTAAAATAATTTAATTAATGAGTGATCATTTTTATGGAATCCAGAAGGCTGCCAAGGCATGTCCTCCATTTATAGATAAACACTCTGTAGTCGAGTTCTCCATGGAAAGACATCAGGCCCTCTAGCTGGTCCCACTGATAAGATTTCCAAAGGCCATTCTAGGGTCATTTACTCAGGCAGAAAGGTCCATCAGAAGTAGGACTGGTCATGCTGATTATCCCGTTTTGTCTCTACCTGGGACAAAGGCAGTACTGGAGAGTGGCTAAGAGAACAGACGCTTGAAGTTTAATCCTATGTAAACCCTCATAAACTGTGTTATCTCGGGGAGGTTGCTTAACCTGTGTGTGTCTCAGTTTCCTGTTCTATAAGTTTGGGCCCCAAACTTGCCACAGACTGGGAGAAAAAATTTGCAAATCATATATCTGACAAAGAGATGTCAGAATACATAAAGAATTCTCAAAACTCCATAATAGGGAAACAAACAATCTGGTTTTTTAAGGGTAAAAGATTTGAACAGACACTTCCCCAAAGAAGATATAGAGATGGCAAGTAAGCACATGGAAAGATGTTTATTATTATTAATCAGTAGGAAAATGTGAATTAAAACCACAATGAGACATCCTTACATATCTACATGATTGGCTAAAAACAAAAACAGAATACAAACACAAACAACAAGAATGCAAAACAGATGATGCCAAGTGAATGAGGATGGGGGATATACTGGGACTCTCATACACGGCTGGGAAAAGTGCAAATTGCAGCCAGCCGTGAAGACAATTTAACCATTTCTTATAATATGACTTAGAAATCCCACTCCTAGTATTTACCTAAGAGAAACGAAAACTTACGCTCAGATACAAACAGTCTTTATAGGGGCTTTATTTATAATCACCCAACAACAGAAGCAACCCAAATAATATCATTCAATGGTGAATAGGTAAACTAAGGTACTACATTATATATATATATATATATATATAATACTTAGTACTACACACACACACACATATATATACATACACATATATATGTATACAAAAGGTTTTTCATATATATTATATATTTATTATAAAATATACATGTATTACACATATATTTTATATATTACATATTATACATATATATAAAAGGTTTCTATATATAGGTTTCTCTCTCTCTTTTTCTCTCTCTCTCTCTCTATATATATGTATACACACACACACACACACATATATAAAAGGTTTCTCTCTCTCTCTCTAAGGTTTCTACATATCATAGATTACTGCTCAGCAAATAAGAAGGACAAACAACATGGATGAATTTAAAAACATCGTGTGGAGTAAAAGAAGCCAGATACTGGTGTAAGGTGATACCTCAATGTGGTTTTAATTTGAATCTCCCTGAGGGCTAATGATGATGAGCATTTTTTCATGTGTCTGATAGCCATTTGTATGTCTTGATTGGAGAAGTGTCTGTTCATATCTTCTGCCCATTTTTTGATGTGTTTGTCTGTTTTGTGTGGGTTGAGTTTGAGGAGTTCATTATAGATCCTGGATATCAACCTTTTGTCTGTACTGTCATTTGCAAATATCTTCTCCCATTCCATGGGTTGCCTCTTTGTTTTGTTGACTGTTTCCTTTGCTGTGCAGAAGCTTTTGATTTTGATGAAGTCCCAGAAGTTTATTTTCACTTTTGTTTCCTTTGCCTTTGGAGACGTATCTTGAAAGAAGTTGCTGTGGCTGATATCAAAGAGATTACTGCCTATGTTCTCCTCTAAGATTCTGATGGATTCTTGTCTCACGTTGAGAGGATGTGGAGAAAGGGGAACCCTCTTACACTGTTGGTGGGAATGCAAGTTGGTGCAGCCTCTTTGGAGAACAGTGTGGAGATTCCTCAAGAAATTAAAAATAGAGCTTCCCTACGACCCTGCAATTGCACTCCTGGGTATTTACCCGAAAGATACAGATGTCGTGAAAAGAAGGGCCATCTGTACCCCAATGTTTATAGCAGCAATGGCCACAGTCGCCAAACTATGGAAAGAACCAAGATGCCCTTCAACGGATGAATGGATAAGGAAGATGTGGTCCATATACACTATGGAGTATTATGCCTCCATCAGAAAGGATGAATACCCAACTTTTGTAGCAACATGGACGGGACTGGAAGAGATTATGCTGAGTGAAATAAGTCAAGCAGAGAGAGTCAATTATCATATGGTTTCACTTATTTGTGGAGCATAACAAATAGCATGGAGGACAAGGGGCGTTAGAGAGGAGTAGGGAATTTGGGTAAATTGGAAGGGGAAGGAGAGACTATGGACTCTGAAAAACAGTCTGAGGGGTTTGAAGTGGCGGGGGGGGGTGGGAGGTTGGGGTACCAGGTGGTGGGTATTATAGAGGGCACGGCTTGCATGGAGCACTGGGTGTGGTGAAAAAATAATGAATACTGTTTTTCTGAAAATAAATAAATTGGAAAAAAAAAAAGAAGCCAGATACAAAGACTATGTATTGCATGATTCCATTTATTTGGAACTGCAGAAAAGGCAAAAACTATTGTGATAGAAAGAAGGTCAGTGATTTCCAGGGGAGGGACAAGTGGGGAAAGATCCACTGCAAAGGAGCATGAAAGAACTTTGGGGGGTAATAGAAATGATGTCAGGACCATAGGGGTGACTGCATTGCTGTATGCCCTTTTTTTTTCAACTTTAAGAACTATTTTTTTTTTAACTAACTTTAGACTTAACAAAAAAAGTTGCTCAAATAAGTAAAAAGAGTTCCCATATCCCCTTCACCCACGGTTCCCTAATGTTTAAGAGAATAGGTAACCATATTACAATTATGGAAGCCAGGAAGTTAACATTGCTAACAATTTGCTAAGTTCTAGATCTTATTCTAATGACACCAGGTCTTCTACTTAATTTCCTATTCATTCCAGGATTTCGTATTCCATTTAGGTATGATATCTCCTTTGTCACCTCTAATTTGTAATAATCTTTCCTTGTCTTCCTTACTTTGACACTTTTCATGAATACTACTCAGTTACTTTGTAGAATGTCTTTCATTTTGGGTTTGTCTGAGATTTTCACATAATTAGAGTGAGGTTTGCATTTTTGGCAAGAATATCAGAGAAGTGGTACTGTTTCCTTCTCAGTGCATCTATCAAGGGGTTCATGATAGTGATATGTCTTGATACTGATGTTAATTTAACCTCAATCACTTGGCTAAGGTGGTTTCTCCACTGTAAAGTTGCTATTTTTCCCCAGGTAGTTAATAAATAACCTGGAGGACATATTCTGTGACTGAAAATATTCCATTTTCCTTCGAACTTTTGCCCACTGATTTTTGTATCCAATGGTGGCTCTTCTCTGCAACAATGATTATTGCAGTGCAATTTTATTTTTTCCTTCTTTCTTTTTATTTTTATATTTTAGATCATTTTGCTTTAAAATAGTTATAAATTCATGAGAAATTGAAAGGATAGTACAGAGAGGGTCCTATGTATCCTTCAGCCAGTTTCCCCCAATGGTTGCATCTTACAAAACGATAATATCATAACCAAGAATCTGACATTGGTGTAAAATATGTATATAGTTCTGTTTCATTGTATCACAGGTATAGATTCCCGTAACCACCAGTGCAATCAGGATAGAACTATTCCAGTACTACCACATAACTTTACATACACTTAAAATTGGTGATAATTGATTATACCTCAATCAAGCTGGTAAACCACAGAACACAAAAAGACCCCAAACTCTGTCATCGTTAACAGTAAGCAGCATGGAACTATTAGTTTCCATGGTTGCTGTTTTCCCAAGGAGCATCTCTCTTCTGTGCTAGGGGTGCTTGTAGACTAAGATGCTCAAAACAAAGGCCAGTCCAATCAATAAGCTAAGGATATAAGGGCCCACTCCTTTTAATTTGCATGACTCCCTGACTGTTGCTATACTGGGTAAATTAGACAAAAAAATTTGTCACCAGCACCTGGACCTAGTGCTTACTCGAGCACTGTTGGAGATTTCCAAAATTGTCTCCTATGCATCAGTGTGGGCTCACATTTCTTTCTGTCTTCTCTGTCATGGTGACTATCCTTTTACTTGAATATGCCAAGTGCATCCTACTTCAGGGTCTTGCCACGTGCAGTTCCCTCTGTCTAGAATGTTTTCGTCATAGATACTCAGTAGCCAGCTCATATGTCATTATTCAGCAAGAGCTTCCTGAGCCTTGTAGACCAAACCTGTCCCCTTCTTCCAGTTTCAGCTTCTCTCACGTCACTCCATCTTACTCCTACGGCACCGACCACTAGAAGAAATTATCTTGGTTCTTTATTTGCTGACTTGTTTATTGTCCATTCTGATCCCCCTAGCATGAAGCTACATGCATGCCTGGGCATCATCTGTTTTGTCTACTGCTGGATCTTCACTATTGCCAGGGACTCTGACCATGCCCCTCACAGCAGAATTTCCTGGCCACCTTACTTCTCATTGTCCCTCCTCTCTTCTCTCCTTTAACTCTCTTTATGTGCTCTCCCCATTCCAACACATATCTATTGAGATAGAAAAGAAGGACACAGTTGCACTGGAGGAATCACAGACGAAGCCAGAGACTTCCGCTCACTCTCTCCCAGGCTTCTTTGCAATGATTCTTCCTTTCCCGACCCCTTTCCTTGGCTCTCTGCCTGTTCTTAATGGGTGCCTGCAGGAGGAATGCCCAGAAAGGAGGACTCCCACTAAATTTTCGCTAAGCTGTTTATTCTCAAACTGCATTTAAGCTAATAGAAAAGGCTTCACGGGAAATCTGGAGGCTTCTTGTCATCCTCATGCTTGCCCTTTGCCTCATTTCAATCTAGTTAGCCCCGTTATTATTTTTCCTGTGGAATGGCATATATCCGTGCCATTAATTCCACACATTTCTAGGGGGGAAAGGGGGATTGAGAGGAAGGAAAGACTGATTATTTATCAAGTAAAAGACATTTCTTCTCTCTCTGGACAGCCAGGTGGATTTTCTGAACTCATTTCTGCCCTGAAATGGGGCAGCCGCTTCTGAAATGAGTCCTCTGTGTTGGGGTGGGCTCTGTTTTTATGGCCAGTGGGTAATAGCATTTCCTGATTTATGAATTGGCATCTGGGGTAGGTGCTGAGCCCCTAGATGGATTCATCATGGGGAGAACAGCCATATAAATAATCCTGTCACATAAAATTATTGTTCTCATTTTGATTTTTAAAAAATGTCCTTTTGTGTAGTGGGATTTAGGAGATTTTAGTGGGAAAGCTGGAGAAGGATGAGTTATTTGGCCCCCCTTTTTATCTATAAGATAAAAATGTACAAGTATTCTTCAGAAACAGTGACTTGCTTAGAAGACAATTACCAAAATGGTTTAATTATTTGGGGGGAAACTTGGCACTTGACTTAAAGTCAAAGCTAAGGTCTTCACCTAAGGAAAGATGTAGGGAGATTGGTCTCATGCATCTGACCCAGGCTCCATCGGGGATTTAAAAAAAATTGGTAAAGAGAAGATCATTTCATGTTTCTCTCATCTTCCCCAAATCAGTGTGAGGATTCATTTAAATGCACCAAATACTTATTGAGTGTCTACATGGTACAAATTGCCATGTGGGCCTCCTGGGGTTGCCAAGACAAACATAAGCAGGAGCTCGCAATGCAGAGGACGTGGGTGTGGATGACTCAATGTGGAACGCAGGTTTGAAGCACGCACATGATTTCCCTGGTGACACGAGTAAAGGGGATCCTGGACAGATAGTAGGACAGAGGCAGAGACCCAAGGGTGAGGGATGCACATCATGACTGAGCAGAAAACTGGTAAATGTTGGCTGTTAAAATTTTGCTTCAGATTTTTCTCCCGTCATGAACTTGTAACCTCCTGAAGGACAAGGATCCTGCCTGACTTCTTTTGTACCCATCTCTTTTCCCCCTGACCTTGAAGCTTAACACATAATAAGTTAGAACAACCACCTTGTTTTGTATAAAAGGCTGGGTAGTTTCTATTCTAGACTTTGCAACAGCCATATTGACTTGTCTCTACCACTCAGCTTCATTGTTGTGGTCCAATCAGCCACAGACCATATGTAAATGAACGGGTGTGACTGGGTTCCAATAAAACTTTATTTACAAAAACAGGAGGTCCATCAGATGTGTAGTGTAACTTACCAGCTCCTTTAGTAGGTCAGCAATATGTGCTTGTTGAATTAAATTGAAAGGAGACCATTTAATAGTAAGTGAATCTCACTTTAAAAAAAATCAACTATGAAAGACAAAGTAAATGACTGCAGAACATATTAAAAGAGTTCTTTTCTTTCTTTCTTTTTTTTTTTTTTTAAGATTTTGTTTTAAAGTAATCTCTATACCCAACATGGGTCTCGAACTCATGACCCTGAGATTAAGAGTTGCATGCTCTGCTGACTGAGCCAGTTAGGTGCCCCCAAAGAGTGATATTCCACGCAGAAAGATTTCTATGGTACTCAGAATATATAACCTATTATAGAAGCATAGTTTAAAGAATGGATCCCTTCCATACATGGAATTTCTAAATCTTCTCCAATATGCAGGATGTTGTGTAGACACAAGGCTCCGGGGGGTGGGGGAGAGAAACAGGAGTCTCTTTCCTCATTTCACTAGCCTAGACAGGAGCAGTAACAGGCATCTGGGAGTGACAGCCAAGGGAACAGGGGGAAGGAGAGTTCCAGCTGGTGTGTCCTTGGGGAGGGGGCCACCTAAGGCTGTTGAGCTGTCTCTAACTACTGTCTAACCATAGGGGCTTCTGTTCATTCCTCTAATTTATTTCTTTGTTTTCATGGCAGAATAAACTCCGAATTCCAGGGGTCAACTAAGTGCCTGCCACCAGCCCACATGAGGCCAAAAGAGACTCTGTGTCATCCGTCAATGCCAGCTACTTAATAATGACCAGCCTCTTCGCTAATGGCCCGAGGAAGGGGTCCTCGGGCAGCAAAGGCTGTGGCAGAGACCTGCAGGCAGCTGCATGGGGAGAATATTTTGCAGGAAGCATTTCTGCTGGCCACTTTCAAGGGCATACCCACCCATGCTCAGCTCTTTAGGAAAGTAGTAATTAGTTTTATTCCCTTCGGTGCACATGGCAAATGCAGCAGGATCTGGCATTTGGAGAACCATTGGAGTCTGCCCTTCTCATCTTGACTTGACTCAGGTTTACATTTATAACTAAGAAATATCAGGACTGTAAGGTGATTTAGGGGCTGTGCTCAGTTCCCACAGACAGAAAAGAAACTTGAAGTGTTGAGGCTTTACACAAGGGGAGGCCACTGCAAAGAAAGGCTAATCATGACTGCACGGACCCTGTACCACCCAGCGTCTCTTGCAAACTGCAGGTGGTGAACACAATCACTAAACAGTAAGTGCCTCGAGGGCATCTTTGTATGTTGTCAGCATGGGGACTACCCACAGAGCTGCAGGAACAAAGATTTCTAGGCCTACATAGTCCATTATGGTCATCCGGACAGTGCTTCCTCACTGGTGTGTGGTGGTGTGCTCCAATGCCATGGATAGGCCATAGGTGTCCTACCATGTTGATCTTTTCAGCCCTTGGAGCCACCAGGAAATGCCTGAAGAAGACGGTACTCCTGGTCCCTCTCTGGTTATGAGGGCACTTCTCTCACCCCAGTGAGCTATAGAAATACATTCATTACCACGTGAATCGTAATGAAATAACAGGTTAGAATGCATTGATGGTTCACAAATGGGAAAACTAAGACTCAATAATCAAGACCTTGTGGATCAAGAACTTGATTACAGTTAGCTTTACTCTGTGTCCAATGCCTTTTCCATTACCCCACAGCTGCCACACTGAACTGTCAGCAAATAGACGTGGTTGCCAAATTGTTGACATTGAAAAACTACTTGGATAAAAACCAGCAGAGGGCTAGATGATGTCATCAGCACTGCCTGAAATGTGAGCTGGATGCCCAAAGCTTAAGTAAACTTATTGCCAGTACATGCAAGATGTTACTCCTAGACCAATGGCTTTCACTTTGACCATGACTCACGGCAAGAGACGCTTTACAATGCAACCCAGGGCGCGCGCGCACACACACACACACACACACACACACACATATAGTTTCACAAATAGTACTTACCTTACTGTGCTTGATGGACACTGTTCTTTTTTATTTTATTCTAGTCCATTAAAAAAAAAAAATTCTGGCCATGACCCTTTAAATTGATTTCATGACCCACTAAATTGATTTCTCGACCCACTAATGTGTCATGACCGGCAGTTTGAAAAACACAGGCCTGACCCCATTCCAGCTCTCCCTCCCTCCTCAACGATCAGGAAAATGGAAGGTAAACGTGGAGAAACGTAAGAAAAGAGACTAAGATAAAAAATAAGGAGGAAGGTGAGAGGAATACCAAAAAATGAGAGAAAGGAAGGAATAGGACAAAGGAAAAATGAATGGGAAATGGGAGACATGATGAGCAAAGGCTAACTCTAGACTGATAGACTGGTGCCTATTAGAACAGTTCTCAAGATCCACCATCATATTGGCCATAGTTACTACACAATATACAAAATATCCTCTGCCAGCTTGTACGGCCGCAGCCATGATCGTGCAATCTGCTTGTCTACAGAATGTCTTATCTGTCAGCATGACCTCAAATTCTTTACCATCCCTCCCAGAGAGAATGTTCTGTTTGCTGTTCAGTGATCTGGGCTTTTGAAAAATCTGGGAGACGTTGGGTAAATTACTCAAAGAGAAAGAAACTGACCATACTGACTCCACCCACACAATGCACGAAGACACAAAGGGTCCTATGGACGTCCAAGCTGGGTCTTAACAACAGCTGTGAAGACAGAGAAGACAGTTGCAAAGGTGATAGGAAAGTGAAGACTAGAGATTGAATGAGATCTACTTAAGAAACTTCTGCAAATTTACATACTCTGGTAGCCAGTGGGTGTCTACAGGGTATTGATGATTGTGTACCTCATAGTAAAAACTTTTTGAGGATGCACCTACAATATACATATTTGTTTATAATGACTATACATGCTCTACTTATTAATATCATTGTGTTATCAACTACACACAATGTTAGGAAATGAAGGTATGGAATAAAGACTTCAATGTTTATTTTATTTTATTAATGAATGATACAAACATTTTACGACCTCCAAGAAAATTATTATTAAAAATGGTGGGACTGATGTTAGAATTGGCTTCATTATTTACAAGAGTCTTTACTGAGCACTTAGGGATTGGGGTTCTGAGGTCGAGGGTTCAATTTATTTTGAAACTTTGCTTTCATGGCTGTCATGATGGAAAAAACACCTCACATAGACGCATAAATGCAAAAAAGAGCATTTTGGGCTATATTGACTAAATCAAGGTACTTCTCTTCGGTTTCATGCACCAATTATGCAAAGATTGTTGTTGAAATTCAGCTGGTAGATTTCCATCTTCTCTGATGTCAATCAGCTATTCTTTCAACTAATCGAAAAGTGCTGAATTTTTATATATATATATATTTTAAAAATGGGTCAAAACTCTCTGAAACTCTTCCTTTGGAAGATTGTTTGGCAAGTAGAAAACTCCAAGTTTTAAAAATTTTTAGATAGAAATTTTTAGAGTGTCACACCTACTCATTATCAACAACAAAATCACATAAAGATGAAAATATTTCCAAACATTCTTTTTTTTCTTTCTTTCAAAATGGTCTCCCCATGCTATAAATTCTTCCTGAAAGTGGTTACTTTCTAACACTTTGCTAATGCATTACCTTTCTATCGAGGGGGGAGATGAAGTGTTTAATTTTTTAAAGTTATCGGCAAAGTGACATACTTCTGACAGCTGCTTGTCAGACCTGAAAAGATCAGCGAATGTGGAACATTTCAGTTCTTTTAAAAGAAAAAGTGTTTAATTATGTTTCCATAACCAGCAAACCTCTGGGTTGTACAAAAAATTTTCATGGTTACTTCCATCTCAAATTGTAAAGATTCTATTTTGAGAGTTGTTTTTACAATATTGATATCTGTTGCATGTAAACTGAAAACTTGTTGTAATATCTTGAAACTGAATCAGCCAGTAAGAAAACCAGTATCACCGCTGGGGGATATGGAGCTCCCATGTACTTCAATGCCTTTCTGACACATGGATGTTTGATATACAGCCCAAGGCAGGGTAAACAGTTCCCAGTACCAACTGTATATTAAATATGAGCAAAGCCTAATTTCTTGTTTTAAATGGAAAATAAAAAAGAAGCGCTTAGTGGTTTCTTCCTTTGTCCCATTGGATCTTTCTTTGTCCTTCTTTGCATCAAAGTGCACTTTAGTGCCCCTACACTAGGCAAGAAAAAGGGTGCTCGGTGGTTTAGAGTTTGTGGTTTTAGGTCTTTGATGTTCTGGAACAAAACAATGAAAAATAAATGTAAGTCTAAATCTCTAAATCATGTGAATTGAGGGATATCAGGTTATCAACACTTATTTAATTGTTGAAGATAGAGTAATAAATATCTGAAAATAAACAATGACCCCTCAATTAAGAACCATCTGAGCAGATGTAAAATGATAGGATACATTAATTCGGCCAATCCCAGATGTATAACTTTGAATGGCAACAGTAGGTGAGAGGCAGGATTTTAATAATTTTAATAAAATTGGTGGCTTTCAGAGAAGGACAATGAGTTGTCAATTAAGGCCAGGGCTAAATTCAGAGCTGAAGAGGGTTCTAGGCACCTGGGAAGAGGAGGGAATACAAGTGAGCCCCAGCAAGCCAAAGGTCAGTGAGCAGTAAGGGAAGAAAAGTAGCCTGAGGTCCAAGTGTAAACTTGAGACTCGGATCCAAAGAACCCGCCTTTCCTGACCTCAGGAGAGTCGAGACAGAATTCAGCCCATGCCTGGAGATGGAACAGCACTAAAGAAGAGAGGCCAAGGTGAGGCTAGAGCCAGGCAGATCACCAGCAGCGAGCAGGGGGAGGAGACCAGAAGAGGTGGCAAAGATCGAAGTCTTTCTTCCAGTGAAGGATCCACACTCCACCAGCTGCTCTGGGAACTTCTGGTAAAGCGAATTGTGTGTTCCCATGAGCTTGGAGACTTCTAATACTCATCAGCACACCAAATGTTCTAAGAGATCTGCTTAACTCAGATTTCTCCAAATATATTTGACCAAAGAAAACTTTAAAAAGAAAGAAAGAAAGAAAGAAAGAAATGTCCTGCCAAACTTTGATTCTGAGAAGAATATTTGGGTAATCCTCAACTAATTGGTGCTTAAAGCCATCATGAGGCAAAGGGACAGGTGGGAGGCCTCCTTCATGCCTCACGTGTCTATTGCTTGTGACCTGAGACACCTTCGCGTTAATGAGACTATTTCTCTCCAAGCCTTGTGGATGAAGGTGGCCTCGGGACAGTAGGACTTTCCCTCCCCTTGCAGGTAAACTCTGGTGTAAGTCGTGACTCCTGCTAGAGACAGTGTGTTGAGGAAGCTATCTGGGCACAGTCAGTGACCACAGCTCCAGCCGAGAGCTGTGGACCCAGGGTGTGGGGTGGCAGAAGAGGGGAGTTGTGGCCAATGGAGGTCACCTGCTCTGTTCTCTGCCACCCAGGCCACCCCACACCAGGGTCTGACGTGCCTTGGAGGAGACGGAAGCGCGTTGATGAATGACGGGAGGAAAAATAGGATGGGCGAAATTATTTTTTTAAAGATTTTATTTATTTATTTGACAGAGATCACAAGTAGGCAGAGAGGCAGGCAGAGAGAGAGAGGAGGGGAAGCAGGCTCCCCGCTGAACAGAGAGCCCAATGCGGGGCTCGATCCCAGAACCCTGGGATCATGACCTGAGCTTCGCAAAGGCAGAGGCTTTAACCCAATGAGCCACCCAGGAGCCCCAGGATGGGCGAAATTTAAAAAAATAAAATGCAGATGCCATTCTACTAGACCAGCATACTGAAGACAATAAAGAGGAAAACTAAGATTTATTGAGCCCTCGTTTTATGCCAGGCACTGCGCTAAATACACTTTCTAGTTTACTCATTGTAACCACCCAGGTGGTGGGCACTTACAGGTGTTCCTGTTGAGAAACTGAAGGTATCCAGAGATTAAATAATTAGCCCAGGGTCCTATACGTAGAAAGTGGCAGAGCCAGAACCAAAAACGAGGGCTGGTGGTTCCAGCTGCTGCTCTGACCTTCCTTCAAATCATCCCGCAGGGAACCCGGTAAACTTCAGCACCCGCTTGGAATCCTTTCTAAGGAAGACATACCTATTTCGACGCTTGCTCCTCCACTCCTTCTCTGTTGTGCATGACTTTAAATAAATATCCAGATAGCCTCACCCTCAATCATTATGCGTTTCCTTGAAATGATGGCATTGTCTTTGAGTCAGTTTCAAATTCATGCCTCCATTGTTCATGCAAAATATCTGAAATGCACTTAAGGGACTCGGATCAGATACAATTCTGCCATTCGTAATTTTTCCTTTTATGCTTATATTGCATTTGGTAAAGTCCTGTGGCATCACTAATGCCAACTAGTCATCTTGAACAATGGCACAAATTAACATGCATCTATTTACTTTTGAAAATGTCTCATCAATATTCAAACTGAGAACACAGTTCGCTTAAGTATCCGATATTCCCAGCCTCTCTTTCAGCAGAACTCAAGCACCAATCAGTCTCACCGAACTGAGCCACTTCCATCCAGGTTCTGTCCCTAGAGGACAGGGGAGTGGGCTAGGGTGGTGGGAGTCAGTTTCTGTCCACACCCACCCTAGCTAAGGGGAGATGGGAGCTGAGTGGTACCCGCAGAATTGAGAACTGTCTTGGGAAATACCCCAAGAGCTCTGGCCTTTAGACCAGAGTCCCCATGATACCTGCCCAAGTGCAGGAGGAGACTGTGTCCTTCAGGCTGCAGGCTGGAGTCTGCTCCCAGCTTAGCCCGCACAGAGACTCCCAGAACAGCGTCTTCCTTCTGCTCTTTTTGATTCTACACTGTGGCACTGCCTGGGCTGAGAGGGCATACAGTGGGCACTTGCTAAGCACACATGGTGGGAACAAGGACCTGGAAGGGGGCAGAGAGGCAGCAGCCCCTGGCCTTGTTTGCCCACGTGGTTGGATTCCCCTTGCATGTTGCTAAGTGGGATATTACAGGTAGTTGTCCTTAAAATGGCACTTTGAGTGCCCCAACAGTCTCGGGATGCAGACACCGAGCGGAGAGGTGATGTGACTGTCAAGGTAATTGCTGGAGACAGATGGTTCATGGAGATCAGGATTAGGAGCTGCCAAGGCGTTTCCCTAATCACCTGCCCCTTGCCTCTCCTGGTCCTCCTCCTGCACCACCCCGTCCCCCATCCCCTGCTGCCCTACCTCTATATACTAGCTCTCCCAGTGTTCAGAGATGAGGGCAGGGAAACCAGCCATTCCCTTCTGCCCTAGGAGTCCTGATGAATGAGGAGCCAGAAGGGAGTTCAGGTACCCAGTCTGTGATAACCTTAAGTCCAGTGGGTCTCAGCTCAAGCACACTAAAATTCCTTCCCTGCAGCAGAAGTAGAGTACAGAGAAAAACCCACTCAGCCCCACAGAGGCTGCCCAGCTCTGTTAACTAGGGTGGATGGGCTCCTGGCTCTTCAGTCTCCTGGAGGATAGCACTGGCAAGTATAAAGGGAAAGCTCAGGCTTAGTATTGTCCGAGGGGTTTCCAAATGGACAGGGGGCATGTGTGACAGGCTGTCCTGGGGAGCTGGTGCCCAGAGCTGAACCAGCCTTCAGCTGCCAAAGTGGGAATAATAATGATGATAATGAAGAAGAGAGCTCCCACAAGTTTCTGAAAGCCTACTACATGCTAGGCCCTTTACATAGCTCACCTTTCATCCTAAAAGCCCTGAAAGGTGGTCATTATCATTTGCATTTGACACATGAAGAAATCGAAGTGCCACCTGCATGAGAGATTTGGTCCGGGGGCAGGGCTGGTGAGTGTGCAAAGGGTCTGGATGGAAACCCAAGTTCATGGCCTATTCGGGACCACCCTGTGCACTCCCTCCTGCATACATTTTAGCCTTGGAGTCACCCCATCTGAGAAATGTCAGGTCACTGTCATTTTCTTTCTTGGGGAGGTGACCAGACTCAATCACATTCAGGTGTTAGAGATTTTATGCCTACATGAGTGACCCCTTGGAAACATGTCTGTTGGAAAAGGAGGGGGCTCCCCTACCTACTCTTTCTATGGGGTGGGTTGACTGTGTCTGGGGCCTCATGTACCTTAAGAGGCTCGAGATAGATGTTGTAAGATGGCTCTTGTCCCAACCTCCCCCAGGCTGGAACTAAGGCAGATTAAGCCAAGGCATCCACGGGGCTACAGGGCAGTTCTGGGCTCCTCCTGTCGCCCCCACATCCCCATTCAGCCCTCAACCCTTAGTGAGCCCTTTTGCCTTCTCAGGCTCATTTTGGAGCCTAAGGAGTCAGGTGTATATTTTCCACGGACAGGACCAGAAGATAAAGATTGTCTGTTGCCCCCACAGAGAGCTCCACGTCCCTCATGAGAAGAGGGGGCTACAGAAAACATCACAGGAGGAACTGATGGAGTGTTCACTTGGCTCCCTGGCCACTGTGCCGTGTGATGCCGCCAAGCCATTCCCTGGGTTTCGGTTGGCCCCTCAGGAGAAAAGGCTGCAGGAGAGAGGTGTCCCCAACAAGCCTTGAAGGCTTTTCCAGTTCTGGGGTTTTGTGATGCTAAGGGGGAAGCCAGGGTCCCAACACCTGGGGGAGTGTAGGAGGCTGGGTCCCTCCAGTACTGCGACAGTAAAATGGAGATGTTCTGCCTTACAGGGAAGGAAGTGAGAAGTGGGAGCATTTCAGTGAGGGCACGCTGGAACCTTCTGGACCAGCTCCAGACAAATGGGAAGGCTTCTATCTGAGTGACCTCGGGTGAAACACCGCAATAGTCTTCCTCTTTTTTCGAGTGTCTGAGACGGCTCCATTTCCTGCCATTCACTCTTAGGGCCCTGCTTCAAGTTCCCTCTCCCAGGAGCTATCAGAACAGTCCGGTCTGGGTGCCAGGAGCAAACGTCCAAATGGGCTTGTCACAGTGTCAGCCATCCAGACACAAATGGTAGCATACAGCCCTGTCCCCTGCAGGGGTGGGAAGAATGACACCAGATGGTCCTGTCACCTCAAGCGGACCTCAGGAGAGGCTCGCCCTGGATCCAGAGCCCAGAGGATCAGAATCGTTCTCACAGGAGCCCAGCGGGGACAGAAACCAACTCCGCGGCTGTACTTATGTGAGATGGGGTCTGCAAAAGCCCGAGATTGCCAGACTTCACATGGGCTGCCCTCAGAAGCCCCCTGGGAGGCAGGCTGGGGATGGGAGGGACACTGAGGCACAAGGAAACAGTATTGGTCCCCCATCACACAGCGGGTCCCAGCAGAGGCTCCACAGAGTTCGGGATCCCAGCCCCAAGTGGCGTGAACCTGGCTTGGACCACAGTACCACCGTCCCTTCGAATCGAACTTCCCCAGGCAAATGTCAACATGGTAAAAATCCCAGTCACAAAGGGACCCCCTCACCAGTCCCATCCCAACAGGCGCACTGGACCAGCTCTGCCTCACAACCCCGAGCACGGAGCTTGAATAGAAACCCGAAGAACAAGGAAAGGAACAGGTCACCAAGCCTCCTCTGTTTGTCCCTTTGTACACCTGTGCCACTCTGGGAAGACTTCTGTGACCACTGCTGGAAACGACAACTCTCTTGCTTTGACGAGGTCTTCAGACCCCACTTACTCTGCCCCATTTCCTTTCGTCCCAAAACATACTATGTGATTTATCCGGGATGATGGCTGCTTCTTTGCTGTGTCCTCTTGCGAAAACTGCAAGCCCCTACTTGACACTTGGGTCCCTAAGGCCGAGGATAGCGAGCTCCTGGCCCCTGGCAGATGCTTAGGGAACATATGTTCAGTGAATGCATGAATCACTGGGTAGGCCCCGGTAGTGGTTTACAAAGCAAGAAGGCCCTTGCCACTTGGCTTATGCTGGAAGGAGCCACGCAGAGCTGCCCCAGCTGGCCCTGCCTTCCGAGGAACTCCGAGCAGCAGGTGGACCCGCCTCCACACCCAGGTCCTCGGCCCCCACAGGTATCTTGTCCAGGATCACAGCTAGGACTGAGTGTCACTAGCTCGTGGGAGTGTCCCCTGGAAGACCCACTGTCACAGGAGTCAGTGAAACCAAGAACGCCATGAAGGATGGCTTTGGCCCAGACACAGCGCACGCGCATCTCCAGAGCAGAAGCGAGTGTTTGAGGTCTCTGGCTTCCAGGCAGAGGAGGGTGGCTGCGTGAAGTGGCAGAGATGCTGAATCTGCCACTTGCTCCGGGGCCTAGCGAGGAGACTAGCCTGGCGTGGGGGACAGCTGCTTCTTCCCCGATGGGGGGCTGCTCCAGGGCCTCCGAGGACAGCTCAGCTCTGCCGCCTCATCTCCTCATTCATCTGCCTCGCTGACATTTTTTCTCACTTCCCTCCCCTCGCTCTGGCAGGTTTTTATCACAGCAGCTGTGGTGTGTACTGACATTCCCTTGGGAGCACGGGAGTCGTAGTAAATACACACCGTATACATACATGCAGATCCGTACAGAGCAGGAAGGAGGCCGATGGGAGACATGCAGGCAGGGACAGATGCAGGAGGAGGTGTGTGTGTGTGTGCGTGTGTGCACATGCACATGCACACATGAACACACATGTGCGTGCACACACATGCACACACAGAGAGAAACATGCGCGCAAATGAACACACACGTGCACACACACATGAACGCGCACACACACATGCACGGACGCATTCTATGGAGATATCCAGCTGTACACTCACTCCGACACACCGAGGAGAAGTGTATATGGAAAGTGAAAGCCTCCCTGGGTTAGATATAAAGAGGAACTCGCATACTCCTAATAGAGGAAATAATATCCTGGGTTGGAATTATTCAACTTGCAAAAATCATGGTAGGTTGGAAGTTCCCTCACTTCTATATGCCGAGCCAAGCTCTTTCCACAGGCATTATCTCATTTGGTCTTCGTCAGTGCCCTAGGAGAGCGATACCATTTACTACATTCCCATTTCACAGACCACAAACTGAGGTGTGGGGCATCTCTCCCAGTGCCTCACCTATCACTGTCCACTCCCCGTTCCAAGGCAGTCCTCCTGGATCCCCGGAAACACTGAGTATGTGTTTGCCTCTCATGGCCTCTGAGCTAGCCGTTCCTTCTCCCTGGAGGAGGACTTGTCCCCAGTTGCCTCCTGCCACTTGGCCTTATCCTTCTTTCTGCTGGACGGTTCCCTTCTTGGGAGGCTTTCTCTGACACTCTTCTTGAAAAGAGCATTCTCCACCATGTTGCTGGCCACCACCTTATTCCCTTGGAGTCTGTTAAGTCTCTCATTGCATTCACCATCCCCTGACATTCAGCGTTCGTTCATTGACTCATTCGTGGTCTGAGTCTCTACCTAAAATATAAGCACTATCAGGCCAGGGATTTTGTCTATCTCACCCCCCACTGAATCTCCAGTATCTGGAGAGTGGCTGACTCACAGCAGGTGCTCATTATTTGTTCATATTGAATGAAGAAATAAGGTACCGAGATGGTTAGTAACTTGTCTGTGGTCACAGAGCCAGGAAATACATAACATTGGTATGCATACACATGTACACACACACACACAAACACACACACACCTCACTCCATTCTCTGCCTCTACTAGTTACACCATCCTTACATTTTCCAACCCTCTAATCACATGACTGGCTCCCCTGACAACCAACAACTCCTCCCCCCCTTCTTTAGAGGATTTCCAAAAGTCACCTAATTAACATAAATTCAGCAGTGGTTGGAAGGAGCTTATTACAAATAACAAGACACCCATTTCACTTTTATGGCTCCTGAGGACTACAGGAACTGAGGAAAAAAGACCAAATGTTATAAATAAAAGATTCTCCATTGCTCTCATCACTCAGGAAATTCCAAGGGTTCTGGTAACCCTGTGGCAGAAATGGGCATGAAGACCAAATGTATGTTCTTCTTATAAGCTACAATATCACAATTAGGTATATACGACTGGCACATCAGATCTCTAATAGTTCTATTTAAGAGAGATAGTTAAAGTAGGCTATTTAAGCTTAAGCAGGCTTAAAGTAGGCTATTTAGGTTAAGTAGGTTTACTTAAATAAAAACACAAAGCAAAAAATAGTTCAGGACAGGGTAAACGTTAGAGCAGGGTTGAACAGATGACCAAAGTTTGCTCTCAAACTTCCTTTGCCAGAAGGGTCGTCTGGTAATTATATGTAAGTTTGAACTTGGGAATTAAGAAACATGAAACAGAATTTGTATCAGTCCCTCTTTTCCAATTCTGGGTCCGTGATGACAGTGGGACGCAATCAATAATTCATTCATTCATTCATCAAATAATTATCAAAGGCCCATTAGGTGAGATTTAGACAGACGAAGAAGACATAGGGCTGCCCCCAAGTTGCTGACAGTCTGGTAGGAGAGAAAGACAAGGAGAGAAAGCCAGCCCTGGGTGAGAAGCGTGACCAAAGAGGTGTCTAAGCAGACGTCAGCAATCACTCATTGTAGATGGGGACAGCACAGCTCAATTTTGAAGGACAAGGCAAAATTCGCCAGATGAGAAAGGGAGGTGTCCTCCAGGCAGAGCCCACATCACAGCTGGCCATCCAGAAACCAACCTGTACACTCCACCTGGCAAAGCATCCTGACACAGCATGCCTGACACCAACCCACCGGCTGACAGTGGCGGGAATATCCCTAGCGCATTTACCGAGCTGCCCTTGGCCTCAGCTCTACTCGGTATGCTCAGCCAACAAGGCAGCCGGTGGGTTCTTGGTAGGCTTTCCACTGGGACTGAATCCCTGCTCCCGGCCCAACTCAGTCTTGACCTGAACTGTTAAGCTCCATACCTGAGACGTCACCCAGAATCTTGATGCCACCACCTGCCTGATTTCAAATATGGCCAATGTCCAGACATCGTGTTGCAATGTCATGAGAACAAGAGCCTCCATTTACCAAGCCCTTACTCCGTGCCAGGCTTGCTTCATGCCTGTTACATGTGCTATGTCATTTGATCCTTGGGACACTATGGGATGTTATTATTACTTCTATGCAGCAGTTGAGAACCTTAAATCTTAAAGAGGTTAAGGAACTTGCCTGAGATCATGCTTAGTACATGGTGAAGCTAAGGTTCATGCTGGGACATTCTGACACCAAAGCCTGTGCACTTAACCATTGTGCTATACCACCACTCCCCACAGAGAATGGGCAAACCCACTGGAGACCAGCATTGGGCCAGCGATCAGGGGCCTTGGGACTTTATTTTGATAGCAGGTTTCCCTCCATCTCAGTGAAGAGCAGCCCCAGAGAGGATGAATGCCCTGGCCCCATACATTCTTGCCTTCCTTTCTTTTCCTACAATCCAGAGCTCCCATCATGCCTCATTCTCCAAGCCTGGGTAGGTACTGACCATGGACCACTCTCCCGGGCGAGCAGAATGCAGAGGACAAGGAGTTCAGAATTCTGTCTCTGTTATCAGAGGGGGCTCCCCATGGCTTATATTTTCCATCTTTGGAAGTTCTTAGATAAAGTTCCACGTTGAGAGATCCTGGTTTTCAGGTAAGGTAAGAAATCCTAAAATAGGTCATGCTTTGTGGAGGCAATGGGTCTTCTCCAAAGGAGTCCTTCTACCAAGGAAAGCTACTTCCCCTCCATGTCTAGAGCCTCAAAAGTAGGCAGGGAGTGGGGAGTGTGGGCTCCATTGAGAAAGTGCAAGAAAGGAGAGCAAAGTTGCTGCTTCAGACCCTATCCTGACTCCTGGGGTCAAATGTTCCTCTGTCAGCCCCACATCGGGCAATCCCCAAACCAGGGCAGCCTCAATGAAGGCACCACAATGGGTCCCAGTGTGGCTGGGTGGGGAGTCCCACACCAAGAGAAGATGTCATCATGCTCTTAGGGAGGGTGGAGCTGCTGTGGGCTGCCAACGCATAATGCACAAGCCCTGGGGGCGGCATAATGTGGTATTCATCTCCTTCCCTATGCAGAGAGGGGACAGGCGGAACAATCCAGACTCTGTCGGCAAGGTCCTCTGGGGAGTTCAGGCCTCGCTAATGAAGATGAATAAGAGATGGGATCTGCCCCTCATGGCTGCTGCCTGTGTCACATACATATTTATGGACTGGAGGGACAGCTCCTGGGAATGACCCACCCCACACAGAGAGGAGAGGGGGAAGGCATGGCAGTGCTAATCCACTCTTGAGATGGGCGTGTCTTGCCGCAGCGGAACACTCTGGGCTGTGAATTAGGGCACTCCAAGGCATACTCTTAAATATGTGGAATTTTCAAGGTGATATGTATACCTTTGCCTGCTGTAGATGCATGAGTCCTGGTCTAGGCCAAGGACCTTGAAGAACTTACTTAGTACTCAGCTGAGTTCCAGAAACAAGCCCAACTTTGCTACTTCCTTCTCAGTATCAGTTAACAGTAATCCCTGCACCCTCTTGTTCTGCCTGGCTTGGCCTCATGGAATTTGCCAGAACTTTGTGCTAGAGTTATAGGTACATACAAAGGTTCAGAACACATGCTGTATCATCTCATTTCACAGACAGAGACCCGTGTTTGGAATCTCCATCCATTTGGAACTATTCTATGATGTTCCCTCAACTAAGATATTTGGGCAACAAATCCTTGTCCACCAGAGACCTCCAGGGTCTAAGAGGGTGACCTTGGTAGGAGATGATACTTTCTGTAGGAAAATCTGGATAAAAAACTTGGGCATTTGTACCATGTTTCTTCAAAAGACAGTAAATGCTGGCCTTGAATCTATACTCACCCATCACTGTGAAGTTAGTGGATTTATTCTAGACTCCCAGAAGTTTTGATATTTTAAATGTTTTATTCCGCCTTTCAGTGCACTCAACCTCAGTCCCCAGGCAATATAACCAAAAAGATACACACTGAGCCGAATAAAACCAATGCCCTCTCTGCAGCTGGCCTCCTGTAGGTTTCTACTGAGCCACAGGATAGTACTTAGCACAAGACAAATGTCTAACAGAGCCCAAGAGCCTTACCTGCCTTTCTGACATGATGTAGAGCTGCTCGTGGTCCTTGGAGAAGGCCATATCCCGGAGGACTGGGCCGGGCTCTACCACCTGCACCGTCTCATACTGGAGCGCGTTGCCCCTGGGCCCATCCACCCGTATCTGCGGAGAAGAGGGAGAGGAGAGATGATATGAGTTCAGATCCTATACTGCCCACAGCTCAGCTTCAGCCCAGAGACCCTCCCAACAGCTAAGGAAGAGGCAGCGAGCTCTGCCTCCATGATGCCGAGCCGGGGCCCTGAATAGAAGCCCCCCAGGGACCTCCTGCTGGGAAAGGCAGAGAGAAGGGAAGGCAGAAGACCAAACCAGGCTCCACAGAGTCTTCAGAGAAGAGGATGGGGTTGGTACTGGGGAGCAGCGGCTGGGGATTGGGTGAACCATGGGTAACTGAAGCTGCTTCAGATCAGAGGGCCATCGTGTAACAGAAAGGCAATGTTATTTGCTAGGTTTGTTCTCAGAAAATAAGTGGGTATAAGAATGTAGGCTGATTCTTGGGGTTGCCTGGGTGGCTCAATGGGTTAAGCCTCTGCCTTCAGCTCAGGTCATGATCTCAGGGTCCTGGGATCAAGTCCCGCATCGGGCTCTCTGCTAGGGAGGGAGCCTGCTTCCTCCTCTCTCTCTCTCTCTCTCTCTGCTTGCCTCACTGTCTACTTGTGATCTCTCTCTGTCAAATAAATAAAATCTTTAAAAAAAAAAAAAAAGAATGTAGGCTGATTCTTTGAGATGGCTACCCAGTTATCATTGCCACACCTTTGAGGAGGAACCAGGCAAGGAGTCAATCCCAGAAGTTCCACGCTCATTCTGGCCATTAACTATTGGCTTCTGCTTCAGCCTTAGGAGTAGATGTAGGTCTTCAAACCTCCTGGAGGTTCTATTCATGTGCCCAGGGAAGGGGATGTGAGCATTCCAGGAAAATGCATGTTGGGCATGAGTCAACTCCAAACTTCTGAGAACACTTAGCAGAGTAGATCACCCATGGTCCATTCGCGGGCCTTTCTAGAACTGTTTGGACAATGTGGAGACAACCAGGAGAGACTTTTGCCCACACCCCCCCATAGTGGAGGACCAATTCTAGAAAGATGGGGGTTTCTCAATGCTGCATGGTGCTCAGTTGACCTGGGGTGCTGGCCCAGGTCTCTAGAATCAGAATCATTGCAAGGCTGGGCTCATAGATTTGAAGGAATCACTGCCCAGTACTTATAATGCCACCCACCGAAGTCAGAACCAAATATCCAGAGGGACACAGGGAGAGGCAATAGCTAGCGGGGTCACCAAACTTGATTAGATGCCCCTCGTATAAGACTAAGGTACCCGCAGTGTAATTTTAAAGGTTTCAGTAATGAAACTAAAGAAAAAAGTTATATTCCATATATTCCCATTATGCGTTCCTCTTACTTGTAATTTTTACTATTTAATTTTTAACCCCTCATGATATCAAGGAGAAGAGAAGTTATTCAGAGAAAATAAATTACAGAAGGAACACCACATTAATGCCAATGGATGACATCAATTCATCTGAAAAGTCTGCTGCCTCTCGTTTCTGCTGAATTCACTGAACTCCGACACTAGGTTATTTTGCAGTTTATGTGTTTCCTTTTAGGTTTGTTCCAGGCTCTGTTTGTTTTCCTCTAAAGCACGACTTTTAAGCCCTTCCTAGACGTCAGGCACTAGGAAATGGTTTTGCATGTAATTCCTTATTGGTGTAACCCTCTCAGTCCTGTGGGGTTAGTGGTCATTTGTCCTGACATACATGGTCTCTCCAGCATCTGTTCCACCCTCTGCCACCTTAAAGGCAAGACCGAACCCACCCCCTGCTTCCCTGGGGGTAGGGGGTGCTCCCTGATGGGAAGGAGCAATTCCGTTTCATCTCACTGCGTTGCCGCAATGATTAAAGAAAACAGGCCCAAGTCAACCAACATATGTACCCAGGGCAAAGCAGGGACAGACAGTGTTTTGTGATCAGGGAAGAGAGATTGCTCCTCACCCTCTGCACATCAAAGAAACAGCTGACTCCAAGAGCTGCTGGCAGCCCTTTTGTCATAAAGAGGAGAGCTGAAGCCAGGAAAGGTTTACATACAAAGACAGAAAGAACTGGTCTTTGGTGATGTCCCTGAGTCACTGAATCAAAATGATCCCACAGCCTGCCCTCTGTCAGGACTTTCTAGTTACTCAAGTTATTTCCTTACTGTTAAAAGAATAAAAAGGCATTTTTGCAACATCAAAAGTCTTAACTGCTATACTGATACAAACAATGAGGAAAATGAGACAGAGGTGCAGTAAACAATTAGCCTGAGCTATAAAAGCTGGGGACAGAATTTGGATTCAGTTTGACTCTGAAGTCCACGTTTTTCATACGACCCCATTACATGAGACCTTGTTCCTTGGTGGGTTTCACATTCATTCACTGGGGTGTGCCACCTAGATAAAGGCAGGGGGCTGAGGTCAGCGTCTATCTCTGGTCTATATGATGCCAGGGGCTTTTGCCAGTCATTCCTGATTTTGATGCTGAAATACTCGAGCTTGACAAATATTTATTTTAAGAACGAAGAAATAAATGAATGCAGCTAAAGCTTCCTTTTGCTGATTTCTCATGAAGCTCATGAAAACAAAACAAAACAAAACAAAAAACTAATAAAGGCATAGAAAGAGAATACTTTTAGCTCTGAAAATCAAAATGCCTCAGATTCCAATAGCCCACCTGCTTCTGTGCCCATCCCCATGCCACCAGATGACAATCCTGGCCAGGCCCTTCCTTCATCTGAATGAAATGAGAGTTCATGCAAAACCCATTGGGATTACTACCCAAGTCTGACTGCATGGCAATGGCCTTGGCCTCCAGCCCAGCCAGGCTGCACCCCAGCTGTGAGTCACCTCTGGAGAGTGACAAGAGTGACACCGAGCACTCTGGCTGGTCTCCAGCCCCTCCAGGCTACCGGCAGGAGCAGGCTCCCCCAAGGAATTCTGGGGGATATGCGTCCCAGGCCATGCCCGTGGTCTGATCCCCAAGGGAAATTGGATTCAGTGCCTTATCAATCTTCTTTATCACTGGGCCCTAGCTCCCTGCTCTTAAGCACAAGGCGATGGATGTGGCGGATGTCGGTGGACATCAGAGGAAACCAGATGAGTGGGGGTGGGGACAGAGGGATGGACCAGGGAACACCTAGGGCAAGTTTTCACGGGCCTTCCCCAGGGACGCAGGATAGGGTTATTGTACCCCCTTCCACACTCCGTCTAGGTGGGAAATCTAGTCATTGCAAAGGCAGGGTTCCCTCTCCCTTTACCCCTCCCCCGTCCTCAACTTATTTCAGAAAACAGAAAGGAAAGCATCCATTTCACCCATCCGCTAAAAGAATCTCACAATGATCTTGGCTAAAAGGAGCTTGTGGTAGGACTGGCTGAATGATGGACGATCACAAAATTTAGGTAGAGCGATCCAGCTGCTGGCTGCTTTGGCCTCACATAAAAGATAGCAACAAGAACTGCTAATAGCGGAGTGACGACCGTGTGTCAGGTTTCGGGCTGGCGTTCTACACCTACCAGCTTCCCATTTAAACTACCTAACTCGGGGCACCTGGGTAGCTCAGTGGGTTGAAGCCTCTGCTTTCAGCTCAGGTCATGATCTCAGGGTCCTGGGATCGAGCCCCGCATCGGGCTCTCTACTCAGCAGGGAGCCTGCTTTCCTTCCTTTCTCTGCCTGCCTCTCTGCCTACTTGTGATCTCTGTCTGTCAAGTAAATTAAAAAAAAAAAATTTAAACTACCTAACTCACGTAGTAAGCACGAATATTATCCCACTTACAGCTGAAGCACAGAGAGGTTTAGTAACTTGCTCAGGGTCACACAGCTAGTGAATGGCATGGCCTCAACCCTTACCAAGGTCTGACCGATTCTGTCCATGCCTCCGTGTGTTTATGTACGACACCAGTGCCTGTTGAACCAAGTTTCGTTTGGTTGTATAAACCCGCATCCCTTCAAGAAGGGCAAGTCATTGATGTTAAGCCAACATCACCGTGGGAGAGTGGGAGGAAACCTGTCTGCACCTGCTACCGTTCTTGTGGGAGAGAATCATGCATATGAATGAAGATGCTGCTGCTGTAAATTTTCCAATAAGGATCCCTTATATTTTTGTTTGTTACCCTGCACAGCATTCTTAAATAACGTCGACCCATCGGATGGTTTTAAGATATTTATGATGTTGACAACTAGCATCATTGTTCTCATTTCGCTGATGAAGAAACTGGAGAGGAGGGGGCGCGCGCTGTTCTGGGTCTTGCCCAAAGTTTAGTGGTACACCGAGGATAGTCAGGACTAGAATTCAGGTCTTCTGGTTCCTAGCTTGGTGCCCACCTCTTAGCCATTTAGATTTTTCCAAAAGCCTTTGACAAGGTTCCACACGAAAAGGCATTTAAAAATAATGAGTCACTGTGGGACTTTGGGCTGTTTGACCATGGAGAAGGAGCCAGCTTAGAGACAGAAAAAGACACGTTTCGGCACGGAGGAGCGGAGCCGGGGGCATTTCCCTAGCACTGGTGTTATGACTTGTTTTATTTAATACTTTGTGTAAGTGGGCTGGAGGAGGGAGCAAGAAAGTATGCAGATGATTCTGAGCTCTTTGGGCTGGCAAGAAGGCCAGTGGTAGAGATGAATTACAGAAGGGTGATGCATTCTCAGGGAGCACTGGGGAGGGGAACTGCACAGGAGCAAAAAAGCTAGGACTGTGCATCTCAGCACTGCACCCAGGACATGGCCAGTGCTCACCAAGTTGTTACAGACAGGTGTGGGTAGGGGTGTGGTGAGAAGGAAACTCTTGCACACTGTTGGTAAAAATGTAAATTGGTATAGTCACTATGGATAACAATATGGAGGAGCCTCAAAAATTAAAAAGAGACCTACTTTATGATCTAGCAGTCCTACTCCTGGGTATGTACCCAAAGGAAACAAAATCAGTACCTCCAAGAGATGACTACAGCCCATGCTCATAGCAGCATTTTTTATAATAGCCAAGATATGGAAAGTATCTAAGTATCCATTGATGGATGAAAGGAGAAGGAAAGGGTAACACACACACATATGTGAATACATGTACACACATATATGTTACACATGTATATATATAAAACATATATGTTTATATTTTAAATATATAAAATAAAGCCTTAAAAAAGAAAGAAATTCTGCCATTTTGGACAACATGGGTGAACTTAGGGAATACTATGCTATGTGAAATCAGCCTGACACAGAAAGGCAAATATTGCATGACTCACTTATATGTGGAATCTAAAATAGTCAGACTCTTAGAAACAAAGACTAGAATGGTGATTGCTGGGGACTTGGGGTTGGGGAAAATGGGGAGATGTTGGTCAAGTGATACAAACCTTCAGTTACAAGACAAGTGAGTTCTGAAAACCTAACACAGAGCAATGTGACTAGAGTTAGTAATACTGACTTGTGTATTTGAAATTCGCTAAGAAGATAGATCTTAAGTGATCTCATCACACCCACAAGGAAAATGGTAGCTATGTGAAGTGATGGATATACTAATTAGCTTGATTGCACCGATTATGTCATAAGACATACATATATCACGTTGTATACCTTAAACATAGACAATTTTTATTTGCCACTTTTGCCTTGAAAGGATGGGGAAAGATGAGTGGTTACTACAGAGATGGCCAATTCCCTATGGGAAAACCCAGCCACATTCTACCCATGGGACCATGGCCCTGAGCTGATCTAGGTGAGACCAAGGAATTACTCAAAGTGAGAGGCGGGACCAAGAAAGAAGTGCTCAGGTAAGGACTCATGACTCCCCATACTCAACAGCAGCCTGAATAGCCAGCAACATGTCAAGCAGCGTTCAAATGGGATTTCAGGGGAAAACAGACAAACAGAAGTCATTCTCCTGGCCAAGTTCACTTGAATACAGAATATCATGTTCAGTCCACCCCTGATAAGGTAGAAACATAATCCAGATGCCTGCACCTGGAGAACAGCCTAGGAAAGATGCCTCAGGCCACAAAGACATAGTTGAGATCAAAGGAGACGTGTTGGCCAGTGGCCCTGGTTCAGTCGCCAACACAGGGGCCACCCCGAAGCTGTTGAGGTGACAGTAAGAAGCCATGAGATTTATTACTGTACACATCAGGACAAACAAGATTTATTATTTTATGCAATGCAGATGATAGTTGTGGATCACCTAAGCAGTGAGAAAGGATGAAAATAGAAGTTGATTTTTAAGGTAGAAAATGTAAAGAAGCTACTAATGTAAATTTAGGTGTTTAGAAGATGTTCTTCTCTGAGGCTAACACCAAGGAGAACATCACATCTTGACCCCACATGTCCCTTGAAAGAGGGACACTCCACGTTCATTCATTGTCCATAAGGCATTCATGGAATGCCATGGTGTTCTAGGCTCAAAGCTAGCTTCTGGAGGAAAAAGTTGGGTCTTTGTCCTATCTTCCAAGGAAGCCTGTCCTCTGAAGGGCTCAGACACCACACAAATAAGGCCAAGTGGAAAATGCTACAGTTAAGTGTGTTCATGGCCCTTGTTCCCTCTTCCCAGGAAATCTGGCCACTGACTGGAGTGTAACCAGGAATTTTCAGCCTAGCCCCAAGTGAGGCTCGAGGGAGCACGTGAGCCATACGACAAAAGAGCTACCAACGTGGCGCCTCCAACTCTGAGAGGGTTGAAGACAAAATCTCTTGAGTCCAATAGGAAGATTGATCTGGAATAGTGAAATTAGTGGTAAAACATTTTATAAGGACATACCCATATTGGCCAAGGGAGGTAAGAGAGGGAGAGAGATCTGTTTGTCTTCATGCACCCTGTCCTGAGGAGACTAGGTGTAATTGCTTCTCTGTGGCTGGGTGTGGCATCCCTTCAGGTCTCACCTAGGACTTGATGGAATATTCTTCTAACCAGCACCAGACAACAGCAATGTAATGCCCATCACAAATGTGGGCCACATGTGACATTTAGCATTTTCCACTAATGGTTACATGATAAAAGAAACAGGTAAAACGGATTAATTACAATTAATTACAATTAATTTTATTAATTTATACAATTAATTTTCATCTATTTTATCTAGCACAATGTATCCCAAGTATTACTACGTTCGCATGTATGCAGTATAAAAAATTGTCGGTGAGATATTTTACATTCGTTTCCTCACACTAGATCTTTGAGACCTGATGTGTATGCATTTTAGACTTACAGCAACCCTTAATAGGGACCAGACACATTTCAGGGGCTTAATAGCCACATGTGGCCCATGGCTGTCCTATAGGATGGCACAATTCTAGATCACTGTCTGTCATCCCTGTGTTCTGATCTGTGTTCACCAAGCGATCCTGCTGATAATTTGGCTGCCATCTATCCTTCTACGGGTGCTCTCAGTTGAGATCTTTCTCACTCCATTCCCCGGCTGACACCCTTGTGTCTCCCAGGACCTTCGATTTATAGCATGATGCATGTGTCCCAGTGTCTTCACTTTTCTGGAGCTCGGGAGCTCTAAGTTCCAACAGCTGTGTGGTCCCCGTCAGCCTGAGCAAGTTATAACGTGCAGCTGTGTGGGCTGGGCTCTGCTCTAGCCTAGCACCCGACGAGCTTATTTGATGTATCCGTGCCTTCTCTTTCCATTTTCTCAGGCTGCAGGCAATCTGGGCACACCTCTTGGATGCCAGGTATGCCCTATACCCCGGGGGGGGCGAGTGGTGGCAGTCGAGAACACTTAAGAACAACTGAGAGAACCAAGCGGTCCGAAGAGATGCTCCAGGGGCATAGCCCCAGAGGCTCCCTGACGTACCAGGCAAGACTGCTGGGGGCGAAGCACAACCTGGATGGTGTGGGTTCTCAGGGGTCTGGGGGCACAGCTGACTGCAAATCACAGGGGCGAATTTCAGTATTTAACAAGCAGAGAGTTATTCACAATAGCCAAACACGCAAGCAATCTAAATATCTGTTGACAGCTGAAGAAAGAAAATGTGATCTATACATCACGTAGCTCTAGTGTGTATATATCTGTAACACACACATACGTACATGCACACAAACAAGAGACTGTTAATTAATGGAAAAAAAAAAAAAAGGAAGGGAATCTTGCTATTTGTAACACCGCAGGTGACTCTGGCGGGCATCATGCTAAGTGAAACAAGCCAGATACAGGAAGACACGTCTTGCATGATCTCACTTCTCTGTGGAATCTGAAATAGACTCAGAAGCCGAGAGAGGAATGGAGGTTACCAGGGGCTGGGGGAAAGGGGGCATGGGGAGATGTTGGCCAAGTGGCATCAAGTGTCAGTTTTATGGGGTACCTAAATTCTAAAGATCTAATATACAGCGATGTGATCACAGTGTATACTTGAAGCTGGCTAACAGGTTGGTCTTAGGTGTTTCCATAACGTAGATGTAATACATAGATCGCAACATCCCACCGAGTCCTACACCTTAAATATATCCCAAATTCATTTGTCAGATATACTTCAGTAAAGACGAGCGAGGCAGCAACGGGCGAGACCACACCAGGATGAAAGGACCGGACAACCGTTGTGCCTGGACCGCGCAGGGCCCTGCATCGCAGTGCCTAGCATGCACAGTGCCATTCCCCGAGGAGGCCTACCCGGGACAGGCCCGTGTGCTCC
This sequence comes from Neogale vison, assembly GCF_020171115.1. Taxonomy (NCBI): domain Eukaryota; kingdom Metazoa; phylum Chordata; class Mammalia; order Carnivora; family Mustelidae; genus Neogale; species Neogale vison. Next base: position 211,153,035 of record NC_058094.1, read on the forward strand.
CCGGGGCACACACGGGCACCCCTCCCCGCAAGCCTGCCCCTCCCGCGCCGTCTGCAGCCGGGGCTATTCCCGGGCAGCGCGGCCCCCTTCCCCTCCAGCCCGTCCACCTCTCTTCATCCCTGGCACGGTGAGCGTCTGCGCTGCCAGGCAGAGCGCTATTAAAACATCAGCAGGGTGGCCTCCGCAAAGGTCAGCCATCCGGGGAGCTCCTGGCAGCTGCTTGTTTGTTTACTGGAACATTATCTGGGCCGGGCTGTTGATTTACATCCATTGAAGGACTGAACAATAAATACAGGCTCCCAGTAGCAGGCAGATGCTCGCACTAGACCGTTCTGGCTGCCTTCTTGCTTGGAATAATCTCCCTAATGAGCAAACAGTGCCATTCATCTTTAAAGATGCAGGCAAGCCCCGGTATCCCCCCTTTCCTCTTTCCTTTCACATCCTCCCCCAGATTTCCTGGTCCAGGTCTACCCTGCCAGATTTCTGGGCTGCACCCAGCTCGGAGGAGAAGAGGGCGGGGTCGCATCTGGCAGACCTGGGATTGGAGCCGCAACTGGAAAGGCAGATGTCCCCGGGACACTCTGAATTCTCCCCCCCTCCCCGACCCTCAAAAGCCCAAACACAGAGGCCAGTGGAAACCCCCCTGGTGACGCAGGTGGCCCCAAGGCCAGGCCATCTTCACAGAGCGGGGGGGTGGCGGGCAGGGCTTGTGGAGATGGACGCCCCACCTTCAGGTGGAGCCTGAGCCAGAGTTAGGCCTGTTTCCCTTCCAGGCAACTCTTCAAAGTTTCCAGAACCTTAAGGGGCTCCTGTGCAAGGACATGCAGACGGGTCAGTTTGCAAAATGGAGCCCGAGCTGGGGCAGGCAGGGGGCACACAAGAGGGAGCCGGCGATGGGCCCAGGGAAGGAGGGGAGGGATTCAGGTTCTGCTCGTCTCAAGAGCCCTGAGTACACAACTCTGGGTCTCTTAGGGGTCCTGGCTCTCTGTCCTGGCCTTGATCTGTCTCCCACTGAGGCAGAAAGAGCAGGGAGGACCCTCGGTAGGAACTGAGCAGCCAGGATCTGCTTTCCTGGGACACTGTAGGGCTGTGGTGTCTCTCAGGTGGAAAAATCATGGAACTTTTGTATCTTACTTATGCAGTTTATTCAGCTGGCCCCCCAAGACGCTAAGAGACATAACCTGGTCACTGTCACTCAGCATCTTGCCACACAGGCTGAACAGGGGGTGAAAAGGAGGAACACGGCCTCGAGTGCCAGCATCAGGCACATGGGAAGTGCTCCTTTGTTGAATGAATGAGTGAATGAATGACCTGAGAAGCTCACTCTTGGCCCGAGTTGCCAGAGTTAGAACCATTAGAGACACACACACACACACACACACACACAGACACGAACACACACACATGTGCACACACACGTTCTCTGCCTCTGCAGATGAGGCCATGTTTCAACTCCCACATGGCCTCTAGAAGTTTCTCTTTGGAAGTCTGACACAAGGTGACACAGGGCAGGTGTATGGAGGAGGAGGGACCAGGAATGGTGCGTGGGGACACCAGCATCAGATCTGAGTACTGTGGTGATTTGCTGGTTGTGCAGTTCAAAGCTCTCTAGGGAAAGGAGCCCCCACCATGTCTCCATATCCCTGGGGAAAGGCTGCCTGGTTGGTAGGGCAGTGAACAAGAGAACCTCTAAGTTCTGGCAACCTCAGGAGCTGCAAGTTTATCCTCTGACAAGGGCAGCACCCTGGGCCCCAGGCACTCGCTCACTGCCAGTATCCCTCTGACCCCTGAAGACAGAATTTCACTTGTAACTTGACGCTCCCCTGGAATGTCACTTTCTTTCTTTTTTCTTCCTTCTTTCCTTCCTTTCTCCCTCCCTTCCTCCCTTTCTTTCTTCCTTTCTTCCTAGATTTTATTTATTTATTTGACAGAGAGAGACACCGCAAGAGAGGAAACACAAGCAGGGGGAGTGGGAGAGGGAGAAGCAGGCTTCCTGCAGAGTAGGGAGCCTAATGTGGGGCTCGATCCCAGGACTCTGGGATCATGACCTGAGCAGAAGGCGGATGCTTAACCCAGGCGTCCCCTGGAATATCACTTTCATTCTAAACTCACCCCCTGCCTCACTGGCATGTCCATCTCTGTTCCCGGTTCCATTTTTCTTTCTTCCACGGCACTAGTCAGTTTCTCACATGCTATGTGATTTATTCATTTATTACAATATTGTTGGGTTCCCCTGCGAGAAGGTAAATGCCATAAGAGTGGACATCCTTATCTTTCGTGTTCAGTGGTACATCCCAAACCCCTGAGCCATGCACAAAGTAGGTGCTTGATCAATACTGGTTGGACAAATGAATGGATGGAAATGTTCACACTAGTCATCAACATCTTAATTTGTCTTAATTTGTCCTCCTGATGCAGAGCTCCCTTACTGCACAGCAAGGAACCCAAACTGTTGGAGGGTGTTCTCCCCAGGAGATGCAGCAGTGGGAGAGGAGCGGAGACTGTCCAGTCCAGTCTCACCAGAGTGGCCTCGAAGACATATGGAGGCCCCTCCTCCCAGCTCCAATTCCCAGCACTCTGGATGTGGGCTTACACCCTGCTTCTATGTTCACACTGCTTAGGCTGCCCCAGAATAGCACAATGAGGGCGCTTTGTTTTGATTTCCTGATTCCAGCCAGGAGGAAAAGGATGCGAAGGGAACGGCAAGAGTATAAACAGTAATTAATTAGATAAGCCCTGTGTGCGTGTGGGTCCCGCGCTGTGTTACCAAACACTGTTGGGAAAATGGGTCCCTTCGGGTCTCTCGCTGCACACCCACGAAACTGAGTGATGATCTCTGGGTTGCCATTGGGACATGTCACCTTGCACTGCTCCACACGGAGGGATCGGGAACAAGGGTCTCCATGCTCCCACCCCACCGGTTTGGGTGCCGACACAGAAAGCAAGATACAACTCGAGGATAGAAAGATGTTGAAGAAGTAAGAAGGAAAGTCAATAGGATTGATATGAAGGAAGTGCCAGAAGATGGTTCAAACCAGCATATCTCAAATGCTAAATATTTAAAACCAGCCTTTTGTGTTGCCCCGCCCCCACCCTTGCAAAGAGACCTGGGCAGGCATAGAACTTGTAAGTTACATACAGGTTGGAGACCTTGGTGGGTCAGCCGGATTGTGGTCCCAGAGTCACCACCTATTTGAGTAGCCTGCATCCCCAAAGCCTCGGTTGCCATTTCCCACATGCCTCGGGCCACAAGGGAGCCTGGACAGACCTCACCCACTCCTAGAAAAACAAGCCAGGATGAATAGTTGATTCACCGTCTGCCACGAGCTGCGCCATGTGGTTCACACGTATCAGCTGGTTCCAGTGCTTGGCAGACAGGCCAGGCTCATCCACGTTACAAAAGACCAGAGTCCTCTGGCTCCTGAGATGCAATGTACAAGCCGGAGAGCCTGGGTGTGGGGAGCCCAGGAGCAGATGGCAGGAACCCCACCTCTGCCACGTACGAACTCTGTGGCCGGAGATAATCTGCCAAACTTTATCACTTTCCATCAAACAGGTACTGTTATTCTTCTGATGGGAGTCTGATCATGTTCCAAACATGTAGAATACTTAGTATCGAGAAAGGGTAACAGTGAAGTTTCCATGAATGTTAATTGCTAGGGAGGCAATTCACATGAATCGGCCCTCATGATTCCCACTCATTCCCGTTGGGAGCAGCCACCGTGTGTGCCACAGAGAGATTAAGGCCCATGGATGGGGTTCGCGGCATCCGACGAGGTCAGCGAGGGGTTGGAAAGAGAAGAGGGCCCATGACTCCCCTCTGGGCCACCTGAAGCAGATGAGAAAGGGGGCATTGCTGGACAAAAGGCAGGGACCCAGGTAGAGAAGTGTCTGTGCCCACAGATGGAATGTTCGGACAGGCATTCCACCAACGTGGGTGCAGATACCTTTCCCCGGCTGCTCCGAAGCTGGAGGAATCATCCAGGAAATCTTGAGTCTGGCTCCGCTGGGGTGTGATTCAGAAAGCCAGAGACTTTATGGAGAAAGAAGCAGCTTCATGGTCTAAGCCACCGGAGGGAAGCGGAGTACCACAGCCTGGCTCACAGGGAGGAGAGGCATCTCTGAGCCTGATCAAGGGCTGGAGGCAGAGTCAGAGCTGGCAGGATGCTGGGAGGCAAGGACAGTTTCCTAGAGATGAAGCCAGGCCTTCCATGGCATCAGGGGCAGAGTTCTGAACCCAGGACCAGTCAGTACTCCTGATTCTTCATCCACACTCCTCCCTGCCCCTTCTATGACTCAGACAAGTCACTCTCCCCCCTGTCCTCCCACACAGCCTCTGGGCTCTGTGTACCCCCTGGCCAAATAGGGGGCTACCTCCTCTCTTCTACCCACCCCCCAACTGTTGCAGTCACAAAGGGGTTAATGAACACGGTACATCATGACAGCAAGGGGCTGATGTGTGGTCAGCAGTTCTCTCCTGTTGGAAACCTAGTTCCTCTGGAGTGGGATCCGGCAGATGCTTAATGCAGCTGTACTAGAATGAGGAGAAACCCCTGTCCAACTGGGGCACCCAGGGAGAACGGAAGCAGAGTGAAGACGGGAAATGGATGGACTCTCGCATGAGCTGTGGCAGGGTCGTGAGCATCTTCAGGAGTCCTAACCAGCCAGATCCTAGCTCAGAGGGTGGACGCTTCCAGCACAGGGCTCAGCACAGAGTAGAGACTCCAGCATCAAGACAACTACTGTATGAAGGGAGTAGGCTTTGTCCAGTTTTTTTCCCAGCTCAGAGGGAGCCCCCCACCCAACCTTCACACCTCCTGGCTACGTCATCATCCTTACCCTGGACCATCCTCTACGTTCTGCCTTTGGCACCCTAGAGCAGAGCCCAAGCCTCTGCCTCCAGGCCTCCCCTCAGACCCTTCCTGACTCCAGGAACGCCATGTCATCCTCCTCACTGCCTGGCAACCACCTGACGCTGCCCACCCAAAACCGGTGTTGGTGCAGGATCCCAATCCCCCTCCACGCAGCCTAGCCCCTCTGGCCGGGGTGGGGGAGGTGTTCCTTTTCCCTCCAGGAATGGGGCCGGCCTGCTCACACTCCTTTTCACACGACTTCCCTCACCCCATACCATCTTCCAGTTTCCACCCTGCTTTCTTTCCGCCACCCCAGGTGCATTTGCCCCTCGGAACCTGGCAGGGACACCCCTCCGAAAGCTTTCTCCGTAATATGTGCCCTGCACTGATTAACTCATGTCTTGTCACCCAAGGCGCCCGCGCTGCCCCTTCTGCTGCCTCCTGTCTCAGCATGTGCGGAAGTCCATCCTGAATGGCCCCCAGGCTTCCAGTGTGTTGATTTCAGCCATGAGTGTCCGTGTCTTGAGGGCAGGTCCGTGGCATCGTGCCTAATTAAACATGGGGCTGTGTAGCCAGCCGGGCTCACACCCTGCCTCTGCCTCTTAACGTAGGTGACCTCAGGCAGAACTTCAGGATTTACCGGATTATCCTCAGCTGAAATATCCGAGTCCGAATCCCAAGCTCATGGTCTCCCGCAGGGTGTGATTGGACGGATTGGGAAGCGCTCCTACCGAAGTGCCTGCGCAGACGGTAGTGCACACCCAGAACTGCGGGCTGTGGCTAGTTAGTATGTGGTTGTGCTCAGTCGGTATGAAGATGAGACAATGTATCCATGGCGCTGATGTTGCACAGCACAGACACACAGGGAGGCCCCCAAAGGCTATGTGAAACACCAGGGTTGCTTATTAGATGTTTGGTAAGTTAACAAAAGGGTGCAGGCGCTCTAATCACAATGGGAAAAGATCAAAAGGGGCCCAGCTCCTCAGAGACTCTGCCAAGCGTACATGTCTTTGATGTCCTGTCCTGAAAGGACCATCAGTGCTCTTTCTAACACAAGGGCAGCAGCCGCCAGCCCTATACGGTTGCCACTTGTCAGACTGTTGGGAACAGTCTGCACGGAGCCATAGGACTGTTGCTTAGCCTCTAGGCGCTGTTTGGCAATTTCCTTGACAAATAAATAACCCAGGGAGCGTCAGACAAGCGCTTATCACCTCGACATCTGCTCTCTCTGATGAGCTCTGCTCTGGGTTCTTTCCCTTCAGCCTCATCAAGCTGCCGGGGCATCAGCCCTTTTGAGGGGGGCCATCCAAGGACACCTGTGTGTGTTTTTGTGAGGCTCAGAAGAGCCCATGTTTACTTGGTGCAAAGCACTAAGGTGCTGGCTTCCCAGCCAAACAAGGGGTCTCAGCCACTCACCCTACAGACCACATCCTACAGGCACCCGCCCCCTTGGGAAGGACTTTAGTCAGAGCGATACCGTCTGGCTCCTGGCCGAATCGCCAAATCTTCCTTTCAAATGTTGTTCAGTGGATTGCAAAGTCCTAAAACATGCAGAGATTAAGTTTTGCTCACTTGGGTTCTAGACCAGAATTGCAAAGTAGCACCAGCTTCTGGGCTATCTAGGAATTTTTTTTTTTTTCCCAGTATGGCCAGAATGATGATCGGAAAGTAAGCATGGATACATTTAACATTTACTTATGACACCCAGCTCAGCATCACTCTCTCCGAAACTGCTCCCACTGTCTCCCAGTACAGCTTTGATGCCTCCTGCTCCAGCTCCAGCCGCCCTTCCCGCACGCCCCTATCCCATCACAACATGGGGGCGCGTGCGCTCTCCTACGTGATTCCTGAGAGCAGGGCTGTGCCTTATTCATCTAACCCCAGGACACGAAGCCAGTGGGGAGAGCCCATCCTGCAGCTGAAGTTTGCTGGCATCAAACCTGTACTCAGCAACAACTGACAAAAAAGTAGGTAGGGTCATATGCCACAGTGATGGCATTCGTTATAGCCCAGTAAAAAGGTCTCTGGGTTGGCGCCTGGGTGGCTTTGAGCATCTGCCTTCGGCTCAGGTCATGATCCCAGGGTCCTGGGACAGAGCCCCGCATTGCGCTCTCTGCTCAAGGGGCAGCCGGCTTCTCCCTCTCCCACTCCCCCCTTGCTTGTGTTCCCTCTCTTGCTATCTCTCTCTGTGTCAAATAAATAAATTAAATCTTAAAAAATAAAAAAAATCTCTGGGTCTTCTCTGAGGAGCAGACTTCACACAGTACTGTCTCACAGACCACCAAGTTACTTATTTTGTCCTCTTTTTATCCCCACACAATCTCCCCTGGCAGCCACTGCCCACATTTTTACTATATTTCTCTCTCTCTCTCTCTCTCTCTTTCTTTCTTTCTTTCTTTTATAGCAACTACTCTGAGAAAGAAACACTTGGAACTATTTCAAATGAGAACCCAGGAATTCATGAGGCCTGGGTGAGGCCTGTGAATGGATTGCAGTCAGAAAATCTGCTCCCAGAGACACTGTGGGGAACAGCCTTCCCGGGCTTAGAATTCTGGAGTGGAGAAGGGCGTCCCTGTCCGGGGATGACATCACCAGACAGCGCTGGAATGCACAGATGCAGAAAGCTGAGGGGCCCCAGGGCCAGCGGGCAGTTTGGCTGTGATGCTCACAAAGGGTCTTTTGAGCACCCTTCATCCTAGGAAAACCACAGAGACCCTGCTTTAAGCTGCCCCCACCCTCATTGGAGGGGCCTAAAGACACTCTCCTCCAGTCAGATGGGCGACCTTTGATCCCAGTGAGGGAGAGTCTGGAAAAAGCATGAGGTATCAGAGCTGAAGGGTCTTGAAGGGGGAGGGGGCAACAACACCACAAAAAAACCCAAACAAACAAACAAAAAAGTGACAACAACAAAAATAAGCCCCAGTGCCTGTAAGGGATACTCGTTCTGCCAGAAGCTTGTGGAGTTAATTGTAGAGAAATGCATTTGAAAATAAGATATTGGAAAACCATCCTCTCTGTCACTGGCCACAGTTATTATAATTATTTATACAGCATCACCAAAGCCCGTGTTTCACAGCAATTAAACTATTGATCTCACAACTCTGAGGCACCGGGCAAAGCCTACAGCCACCACTCTTGCTCCTGTGGGAGTCATCTCTCTGCGTGCTCCGAGGTGGAAACCGAGGACAGGCAGGAAGTAACCCAGAGCAGGGAAGTCACTGGTTGGAAAATTAACACAAAGAATCCATACGTTGATCAAATATATAATGTCATATTAACGTATGAATAGGAAGACTTTCCCTTTTCCATTTGGCCAATACTTATGCTGTGAGGACGCTGTTTTCCTGGTTTGGCCAAGACATTATGTAGTGTAGCGATGAGGCACTTGGGCTCCCAACCCAGCTCTGCCTCGAGCTCGCTACGAGACTCCCTGGGCACTGAGTCAACTCCTCCAACCCCTAGCGACCTCATTCATAAATGCGGAGAACTGCATGCCTACCGCATTCGCTGATGGGAAGAATGAATGAAGGAATGGAGGAAAAACCCTTTAGCACAGCACCTGGCACACCATTAGGGCTAGGATTGAAGTTTTTAGCTAATGTCACAGGAGGGCCATAGGATATGCCTAGACACTTCTCTCATAACTCATGTTCCACGGTTACACCACAGGTAAGGGAGAGAAGCTCGGTCTCCTGTGCCCATCAACACTAAGATGCATCATGAGATGAATGGCATTCATTCTTTTTTGATGGGCTGAGTGAGGAGCTGGACCGCACCTCTATGTGGGTAGGGATGGTCCTAGAATGCCCACCTCCCACCCTCTGCCTACCGTGTGCTGCCCCAGGAACAAGCCTTTATAGTCCCATCATTTTTCTTCAAGCACAGAGTCTATACTAAGCCAATAATGGTTACCCAAAAGTCTTACTTATGAAATTCTTTGCAGTATTATTTAATGTATTTTGAAGCTAGATTAAGGGATAAAATGTGCTGAGCGGTGGCAGTCTGGGACCGTATGGAAATAATTCCCCTTTATAAGCCTGCTTGCTGTAGGAAACTGCATGTTCTTGGAACATAACTTTCGTATTGGATGGCGTGAATGGGAGAGACCAGAGATGGGGAGACAGTAAGAGACGGTGATGTTCATTGTGGTCTAGCCTCCAGGCAGTGGGAATCAAGGAGAAGAATGGGGGTAGAAGGGGATGGAGCTTGAAGATTGGTGACAAGTCTCAATGGTCACACTTAGATGACCAAGGGAATGGTAGGACCAAGGGCAAGAGGACTGGCATGGGTAGAAAGATAAAGAGCAAGTCTGAGATCTGTTGAACGTGAGGTGAAGGTGGCATAACCAGTTAACTGTGTCTGGTTGCTTCTGAAAATTCAGGACTGCTGCTTGGGTAGAAGGGAGTTGCTAAGGACTTGCCTTTGGCTCCCCCCATGCTAGAAGCAGACTGTGAAATCATGACACGATGATGGTTTCCAGAGCCAGATTTTAGGCCACTGTGCCGGGCTGGCCCCCTCACCTTCTCACGGAGGTCAGGTCTGGCACAGTTCATGGATTACAGAACACAGCTTGGCAAGTCAGTGATGAAAGGGAAGAACACAGGTCACACTTTCCCACTTCCCTTCAGGTGGCCTCCAAGCAACCACGAAGGGCTCCCTCAGTTGAGAAATGAGAACATTCTCCCATTTCCCAGCCCCGCAGCTTCAAGAGGCTCCATGCCTTAACCTACTTAAGCTTACAAATGAATAGGGGAGTCCCTTTGAGGGACACATGAAAGACATCTTCTCCATAGTCGCTGTCACATCCAAATTCTAGCAGCTGAGGAATTTCCTTTGGGTTAAGCATCTTTTAAGATATAAATATTCTGACAAGGGTGGGGGAGGCTGACCTTTAGAGGATCTTCTCCCCAAAGTCTGTGTCGTTTTCAAAACCCTTATTTATCTATCATTATGAAAACAAAACAAAAAAACCTTCAGGGCTTATCCACCTCAATGAGCTAAGGCTTGAAACCAAGTGAAGTGTGCTCTGAGGGTTGACTCTGAGGGTAGAGCCTGTGGTTGGGCCCTTCCTCCTCATAGACCTTTGGCTTTGGGTCCCTTTGGCGGGGCTCATGTCAGCGCCTACCACCAGGGGTCACTGTTCCCTGCTGTTTCTTGGGGGCTTCCAACTTTTGCCCCAGTTAACAGGGAGGTGGACGAGCCTGGGAAAGGTGGGAGGGTTGAGAAATCTCAGGAAAGGAGAAGGAGATTGTACAGGCGGTTCCTCTCCAGGCTCCAAAAAAAAAAAGCCCCAACAGCCCCCTCACCCTGCCACCCCACAAAGCCCTGGGTGCTAGATTGGAAGGTCCCTCCACCCTAGGTCTGTAGATGGAGTCCGAAGGCTGCACCTGCCACTGTGTTCACTGGACAGCAAGCTTTATTTCCTGCCCCTCAAGGTAGACCAGGGAAAAGCAGGACGGAAACACTTCTTTGTTCCTCTTCAGCCCAGAGGACTCTGATCCTGTCAGCTCTCTGTGTTGCACCAGTGAAAGACAGACAAAGAGAAGCCAGCGACAAAACTGTCTCATGTCACTTAATTTCCTCCTGGATTTCTAAGCAGGTAATTATTTCCTCAGTCTCCAATGCGCTGCAAACACTTCAGAGAGTTGTTGTTATTTTATCATTATTATGATGATGATGACAGACACTACCTAAATAAAGGCATCAGATAATTAACAATAATCTATCTTCCACTCTCCCAAGCATTTTGTTTATTCAATGGACTCCCATGCTCTTCCTCTATAGCGCTCTATAGCTTTTCTCTATAGCTTTCTCTTCCTGCCTTTTTCATTTGGCAGGTGGGAGGATCTGGGAGCAGGGGAGCTAGTTCTGAGACCCAGGCAGGGGAAACTGAGGCCCCACGGGCTCTCACACCAGCCCATGGTGTGCACCCTCTAGGAGCCTTGTTCTCTCTCGGTCATGCCATGTTTGAGCATGAACTGAGCACCTACTGTATAAACTCCTGCCACAGAAGCCGCAAAGGGAATCTTGCAAAAGATCCAGTGGGTATTTGGCTCGTTTCTGTCCTCAAGGGTTCCTTTTCTGAAGCGACTAAGATATGAAGCACAACTTAGAAAGCAGTTTCTCATTTTCTAATTCATTCCGTGCCACACACAGCAGGTATACAATAAACACTTGTTGATTTAGTAACAGAGTTACAATTCTCACGAGATAATAGTTCTAGTTCTTTTTATTCATGTTTTATAACAGGATAGACCAAGACTCAGGCATGCCTGATGTCAGATAGAGCTAACAGGTAGGAAATTCAGAATTTTCTACCAGATCTCTGCCAACATGCCTGACTGTCCACACCAAGCTTCTCCTGAGGGATGTACAGTGATAACGGGCTGTCGGTGGCCACAAGAAAGAAAGAATGGTGAGTACAGAGAAGGACACAGAATAGTGGTAGCCTGAGTGGACTTTGAAAGGAGGAATATGATTCAAATGGAAGGAGCTGCAAGGAGGCGCAGGTGTCCTGGGACTGGCTGGCACAAGCGGGTGGGGATAGAGGACAGTGCCATGTGTGTGGTGGGAACCGGCCAGCTATGGCCAGGGCGGATGATTTCAGAAGGACAGGTGAGCAGGAAGCTTGGGATCATAATTTGGATGCAGGTACAAAAGACTCCCAAATGCTCTTCCAAGCCCTGGGCTTTAATCTGCAGGCAAAAAGGAAGCATTGTATGTTTCAGAGGTGGAAACTGACATAATCTGACTTTTATAAGATGGAGCTAATCACCTGAACACTACTTTCCCAACTGGAAAACCTACTATAAGACCTTGGAAGGTGAGCATTTTCATTACTTTAGCAAAGGTGAGGATCTACTTACTGTCTCAAACAACTAAAACAAAATGCTACGTCACTACCAAGAGCTGCCTTCTTTGTGTCAGGAAGTGGGTTATATAGAATCACCCACGTTCTCTCAGCCAACTTCTTCTGTTTGGGTTCTTTGTTTGTGTGTTAAGGGAACAGCACAGGTCTTCAAAACATGCTTTCTACCTGGAGTTTTGGAAATCTTTGATATATTCTCAATATGAATGGAATCAACCAATTTGGACTCATGGAAAACAGTGGAC